>NC_071657.1:60830658-61158585 GCF_014839835.1 Dryobates pubescens | reverse complement strand
CCTGGGATAGGATTTTTTTCCCTCTTGGAGACAGGTGTATCCCATCTGTTGCTAGCAGACCTGGTGTCTTATAAATCAACCCATTATTAAAGAACCCACAGTCCTCCTGGAAACAATGGGCTCCGAGACAGGCACTGATCTGCTGTCTCTTCCTGTTTTATTCCCTCATCACACCCCACAACTGGGGGGGATAGAGGACTACACTACCTGTGCTCCCAATCCCTTAACCAGTCATTTTAAGACCCTGAAGTCTCTCTTCATTGTCCATGGACTTCTTGTCATTACTTCATCACTGCCTATCTGAAAGACCAGTAGTGCATATTAGTCTGGAGGTTGATTTATGGAAGGAGGCTTTCTCCTTACATCCTAACCCAGAAGTCAGCAGACTTCATGCATCCAGCCTGTGTGTGGGGCCTTAGACTCCCTTCAGAAGTGAGTCACCTGTGACAATGGCCTGTATTTTATTCTTTATTGGAGAAATTTTGATGTGGGGGTCTAGACTGGGTCCATCAAATACTAAAAAATTTACAACAGTTGAAAAAGTGTCCCAAAATAACAGCAAACACAGTGGCTACAGCTGTGTGGTCATTAATAGCCATGCATAAGTTCGAATTTAGACTCCATTAAGTGGTTTGCTGTGGGGGAATAAAAAAAAGTCTACACGGAATGTCATGGAGCAGTAAAACAAGAGATAAACTTACCTTTTCTAGTATTGTCCATGTCACTTCACAGATGGTGTAGAAGCTGTACCCCATGCACCCTCACTGCCCTGCTCACAGCAGCAAAGCAAGAAAGTCTGGAGGAAGGACCCCAATGTTCAGCACTCCTAAGAGGAAACCTATATAAATCAGATCAGAAGTGAGTAAGTTGTGCCCTCACCCACTGCAGGAACAGGACTTCAGCATGTAACACATATACCCATCATTGCACTTGCTTAAGTGTTTTTAGTAAGGCCTTGGGAGCTTTAGTAAGGCCCCAAGGATTTTCTGCACTACACTGGTCTCAGCCACTACTGTGTTACAGTTTCCTCAGGAACTGGAAACTGTATCTTACAAAGAACGAGCTATAGGCTAAGCATTAAATGCTGAAAGAAATAAGGCTGTACACAAAGCCTCACTCTTTGCAAATATCATTGAAATTATACTTATGTAGGTCCTGATTTTGCATGGCTTTAAATCTTATTTTTAACGGTATAATAACACAGAAGCAGGGAAAGGAGGAAGAGAGAAAGGACAAACTTCTATGCGACAGATAGTTCTTTTCTTTCACTACTGAAAAAATGTACTTCAGGCCTTTATAGGATCCTGATAAATAAATTTTAGGCCTAATTTAAGAGTGCAGAGAGCAACACAGTGTTTCTACTCTCACTGTTTACACAGTAACTATCAGTATCTTGAATTCAATTAACTGGCTCATTAACCTCAAAAAAGGTCAAATACAAGAGCCTAGGTGTAGGTTCCTTCTTTGTTCCTGCAGAGAAGTCACTCTTGTTGATATTGAGAGAGATGTAAGAGAAAAAGAGACAAAATGAGAGAAAACCAACAGTAAGTAAATCCTAGTGAGAGAAAAATGGTAAGTACAAATGCTGTGTTAAGTCTGGCGCACAGATTCCTCTGCTGTGCTAGTCAGGATGATGACGGCACTCCAAAACATCCAGGCTCTGCTATTCCAAAGCAAGTTTGGGTAAGCCTTAGAAAATCATTGCAGGAAAAGTCATCTGACTGCTGAATTTACATACCTTAGTCATCTCTCATGGTGTCTGGATCTCATCTTCAAACTCTGGGACACTTATCAGAGCCTATAAGAGCTCAAGATCCCTTTCCTTGGGAAGATTAATAGATAGCCAAGCTGAAAAGCTATGGCAGATGTATGAAGTTACTGTTAAAGAATTAGGTAATAGATACAGCCAGACACACCTATTATGCCAGGATCCTACCCATATGTAGCACAAATATTGTAAATATTGTCAGCAGGTATGTGATCCCACCATCTCCTGGATTCAGCTCCTGGTCTTATCAATAGGGCAGAAACAATTAACTCCTAACTGTTAGTGTAAGCAATTTCAACTGGGGGGGGGGGGAAGGAGTATTTAAAAATTAAGACTTCAAATAAGAAATCTCTGTAATAAGGTCATTTTGTGTACTGATGATGCTCAGACTTCAGCCTGGTGCTTTTAAGTGTGCACAAGGTGGCCTGGTTTCAGTACAGGGCTTGTAACAATGCTGATTTGTTTAGGGCATGAATCACATTGTTACATCTCACATCATACACAGGAAAAGATAAGGCAAGACGAGAAGTCTGTATTACAATTCCTGGGCAAATTGGAATTGAAAATGCTGATAGCTGACCCGCAATAGTAACAGTAAATTCCAGTGGGGAGTGATAATTAGACCAGAACTAACCATTTCGGTCATGATTAGTGGCTGCGTTCAGACAATGAGTAAGAGGAAAATTGGGCTGCTGGCTGCGCAGCAACATTCAGCAGAGCCACACTTAGCTTCATTACAGCAGCCTAGACAGATTCACAGTCAGTCATTCTCATCCATCCAAGGAAAAGACAGGCTCTGTGCCAAGGGGGCTTTCCACCTCTGACATTTCATGGCACATGCCATCAGACTGCTCAGGGCAGAGAGTAGGAAGTTTATTAGCAGCGGCAGGAATTGTTTAGACAGCTGTTGCTCTCCACTTTCTGAAAGCCTCAGAGCACCAAACTTGTGGAGAATGTTATCTCCACAACACTGATCGAGAATGTGTTTCTGGGGAATTGAACTTCAAACACATAAAATGATACAGCAATGAGGAAACAAACTGGCTGTCCCTGTGCCCATGGAGGAATGCAGCAGACAGAGTGGGTGTACTGCAGCAAGCTAGGTGGATGCAAGCCAGGCATCATGAGAAGCTCTCCAGGAACAAGTATAATAAATCCTTGAACAACCCACCTGAAAAAGTTCCTTGCAAAGCTTTATTTGGAGGGATGATAACAAAACTAACACATCTTGTCACAGCAGAAGGAGGTAAACTTGATGTGCTGTTGAGGGTCTTTCCAGACTTGCAAGTCTTCACATTTCACAGGCAGAAAAAACCACACAGATAGTGGAGTCATACTGTATTAATAGTTCACACACATCTTGAGATCAGAAACAGAAAGTTTGTTTCAGAGGAGCTTCCCAGAATACACATGAATGACTTCAGCATATCTCACATGGCTGCGTACCAGGAAAGATAGTGCTATAGTTCTTCTACCTCCTAAAATATTCCTTTTGCCTCATCTCTGAGTGTGCTGAAATATTCCTTTTCCCTCATCTCTGTGGAGTTACTGTATCTCTCCTTCTGTGTTCTGCATCCATGCAGGCTTTAACTAGCTTGGAACCCCAGGGCAAGTAACTTGATACCTTTGGCAGGCAGTGAAGATCTCTAAGAGAGTGTATTGGCTGGACCCTGTACTCCCCTACAACTTAACAGAGGTAACTCAAAACCCTGCTAGCATCATTTTTGATGAGATGCTCTAATTGTTGAAGAGTGTTGGTGGTCATTATCAAAGCAGACTAGGTGGCAAGTTTTTTAAAGTCAGAGCAAAAATTATTTTGTGCAAAACGCACTCAAGATTTTACTTCATAAGCAACTACAGCCAAGCAGGGTCTGGAAAGAAGGCTGTGTCCTACCACAAAACTTAAAAATGGGGGGAAAAAAATGAAGTTTAAAGCAAGATGGACTTCCAGAGAAAGACTAGAGGTAGTGTTGCTAGGAGCCCCTGGAGGGGTCAAGACTAGTGCAAGGTACAGTAGACCTGATGAGTTGATCACATATGTTTCATTTTCTTTGAAATGATCCTTGGACAGATATTTTTTAAGGAAAGTCTTTTTAATTGAGGTGCTAATGAAAACCCCTTCATGATTAATTCAATATCCTGATATTTGAAAAGCACTGATGTTGTGTTATTGTACAGCTATCACAGAAAATTACCACTTCAGGACAGATGGTGCAGTGGTGTTGATGGGTAAAAACTAAGCCAAATCATTAAGGGCTCTTCTGCTCATTGAAAACATCCACTGAAGCCATGTATATGAAAAGCAGATATGACTAATTTTTTTGCTAGCAATATCCTTGTGGGCCTTCTAGAGGACCCTTTTTTATCTTTAGATTAATTAATTAAAGGGACTGTATAGGAATTATGACTTTTGATTCTTTCTTGTTAAATGATTTTAGCAAAACTCTCATGTCTTAACCTAGACTTACACAGTACTTATAACCATTGAAGCCTGGTCCATTATACCTCACTGTTAACTTTCTAATTTTGAACAACCAGATGGATCAGATCTTGAAAACTTTGTGTTCAAGGAATTCTACAAGGTCACAAGGAAGACTGTCCCAACTCCATTCCCAAAAGGTTGTTATTTCAGTACAATATAATTTGAGTAATCTGTAGAGTAAGGTGTCTGTCGTGTATGGTTCAACAAACAAGGGTGTTTGGTATTTTCTGAATAGATGAAGAAAAGAATGGTGTCACATTCAATATAAACTGGAATACAGTAAGACCCATCAGACTCCATGAGCTGGGCAACAAGCATCTTCTTACCAAGAAGAGGCTAGCTGGTGATAGGTCTGACCTCGGTCCAGTTGAAATGATTGCCTGTACCATGCAGGTCTTCTTTTGTCTTCTCTAACACACCTCTCAGGTTCTCCCCTCAAGCTATATACATGGAGAACCAACAGACCATCCGTTTTCAGCCTGTAGTAGGTTTCCTTCCAAGTGTGGGATACCCTGCCCATCTGAAGTTCTCTGAAACAAAGAGTTCATGGGAGCACAGAGAAGAGAGGGCAGTGCATGGTCAGGGTGTTGTCGTGTGTAACAACCACAAGTGACAATGGTGAAGCTGATCAAGACTCTAAGGGGATTGTTGATGATGACTTCTTGACAGAGGTGGTGAAGGAGAGGAATACAGCTGGACCTTATATGACAAGGACAGAATGCTGAGGACAGCCTTGGCTGTAGTGACCACGAGATGGTTGAGTTCAGGATCCTGTACAGTAGACCCAGAGAAACAAGCAGAATCACAGCCCTGGATATCAGAAGGGCTAAATTCAGGCTCTTCAAGGAACTGCTTGGAGAAATCCTATGGGATAGGGCATGATAAGGTAGGATCCCCCAAAATAATTGGTTAATACTCAAGCACCATTTCCTTCAAGCTCAAGAACAGAGCAAACTGAAGGGTTCAAGAAATTAAGTAAAGGACACAGAAGTCACTGAATAAACTCAAGTGGAATTTTATAAAACATGGAAGAAGGGGCTGACCACTTGGAAGGAACACAAGAATGTTGTCAGAGTATGTAGAGATGCAATGAGGAAAGCAAAGGCCTCTTTAGAATTAAGTCTGGCAAGGAACATCAAGGACAAGCAAAGTTCCCTCAATTACACTGCAAGCAAAAAGAAGAGTAGTGGAAATGTGGGCCTGCTGCTGAATGAAGTGGCTGCCCTAGTGCCAGAGGACATTGAGAAGGCAGAGTCACTGAATGCCTTCTTTGATTCAGTCTGTACTGATAAGTCTGGCCCTTAGCAATCCCACACCTTTGAGAACACAGCCTAAGTCAGGAAAACAGAAGACTTTGTCTTGATTGAAGAGGTCAGTTAAGTAAACCTGGACACCCACAAATCCATGGCCCTGATGGAACACACCCGTGAGCATTGAGGCAGCTGGCAGAAGTCATTGCTAGGCCACTCTTAATCATCTTTGAAAAGTCCTGGAGCTCAGGAGAGGTGCCTGAGGAAAGCCAGTGCCCCTCCAGTCTTCAAAAAGAGCAAGAAGGAGGACCTGAGTAACTACAGGCCAGTCAGCCTCACCTCCGTACCTGGAAAGGTGATGGAATAGTTTGTTCTTGGCACTGTCCCAAAGCATATAGAAGAGAGGGTTATCAAGTGTATTTAGCATGGATTCACTAAGGGGAAGTCACGCTCGACCAGACTGATGGCTTTTTACCGTGACACAAGTGGATAAGTAGATGAAGGGAAGGCAGTTGATGTAGTCTAGGTGGACTTTAGCAAGGCTTTCAACAGTGTCTCCCATAGCATTTTCACAGCCAAGCTTGAGAAATGTGGATTGGATGACTGGACAGTGAAATGGATTTAGAACTGGCTAAAGGACAGAGCTCAGAGGGTTGTGGTCAGTGGGGCAGAGTGGTGCTGTCCAGGGATCAGTACTGGGTTCAGTCCTGTTCAACATCTTCATCAATGATCTGGATGAAGGGACAGAGTGTACTCTCAGCAAGTTTTGATATAGACAGTGGCATCAAGTTCATCATCAGCAAGTTTGCAGGTGACACCAAGCTGTGTGGTGGTGTCAATACAGCAGAGGGACAACAGGATGTCATCCAGAGGGACCTGGACAAGCTGGAGAGGTGGGCCCAGGTGAACCTCATGAGATTCAACAAGAGCAAGGGCACTGGCACCTGGGCCAGAACAATCCTCACTATCAATACAAACTGAGGGATGAGGTGAAAAAAAAGCAGCCCTGTGGAAAAGGATTTGGGGATGCTGATGGATGAGAATCTGGACATGAGCAGTGTGTGCTTGCAGTCCGGAAGGCAAATCACATACTGGGCTGCATCAAAAGATGCATTGCCAGCAGCCCCAGAGAAGTGATTCTGCCACATTGCTTTGGTGAGACCTCACCTGGACTACTGTGTACAGCTCTGGAGCTCTCAATATAGGAAAAACATGGACCTGCTAGAGCAGGTCCAGAGGAGGGCCATGAAAATGATCAGGGGGTTGGAGCACCTCTGCTGCAAGGACGGGCTGAGGGAACTGAGGTTGTTCAGCCTGGAGAAGAGAAGGCTCTGGGGAGACCTAATAGCAACCTTCCAGTACCTGAAGGGGGCCTACAGGAAGGATGGAGAGAGACTGTTTATGAAGACCTGCAATGACAGGACAAGGGGCAATGGCTTCAAACTAGAGAAGAGCAGACTTAGATCAGATGTTAGGAACATTGGATGTCAGTCAGTGTCACCTCTGTGCCCGGAAAGATCATGGAGCAGATCCTCCTGGAGGCACTACTGACACAGAAGAATAGTGAAGGGGTGATTGGGAACAGTCAGCATGGCTTCACCAAGGGCAAATCCTGCCTGACAAACCTGGTGGCCTTCTATGAACAGGTGACAACATTAATAGATGAGGGGCGAGCAACTGATGTCGTTTACCTGGACCTGAGCAAAGCCTTCGACACTGTCCCAGACCACATCCTGGTCTCCGAACTGGTGACACATGGGTTTGATGGGTGGACCACTAGATGGATAAAGAACTGGCTTGATGGCTGCACCCAAAGAGTGGCTGTCCATGGGGCCACGTCCCAGTGGAGGCCAGTGACAAGCAGAGTCCCTAAGGGATCAGTCCGGGGACCAGTCTTGTTCAACATCTTTGTGGGTGCCATGGGCAGTGGCATTGAGTGCACCCTCAGCAAGTTTGCTGATGACACCAAGCTGTGTGGTGCAGCAGACATGCTGGAGGGAAGGGATGCCATCCAGAGGGACCTGGAGAGGCTGGAGAGGTGGGCACAAGCCAACCTCAGGACTTTCAACAAGACCAAGGGCAGGGTCTTGCATCTGGGTCGAGGCAATCCCAGGCACAAATCCTGGCTGGGCAGTGACTGGCTGGAAAGCAGCCCTGAGGAGAGAGACTTGGGGGTGCTGGGGGAGGAGAAGCTCAACATGAGCTCTCAGTGTGCACTTGCAGCCCAGAAAGCCAATCAGATCCTGGGCTGCATCAAGAGAAGTGTGGCCAGCAGGGCAAGGGAGGGGATTCTCCCCCTCTACTCAGCTCTGGTGAGACCCCACCTGGACTACTGCCTCCAGTTCTGGAGCCCCTATTACAAGAGGGATCTGAACATACTGGAAGGTGTCCAGAGAAGGGCCATGAGGATGATCAGAGGGCTGGAGCACCTCTCCTATGAGGACAGACTGAAAGAGTTGGGGCTGTTCAGTCTGGAGAAGAGAAGGCTCCAAGGTGACCTAATTGTGGCCTTCCAGTATCTGAAGGAGGCCTACAAGAAGGCTGGGGAGGGACTTCTCAGGATCTCAGGTAGTGATAGGACTAGGGGGAATGGAATGAAGCTGGAGGTGGGGAGATTCAGGCTGGACGTGAGGAGGAAGTTCTTCACCGTGAAAGTGGTGGAGCCCTGGAATGGGTTGTCCAGGGAGGTGGTTGAGGCCCCATCCCTGGAGGTATTTAAGCCCAGGCTGGATGAGGCTCTGGCCAGTCTGATCTAGTGTGGGGTGTCCCTGCCCATGGCAGGGAGGTTGGAACTAGATGATCCTTGTGGTCCCTTCCAACCCTGACTATGATACTATGATACTATGATATTGATACTATGAACAAGTTATTTACCATGAGGGTAGTGGAACACTGGAACAGGATGCCCAGGGAGGCAGCTGGGGCCCTGCTCCTGGAGATATTCGATGTGAAGCTTGATAGTGCTCTGGGCAACCTGATCTAGTTGAGGATGCCCCTGCTTACTTTACATGGGGCTGGACTAGATGACCTTTGGAGGTCTCTTACAGCCCAGACCATTCTATGATTCTATGATGATACAAAACTAGGAAGGGTGGCAGACACACCAGAAGGCTGGGCAGACATTCAGTGAGACCTGGACAGGTTGGAGAGCTGGGCAAAGAGAAACCTAATGAAATTCAAGAGGAGCAAGTGCAGAGTCCTGCATCTCAATCAGCACAGATTAGGGGCTGACCTGCAAGCTCTCTCTCTTCATGAAATAGAAAAGTTTAAGCTCAGGGGTTCCTCCGTGCTGTGTGCGCTAGTAATAACACAAAACACTGCTGGAGGCAGCCATGTGGGCACAAAGCTGGGTGAAATGTGCACTCAGATATTTACAGAGATAGAGCAGAATCACAATTGCTTCTTAGATGATAGTGGCTATTCATCCCCAATTATCTGAGGAGAGCCAACAGCCTGCTACAGAGTCATGCTAACCCACTGGCCTCTTCTCCCCAGATAAAAGAACCTAGGATACCAAAGGTTCAGAAAACACATGTTAAATAGCTGACTTGTGCCTTGCTATTATCTTCCTCCTTCCTACATAATAGCATCCTCTTCTCTATTTATATTCCCATCTATATTTAATACTCATTGAAGACTGCAGTCTTGTGTTTGATATTCAGCTGAAGACATGATTCATCACAATCCTCATTTTTAGTAATGGAAAAAGGCTGTGGTAGGGGAAAAAAGGGGGGGAAAAAACAGAGGAGACTGCTTTTCATCTCAGTAGCCATGTAACCTTCATTTGAACTTGGAAAAATCATACAAAGAACGGCAGCTGCACCCTTTTGTGGGTGCTTCACGAAGTTTTCTGATTACTGAGTGACCTCCCTCAGAGTATCTAATCTGTCCTTCTTTAAAGAACATGCATTAAAAATAGACAGCAGATCATCCATTCCTTGACCTACCATTTCTGGGGATTTTTAACATGAGATGTAAAAAACCATTCTGTTCTTTGCAAAAAGTTGGGGTTTGGGGTGTTTTTTTTAAACAGATGTTATCGTTTCTATGTCTGCAGTCCAAAGAATTGAAAACAAGGAACAAACATCAATTATTAACTTGTATATCACACTCTAACCTGCAGCCACAGGCACCAGTGTTATGTGTTATGACTCCTGACCAGGTGGTCAGAGGAGACCGTGGCACACCCTTCCTGGCTGCCAACAACAGTGGTCTAAGAATAACCTACCACACGGTCACCCAACGCAAACAACCGATGCCATCTCACAACAAAAACCAGTCTAGTGCTCTTTCTTACCAGAATAACTGGAGCACCAGCCTATTCGTGTCATGGAATATATGCTCAGACTCTCTTATAGAATACATAGAATAGAATACATAGAATAAACCAGGTTGGAAGAGACCTTCAAGATCATCGCGTCCAACCCATCAACCAATCCAACACCGCCCAAGCAACTAACCCACGGCACCAAGCACCCTGTCAAGTCTTCTCCTAAATCCTCCAGTGATGGCGACTCCACCACCTCCCCAGGCAGCCCATTCCAATGTGCAATCACTCTATCTGTATAGAACTTTTTTCTAACATCCAGCCTGAATCTCCCCTGGCGCAGCCTGAGACTGTGTCCTCTTGTTCTGGTACTGGTTGCCTGGGAGAAGAGACCAACATCCGTCTGTCTACAACCTCCCTTCAGGTAGTTGTAGAGAGTAATAAGGTCACCCCTGAGTCTCCTCTTCTCCAGGCTAAGCAACCCCAGCTCCCTCAGCCTCTCCTCAGAGGGCTTATGTTCCAAACCCCTCACCAACTTTGTTGCTCTTCTCTGGACTCGTTCCAGCAAGTCAACATCCTTCCTAAACTGAGGGGCCCAGAACTGGACACAGTACTCGAGGTGCGGCCTAACCAGTGCAGTGTACAGGGGCAGAATGACCTCCCTGCTCCTGCTGGCCACACTGTTCCTGATGCAGGCCAGGATGCCATTGGCCCTCTTAGCTGCCTGGGCACACTGCAGGATCCTCACATGGAGAATGCCAACTTCCTTGGGGTTAAACATATACCTGTGCACAGAAGCTACAGAAGCTAGTTGTTAGCTATCATGTAGCCACACTTTTTTCTTTCTTTTTTTTTTTTTTTTGCATAGAAAATAGATTTACCTTGCCCCTTTCCAAACTAGATAATTTCCCTTAAAATAACTAATCCCATCCTGTTGGAGCTCAGGGACAGCTAGATTAGATTACACTAAAATTTAAGAATATCTCCATCATGGTAAGTCATGGGGGACTTTGGTAAGTCATGGGGAACAGGAGACATGCCTGAGGACTGAAGGAAAGCAAATGTCACTCCGGTCTTCAAATATAGCAAGGAGGAGGATCCAGGTAGCTGCAGTCTGGTCAGCCTCACCTCCATCCCTGGAATGGAGATGGAGCAACTTGTCCTTAGCACACCAAGGATAAGAACATCACTGGGAGCAGTTACATGATTTTACCAAGAGGAACTCATGTTTGACCAAACTGATAGCCTTTTATGAGGACATAACCAGGTGGATAGATGATGGTAGAGCAGTGGATGTGATTTAGCTTGATTTCAGTGAAGCATTTGACACCATCTCCCACAGCATCCTTAAAGTTAAACTGGTCTGGATAATCAGGTAGTGAGGTGGATTGTGAATTTCCTGGCCAAGCTGTCAGCCTGTGGCGTGGACAGCAGCACTCTGTGTTGGGTTTGGAACTGGCTGGAGGGCTGAGCCCAGAGAGTGGTGGTGAATGGTGCCACATCCAGCTGGCAGCCAGTCACTAGTGGTGTCCCCCAGGGATCAGTGCTGGGCCCCATGCTCTTCAACATCTTTATTGATGATCTGGATGAGGGGATTGAGTCCAGCATCAGTAAATTTGTAGATGACACCAAGCTGGGGGCAAGTGTTGATCTGTTAGAGGGTTGGAGAGCTCTGCAGAGGGACCTCAACAGGCTGGACAGATGGGCAGAGTCCAACGGCATGAGATTTAACACATCTAAGTGCCAGGTTCTACACATTGGCCACAACCACCCCATGCAGAGCTACAGGCTGGGGTCAGAGTGGCTGGAGAGCAGCCAGACAGAGAGGGACCTGGGGGTAGTGGTTGATAGTAGGCTGAACATGAGCCAGCAGTGTGCCCAGGTGGCCAAGAAACCCAATGGCATCCTGGCCTGCATCACGAACAGCGTGGCCAGCAGGAGCAGAGAAGTCATTGTGCCCCTGTACACTGCACTGGTTAGGCCACACCTTGAATCCTGTGTCCAGTTCTAGGCCCTTCAGTTTAGGAAAGATGTTGACTTGCTTGAACGTGTCCAGAGAAAGGCAACAAAGCTGGTGAGGGATCTGGAGCACAAGCCCTATGAGGAGAGACTGAGGGAGCTGGGGTTGCTTAGCCTGGAGAAGAGGAGGCTCAGGAGACACCTTATTGTTGTCTACAACTACCTGAAGGGAGGTTGTAGCCAGGTGGGGGTTGGTCTCTTCTCCCAGGCAACCAGTACCAGAACAAGAGGGCACAGTCTCAGGCTGCATCGGGGGGGGTTAGGTTGGATGTTAGGATGAAGTTCTTCATAGAGTGATTGGCCATTGGAATGGGCTGCCCAGGGAGGTGGTGGAGTCACCATCACTGGAAGTGTTTAGGAAGAGACTGGATGGGGTGCTTGGTGCCATGGTTTAGTTGGTTAGATGGTGTTGGATGATAGGTTGGACTCGATCTCAAAGGTCTTTTCCAACCTGGTTAATTCTATTCTATTATATTCTATTCTAATTGGTTGAGGAAAGAAATCAGACAGTTGTGGTCAACGGGACAGAGTCTAGTAAAAAGTCTGTATCCCTGTATCTAGTGAGGCCCTTCAGTGGTTGGTACTGGGACCAGTAGTGTTCAATGTATCCAGCAACAGCCTGGATGAGGGAACAGAGAGCACTGTCAGTAAGTTTGCTGATGACACAAAACTGAGTGGAGGGGCTGACACACCTGAAGGCTATGATGCCATTCAGAGATATCTGGACAGCCTGGAGATTTGGGCAGGAGGAAATTTAGTGAAATACATCAAGGATAAGCATAGAGTCTTGCATCTGGAAAGAACAACCCTATTGACCACAATAGGCTGGGGGTTGATCTGTTGGAGAGAAGCTCCAGGAAGAAGAGAGCCTGGTGGACAACAAGATGACCATGACCCAGCAATGTGGCCAAGAAGGCCAATGCCATTCTGGGGTGTATCAAAAGGGGTGTGGTCAGTAGGTTGAGAGAGGTTCTCTTTCCCACATCTGGAATATTGTGTCCAGTTCTGGATCCCTGTGGTAGGTTGAGAGAGGGCCTAGCTCTCCCTCCCCCACAGAGTAAGAAACCACAGCTAAACTCAGTCGGAGAAGCAGACTGTATTTACAAGCATATATATGGAAAGCAGGTTATATATAACACAATACATACAGGTATTTACAATATATATACAGAAATATACAGCAAAGAAAAATAACACAACAAAATTCCCTCCTCGAGAGGAGGGTTTCCCTCCCTGTAACCCCCTCTCTCCCCCGCTACCTCCCTTTTTTCCCAAAAAGGGGTTAGAGAGAGAAAGAATGGCAGTTAGTAAGGAAAGGAGATGTTATTAAGCTTCAAAAAGCCCATGCAGGATTAGTTTTGTTTATCTCAAGGTCAGCTCCGCTTAGTTTGCTGAGAAGCAGGCAGGGAGAGAAGCAGATCAGGTTGGCACAGCAGAACAGGCTGAAACCCAAACTCAGAAAAAATTCCAACTGCTCTAAATCTTAAAGTTGCATTCTGCCCGTCCACCAATGAAATGTGTTTAGAATATCAGTGTTTTCATTTTGATACAATAACATTCAGCCAGTGTCCCAGTATTGTCCCTTTCTTAAAGGCACAGCCTCAAATGGTCACAATCCTTCAGTTCAAGAAGAACCTCAAGGAACTTCTTGAAAGAGTCTAGCACAGAGCCACAAAGATGATGAAAGGAGTGGAACATCTCCCTTATGAGAAAAGGCTGAAGGATCTGGATCTCTTTAGCCTGAAGGAGACTGAGGAGTGACCTCATTAATGTTTAAATATGTGAAGGGTGAGTGTGGGGAGGACAAAGCCAGACTCTTCTTGGTGATGCCCAATGATAGGACAAGAGGCAACAGATGCAAGCTGGAGCAGAGGAGGTTCCACATGAACATAAAGAAAATAAATTTCCATGGTGAGAGTGACAGAGCACTGGAACAGGCTGCCCAGAGAGGTTATGGAGTCTCCTTCAGTGGAGACATTAAAAACCTGCCTGGATGTGTTCCTGTGTGATGTACTCCAGGTCATCCTGATCCGGCAGGGGGGTTGGACTTGATGACCTTTCAAGATCACTTCCAAGCCCTAACATTCTGTGATTCTGTGTAATATAATTTATAACTAACTTTAAATACTGATGCAAAAGATTGAGATTCCACTGGAATATATGAATTCATTAAATTGAAGGTACTTTCATTCTTCAGAATACATTGTTCACAGAAATAAGAAACAGTATAAATGACCTCCAAATTCATAGTTGCTGTTAGGAATATTGCAATTTTGTTTGAACTAAAATTTCTTAATTTCCAGAAAAGGAAAAACATGCATCCTTCAACTCTCCCATTCCTGCCTTCCCCAGAGGAGCTCCAGACACCTGGCAGAAACTTCACCTTGTATGGTTGTGAAGCCAGACCAGGTCTGGTTTTGAGGCCAAAAGCAGTACCCCTGAAAGGGGCAGGTTAGCAAGACAGGTTCATCTGATAACCTCCCATCACACCCCCAGCATCATTCATTTGTTCAAAATCATTCCTTGTGTCTGAAATGCTCCTACATCAAAGAACCAACATCTAGCTCTAGATGGCTGCCATGGTGATGGGACAGGGCTGAGGGCACACATAGATGTTCACTCAGGTACCTCGCCCCACCATTGAGAAGAGGCTGTACCTAGAAGCATGGAGACCTGAGCACTCATCCTTCTGCCACTGCTGCCTAGGAGTGTTTCAGCAAGCACACCCACACAGACCAGCCTTCTCTTGTTGATTCACAACTTTGCAATGTCCATGGATGTTCCAGTCCCTCAGAGAGCCAGTCTGTAATCTCCCTCTGGTCCAGGCATCACTCCATCTGTCCATCACTTGTAGTGGGCAGTAAAAATAATTCTCACCTAATACATAAGCAGTGCCAGTCCTAGCCACTCCTTTTTTCTTATTCACTCTGCTTCTTGATTTGGGGGTCCCAGCCCTCACACAGCATCTCAGGTGCACCAGGTTAGCTGACTGGGGTAGGCATAACTATTATCATGAGACCAACCTCAGCTACACTGGCTTCTTCTGCTGTGCTGCATTTCAGGGGATTGATTTTGTGATCTGATCAGCTGCTGCTGGCCAAGGGAGTCAGGATGAGGAAAGCTGGACGTCAGCACTGCTGAGCTGGTTCTGCTCCCAAAAGAAAGCCATATCAGTGTCTAGAGCCTCAGTGATACCATTAATTGGAATGTCAGAGACTGTGAGCCTCATGCAACATTTTAATCTGCAATGCCATTTTACAGTGATGTTTACAGCAACACTGGAATGGGGGAGGATCCTCTTTGCATGTGTATGCTGTACCTCTGGACTTCTTCCCAAATAGCATACCATTTCCCACCTCTTCCTCTTGCCATTGCTGCTTGCATACCTGGTGGGTCAGGGAAGCTGGTGCTCAAGCAGTGCTGTAGAGAGGCACAGGTGATGCAGGACCACACTGGAACAGCAGCACTAGACTGACGGTCACATTTTATGTGTGAAGGCAATTCCCACTCCCAGTACCACTCTCCCTTCTATCAGCATGGGCATAAGAGAAAATCTAGTCCATGCACCCCAGAAAATCTTCAGACTAAAACCAGAAGGACACGGCAGGTGCAGCTTTGTTTTCCTGCTATCTTACCCTCTCCTCACATCTCTGGTAAAAAATAGTGACTGAAACCCATTCCCCTCCTTGTTATTCCCACATTATAATTGTTTCTAAATGCTGTTTTTCTTTAATTACTCCTTCCTACATATACAAGAGAATGATCGGGTAAAGAACAATCCAACATTGCAACTGAATTACAAAAACATTGCACACAGCTGTCCTATTAACTTCATAGTAGTGATGTGCTATAAAATGCAAAGTGCAGAAAAGGGGCTAGTAATTTGTTTATAAATATGTTAGTTAGGTGGAGCAAATGCCATATTGCCCGAGAAAAGAAAATCACTGACTGCAAACTGTGCCTTCTAGCATGGAATTCACAGGGCAAAATGTAGTTAATAAAACTAGCTTTATGGCTTTTATTACACTTTTTAGCATAAATAGCTAATAACCACTTTACATTAATGGTATTGGCACAAATGTAAATTAAGGCCTTTTTATTTGTGTTGCTGAAGTGCAATTCTATTGCCAGATCATTGTATTTGGCCATTTCATTAAATGGAGAGATCTAGGAAACAGATACAGTTCCCAGGTCCTTCCCAAGGAATATTTATATGGAAAAGAAACTGCACCATACACCTAGTTACTTGCTGAGGCTTCACAAAGAATGTGTTGTGCTTTTTGCACCCAAGCTTGTTCTGCCATCACATACAGTGGCATGGAGAGACCCCATCTCAAGCAAGGTGATGTTGTCTTAAATCAGGTTTAGAAACAAAGCTTTCCAGACTCACAGCAGCATTTCGATTTCATCTGCTTTCCTGTTCTGAGTCACAAGCACCACAGTCACAGGAAGCTGGTTGCTAAAAGGAACAATGGTTTTAAACTAGAGCAGGGTCGGTTTAGATTACACATTAGGAAGAAGTTCTTTATCGTGAGGTTGGTGAGACACTGGAATGGGTTGCCCAGAGAAGTTGTGAGCACCTCATCCCTGAAAGTGTTTAAGACCAGGCTGGATGAGGCTTTAAGCAACCTGGTCTAGAGGGAACCTGTCCATACCCAAGGCAGGTTGGTTAGAATTAGATGATCCACAAGGTCCCTTCCAACTCAAGCCCTTCTATGATTGTATGACATACATACATTAATCACAGTTCCCTCTCATCCCCACTATGAGCAGTGTCATTCTAGCAGACAGAATTACAACAGATCTCAGCCTTGCATTTATGCTGCACTGCTATAAATCAAGAATAATCTGATTAAAGTTAATCAAATTCTGTTGGTGCAACTGCAGTGTATATGAGGTCACAAGCAAGCTTCATGACCTTTGGTTCCTCCTGCCCACTACATGCACAGAACATAACGAACTAAGTAAACACAGTAGGCAAGATAGTGCTATTTCTATAGTGTGCAAAATATTAAGGGCAATTAACAACATGAATTGCCAAGACTTACAAGAAGGAAAAGAATCACTTCTCTGGAGACCCATCACCAGATAGCAGAACCCATCCTAGGTCAGTGTCCTAAGCTTGTTCTGGTTTGGTAATTATTTATTTATTGTCTGATTGCAATTAAGTGGAGTAAGTGAAAGACTTCATGGTTTCACTTCCAATCCTAAACAACAAGACCCATGCTCCATCTGGCTCAGCATGGCTTTCTTGCATATTATGAGCCATACAAAAACCAAACTCAGATAATTATGATACATGCTAAACTTATACCATCTGATCTAAATTCTGTTATCTGAATACAGAGATTCCCAAGGGGTTCTGTAGTACTTGCATCAGATTTATGATGACAAATGCCAAGTTTGTAGGGCCAAAATGAGCTGACTACATCAGCGCAATTTCAGCCCAACTCTATTAAAGTCAGTGAGGCTACTCTGAATTATGAGAGTCTGAGAGATGAATTTAACCATTAGTGGTTTGCAATGGAATACAGTGTGCTTCTTACTTTACAGCAGCCCTGAAGACTTTGACTTTACTTTAAAATAAAAAATAATGGGGTTTTTCTTCAGTTGTAGCTTTCACATGTTCTTCTGATAGTGTCTCAGAGGTCAGATACCTCATTTAATGAATTTATGATTTCCAGTTAAATTATTGGTTACAACCTGTAACAGGACAGATTTTTAGCACAATGTAGACTTCGAGCCAGATTCAGTTCTGTGGGATTCTGATCTCACTTGACATCAATAATGTTGCTTAAGAGGAAATGGCCAATTATACAATCTATCATTTTTACAGAACTAGCATGAAAGTGACAGAATTAATCATTTATGATCAGTCCCATTAAGACTATTGGGAAGTACAGAAATACCTATTTACTATTTTACTTTAAACATAAGAATGGGAAGACAAAAAATGAATAATCACAAGACCTACAATTTAGTATGGAGAAGTGTGTTTAGCAGTAATACAGATTTTAAGGACTCATATGCTGGTATTTCTGTGTGCATAATATCTCAAAGCTTTATGCAGCTGCCACAACCTCAGCTCAAAATTAATGAGAAGGCATTGCCTGCTGCTCTGAAACACTGAATGGGTTAAAAAGCTGGGTAAAACTATGTATGCTTCTCCTCAAGCTGGCAGCTTGAGGCACCTCTGACAGCAGGAGAGCTGCTGAATGCTTCCCTGCTGTTGGTATCAACATCCCTTCTGACCACTGGTGCAGAGGAACTGCAGGGCACTAGCTGCCACCTGCACACCTCCTCCACATGCAGAAGTCACAGCATGGACAGATGGGCAGAGTCCAACGGCATGAGATTGAACACATCCAAGTGCCGGGTTCTGCACATTGGCCACGACAACCCCATGCAGAGCTACAGGCTGGGGTCAGAGTGGCTGGAGAGCAGCCAGGTAGAGAGGGACCTGGGGGTGCTGGTCAATGGTAGGCTGAACATGAGCCTGCAGTGTGCCCAGGCAGCCAGGAGGGCCAATGGCATCCTGGCCTGCATCAGGAACAGTGTGGCCAGCAGGAGCAGGGAGGTCATTCTGCCCCTGTACACTGCACTGGTTAGGCCGCACCTCGAGTACTGTGACCAGTTCTGGGCTCCTCAGTTTAGGAAGGAGGTTGACTTGCTGGAACGTGTCCAGAGAAGGGCAACAAAGTTGGTGAGGGGTTTGGAACACAAGCCCTCTGAGGAGAGGCTGAGGGAGCTGGGGTTGCTTAACCTGGAGAAGAGGAGACTCAGGGGTGACCTTATTGCTCTCTACAACTACCTGAAGGGAGGTTGTAGTCAGGCAGAGGTTAGTCTCTTCTCCCAGGCAACCGGTACCAGAACAAGAGGACACAGTCTCAGGCTGCACCAGGGGAGGTTTAGGCTGAAGGTTAGGAGGAAATTTTACACAGAGAGAGTGATTGCCCATTGGAATGGGCTGCCCGAGGAGGTGGTGAGGTCGCCATCACTGGGGGTGTTCAGGGCGAGGCTTGACAGGATGCTTGGTTGCATGGTTTAGTTGATTAGGTGGTGTTGGATGATGGGTTGGACACAATGATCTTGAAGGTCTCTTCCAACCTGGTCTATTCTATTCTATTCTATTCTATTCTATCCTATCCTATCCTATCCTATCCTATCCTATCCTATCCTATCCTATCCTATCCTATCCTATCCTATCCTATTCTATTCTATTCATTTTACAGGTAAAGTTGTCTGCAAGCAAAAGGAGTTATCATTTGTTTCCAGAAGTTACCTCCTGCAAGGAAAAAGCCCTATCTTTGTCACTAGGAATAGTACTATTTAGAAGTAAAGACACCAAATCTGGCCGGTCTTCCCAGAGAAACTCTGCAGACGGATGAAGCTGAGGATAGTCTGGCTGCTGATTTGATGCTTCTTGTAATACTCCCGAAGGTTTGAAACCCTTGGCAGTGTTTTCAGAGGACAAAGTGGCAAATTTCAGAAACCTACCTTATCTGGCAATTTTGCAATTCTAAATTCCCTTTCTAAAAAAGATGTTTTAAAAGTACCAAGGCACAGATTTAATAGCTTGAATTTAGTCAGTCAAAATCAAGGGCAGGTAAGGAACAGACACTTGAAGAAGACTAAAAGGCTATATATTTTGTACATATTCATTGCATTCCATTGTAGAGTGTAGTTTTTGCTTGTAAATACAGCTTCATTTGCTTCTGAGTTGGTCTGGCTTAAAAGTTAATGCTGGGGAGAAACTTCAACCTACCACACGTGTGCATCATATCCAGTGAAACTGGATGTAGTGATATATGCAGTGCTATATGGTGCAGTTCTGACTGCCCTCTTTGCCTACAGTCACTGCATTACTAGCACTACATCCTAACTTAACTGCTCTGTAAAGGTCTTTTAGAACAGGGAAGTATGAGAGGAGTTGTATAAAATCACATTATCTTCTGTTCTATTTAAAAGTTAAAGGCACCAGTAAAAATAGAATAAATATCACTCTTTGCTTAATTCAGGTGGGAATATCCGTGATTGGTAAGTTTTATTCAAAAGGCAGCCTGCAAGGCTCTCCTCTTCACCACCTCACTGAGAGATGTGTGGGACATGTCTGCAAAGATTTTGGGAAGCTCCCTGACAACCTATGGCCTAGACAGGCACGCCAACCTCTAGGGCAGCTCGTGGAGGTGGCAAGCCTGGTGGCATGTTTTGGCTGGGGTCTGGACACACGTCCTTGCATTTGCCCCATTGGTAGCGCTGCAATAGCATAGCATAGCATAGCATAGCATAGCATAGCATAGCATAGCTTAGCATAGCACAGCATAGCATAGCATAGCATAGCATACCATAGCATAGCATAGCATAGAATAGAATAGAATAGAATAGAATAGAATAGAATAGAATAGAATAGAATAGAATAGAATAGAATAGAATGGAATGGAATGGAATGGAATGGAATGGAATAGAATTAAACCAGATTGGAAAAGACCTTCAAGATCATCACATCCAACTTGTCACCCAACACTAATCAACCAAACCATGGCACGCAGTGCCATCCAGTCTCTTCTTAAACACTCCCAGTGATGGTGACTCCACCACGTCCCTGAGCAGCCCATTCCAATGGCCAATCACTCTTTGAAGAATTCCTTCCTAACATCCAGCCTAAACCTCCCCTGGCACAGGTAGAGACTGTGTCCTCTTGTTCTGGTGCTGGTTGCCTGGGAGAAGAGACTGACCCACCACCTGGCTACAAGGCCTGGCGATCTTGAGACAGCCTCTAGCTGCCTATAGAATAATTAATCAACCTCTTCATCCTGGTTGGGTGGTCTGTAACAGACTCCAACCAGGATGTCAGCCTTGGTGGCCTTCCCTCTAATTCTCACCCACAGGCACTAACTTGATCATCCTTGATCTCTAGTTCCATGTCATCTGGAGCCTCCCTGATGTACAGGGCAACCCCTCCACCCCTTCTCCCTTGCCTATCTCTCCTGAAGAGCCTGTAGCCGTCAATTACAGTGCTCCAGTCGTGTGAGTCATCCCACCATGTTTCTGTGATGGCAACTACATCATAACTTTCCTGCTGTAACAATGCTTCCTGCTCCTCTTGTTTGTTACCCGTACTGTATGCATCAGTGTACATGCACTTCAGCTGGGCTGCTGGTTTCACCCCTGACTCCAGCTTACCACCCTCAGACTCCTGCCTGGGGGGACTGGTTTCAGCCCCTTCCCCCTTCAAATCTAGTGTAAAGCCCTGTCAGTGAGACCTGACAACTCCCTTCCTAGAATCTTTTTCCCTCTGGCGGATAGGCTGTTCTCATGTGCTAGGACAGCACCATACCACTTGCCACACACATACTGAGCCACCTAGTTGCTCCAGGCTATCCATGGCATCAGAACAGATTTGCCTGTCTTTAAGTGTGTTAATCGTTGGATGTCTTCTCTAGGAGATAAAAAACTCTTACCTGTAATTTTTACATGCCCAGAGGGTGTCCAAGAACAAATAAATTGTTTATAGCAATATCAGATGTCTGGAAACCTCTTCAGTGCTTACTGCAATTTCCATTGGGAGGAGTGACAGAAATAGTCATCAGAGAACAGTCAGTCACTGACAAAGCCAAATGCACCTCAGGAAGAGGACAGGATTTGTACAAAAACATGAACATGATGGTAAAGTTTATACACCAATAAAAACTGAAATGCCAACTTGTGGTCCAGGACAACTGCCTGCACTAAGCATCATCAAAGCTTCTGTGAAAGGGAAACTTGTCACCAAAGTAAAATTGTCTCAAGGAGAAAGACACTTCTGGAGCACAGCAACCTCTTCCTGCTGCTCAGCTTGCAATTTTCACTGCCTGCTGACCAGGGGAGTATCTTGGGAAGAAGGAAGCCTCAGCCAGTGCTCCCCACAGGCCTCACAGCAGTAAGCCAGGCACCCTGTGAGCCTTCTGCACCTCCTTCTCACTCTGCTGTACAGATCTGCTTTTGCCTGCTGGCACTCAGTTCTGCAGCTGGAACATGAAAACATGGGTATCTCATGGTCCCCACCAAGGACTCAAGCATCACAGCCCCAGGTGGCCAGCATGATTTGGTGTAATTGGGAGAAGTAAATTACTTAGGTAGAAGCCAGATTAAAATTATGTTGAATTATGTGTCTGTCTTCTTTCTAATTCACATCAAATGCAGTGACATTTCTCTTGCATTTACCTCATCAGCCAGTATTGCCACATGCCAGCATCCCTCCCTCTGAGAGAGGGTAGTGAGCCTGTCAGACCTGCACACAGAGCCATCGCATGCCCGCACACACAGTACACAGCCATTAGACCAGATGCTCACTCAATTTATGTTTCCAGGTCATCCCTTCAGGAATAAGTTTGTGGAAAGTCTCACTGATCACTGGCTAATGGCTGGCCCCCTGCTGCATGTTTATTAGTCTCTAATTGCTAATCTCTAATTGTGGAATATTTAAAACAGCTTCTTTTGCGACTGGTTTGTTGCCTGCTGTGTAGTTTTTTGTCTGCATTGTCCATACAGGGATGTTTATTTCTAAACTTTATTATTTCCTACCCATCTGTGTAAAACGATAGATGTAAGAGAAATCTCTTCTTTTGTGTTACATACTGATATATTTCTTAGAAATAAAAGTGATTAAAGAAAGTGGCTTTATATAGGTTTGTGATGGTTTGGCCCTGTCTGGGATCAAATGCCCACCAAAGCTGCTCTATCACTACCCTTCTTAGATGGATGGGGAGAGAGGGAAAATACAACAAAAGGCCTGTAATAAGATAGAAGCAACTTTAATAATGTGAAGCACAAGCAAAGGCAAAGAGAGATGTTATTCTGTATTTTCCATCAGCAGACAATCTTCAGTCACTCCTGGGAAGCAGGATTCTATGTGTAGCAGCTGTTCTGGAGGACAGATGCCATGGGTGAATACCCTCACACTTCCTTCTTTCACTTAGTACATATATCTGAGCTGACACTATATGGCATGGAATACCTCTTTGGCCAGTTCGCGTTAGCTGTCCCGGCTATGTCCCCTCCCAGGATCTTGCCCCTCCCTTAGCATATTCTTAGGGCAGGGAAATGTTGGAGAATCACAGCCTGGGTGCTTGTTCATCAGTAGCCAAAATACTGGTGTGTTATCAACACCCAGCTACAGTACTGCAAAACACAGCACTAGAAAGATGCTCTGAGGAGAATTAACTCCAGCTCAGCCCAAAACCAATACAAGGCTTCATTAAATCGCAAACTTAACAAGTTTAATTCATAAAGATACCAAATTCTTTAGGAAGGCTCCATTATAGCATTGTGAACCTCGTGGAAGCATCTCCTTCGTAATCTTCTTTTAAGAAGATAAAGCCCCTTGGGTGGGAGTCACCTCCTTAGTTTTGCCCAGAACAAAACTGATATCCAAGACACACCATTTGGTAAGAAAGGACAGCAATTCTCTGCCCTTGGTATATGACTTAATTTCAATATACTGAAACTCACTTGGTTTAAATGGATGCACTTCTTATGACCACGATGTTCTCAGCAGTAATTACTAAACTTTGTGGTGGCCTCCAGTATTCATTGTGGTGGGATAGTATCTTAAACAGAAGTTATTTCACCTTTGGAAAGGGGTTACCAATATCAATGTTGAACAATAGATCTCAGGGCTGTAACTGCATAATGCTTCCACATGACCAACCACTCTTCCAGACCCGTCAGCCTGTTCACAGTCTGTGGCCTTTACAAATATTAAAGGCAAAAAGTAGGCAGGTGGATTAGGATACTTTCATAAAGCATGAAGTCAACCACCTACATGAGTTACATCTTCAAAGCCAGGCCTCATAGAAAAAACGGTCCATTCTTCCAAGGAGTGTCTCAAAAAATCTTGGTTAAACCTATGTTTCCTGCAGTCAGCTTTGGAAACCAGATGGTTGTGGCTATTCAAATTGGTGACTACTCTCTTGCTTTCCAACAAGCAGCAAACAAATACACCTTTCTTTTCTGCTTTAGGGTTTTCAGGAAGCAATAAAAATGCAGGCCAAAAACATGATGCAAGGGACAGAAAATGCCTACATCTCATACCAATGGCTAAAAATATTCTAGTAAAAAAAATAACAAAGCTGTTAGCACTGCTTATTGCCTCCAACCACACTTGTTCAGGAGCAGAAACATGGGGAAACTAAAGATATTCTACCACCAAATGGCTCTATTTGAGAGCAAAGTTTCCAAAGACAAAAGTGCTCACATAGTTCCAGCTGGAAGTACTGCCCAAAGACTGTGCCAAGTCACACCAGGCCCACAAGGCAAACACATTCACGTGTTATCAGCTTGTTGGTAAGGCACTAGAAAGTGTCTTTGTACACAGTCTCAGAGGAAGGATGGCATTATCGTTACCATATGAGTTTCGGATTTAGGATTTCCTGGCCTGCAATGACTCCATGATCTTCATCAAGCCACTTAATACCTTCCTGGCAATTCTTCAACCTTTTAAAAATGTAAGGACAAAAATGTTTCACTATTCATGGCAGGTTGTTAGGACAAACACGGCTCAGATGCTGAAGTGCTGAGGTACTGTGATAACATGTGTGCCACAAAAAGGAAATGTCCCATGAATATACTGAAGAAAAGAGAGAACAGGTTAGATTTCACAGAACAGCTTATGACAGTCCAGCAGCGCACAGTAAGACATTTCTACAGCTTTGTCCTTTCCTGCCATGAAGGACTAAAACCATGGCCCTCTAGCATCTTCTGCTTGCCAGCAAAAGAACCGTGGTCAGCTAACAGCATCAAAAACTTCAGACAAGATCTTAACTGTGCACTGAAAAATAATGTAAAATCTGCCTGAAGCCTGAATCCTGTTACGTGGATGCAACAGTGTGCAAGGAACTGTTTGCAATAGAATTAACTTTATATCATAACCTCAGTGAAATCTCAAAATCAGAAAGTTACCTTTGTTGTGAAGGAGAGGATGACCCTGACTTACCACAAATAAAGTAATTTCTAACAAATCATAAATGCTTACCATAAGAGCTTAGCTCTAAGGAAAGGTTTAGGGCTTGTTTGGAAAGACAGGAGATGCTGGAACATGGTGTTCTAAGTAGCCCAAGTAATCCTCAAGTAAAATTGGTAATGCTGGGCAACATGACCTCAGGTACCCCACTTTGGGCCTTTGTGCCCAAAAACTACCTCTGGGTTTAATTCATTAGTCATTTACTAGGGTTATTCTGAGCCCCTACAGTGCTGTACATCATCCATTCAGTGCAGTGCATAGGGGTTTACAGTGGAGCATCTCTAAAGCTTCTCAGATTACCCTTTTGGCTATAACCTCCAGTTACAAATAAAAAGGGATAAGGTGGGGAGTTAATAAACTTATAAATAACTTATTAATTTGGCTCTGCCTCCCACATAACTGTAAACAAAAGTTCTTAAAGATTATAAAGGTTCTGTATTCAGTTGAGAATATCTTCACCATACAGGAAGGGGTTATTAATCTCATGCTTGCCTGTGACAGACATTGGGGCAGCTCAGCAGAGGCAGAGGGATGGAATGCTAGCAAGGGCTCTCCACTTGTTGCCCTGAGGCAAGCTAAGGACAAAGCACTGGGACACCCCAAGGGAGTCCAGGGGGACTCACCTAAGAGGAAGATAGGGCCAGCCCAGCTATGCAATTGCACACAGATTGGGCAATAAACAGGATGAATTAAGGGCCACTGTGCTGCTGGAATGCTGTGACATAGTGGCTGAAACTTGGTGGGATATTCCCAGAACTGGAATGTAGGGATAGATGGGTACAAGCTCTTTAGGAAGGACAGGCAGGGGAGGAGGGGAGGAGGTGTTGCTCTCTACATCAGTATCCAGCTGGAATCAGTGGAGCTTCACCTGGGGAAGGATGATGAGCTGGCTGAGAGCAGGTGGGTGAAGATTAAAAGGAAGACAGGGGAAGGTGGTGTTACTGTAGGGGTCTGCTACAGGCCACCTGACCAGCAGAACCAAGCAGATGAGGCCCTCCACAGGCAAATAGAAGTAGCTTTGTGTACAAAAGCCCTGGTCCTTGGTGGGGATTTCAAACACCCTGACATCTGCTGGAGGGACAACACAGCAAGGCACCAGCCATCCAGGATGTTCCTGGACTGCATAGATGACAACCTCCTCCTCCAAATGGGAAAGGAACCAACAACAAAAAGTGCTATGCTGGACCTTGTTCTCACCAATAGGGAAGGGCTGGTCACCAGTGTGAGGCTCAGGGATAACTGTGGCTGCAGTGATCTGTACAAAGGAGTGTCTGAGGCCTGAACCCCCCCTAACTACAACTTCCCTTCAGGGAGTTGTAGAGTGTGATGAAGTCCCTGCTGAGTCTGTTCTTCTCCAGGCTAAACAACCCCATGTCCCTCAGCCTCCTCATAAGACTTTCCCCTTAGTCCCTTCAACAGTCTCATTGCTGTCCTCTGGACCCACTCCAGCAGCTCATATCCTTCCTGAAGTGAGGGGCCCAGAACTGCACACAGTACTCGAGGTGAGGCCTCAACAGTGCTGAGCACAGGGGCAGAATTACATCCCTAGTCCTGTTCCTACACTGTTCCTGATACAAGCCAAAATGCCATTGCTTTTCATGCCATCTGGGCACACTGCTGGCTCACATTCAGCTGGTTGTCAACCAGCACTCCCAGGTCCCACCCTGCTAAGCTGCTCTCCAGCCACTCATCCCCCAGTCTCTAGTCCTGCACAGGGTTATTGTGGCCAAAGTTAAACCTCATCCCACTGGCCTCAGCCCATAGACCCAGACTGTCCAGGTCTCTCTGAAGAGTCTTCCTATCTTCCATCAGATCCACACTGCCTCCCAGCTGGGTGTCATCTGTGAATTTACTAACGGTAGACATGATCCCCTCATTCAAGTCACCACACTGCTATCTGGAGCCTTAAACTTAACAAGACTCATTATTTCTCACTATGGATGTCTTTCTAGATGAGCTTTCTGATCTTCTTGTGTTGTGATTGACATTGTAATGCCCCCAAACTGTCAGCGTATATAACTAGAGTTTAATTATCAAAACTGTTTTCTCCTCCAAGTAATCTTTTGCTAAATAAGTCAGTGTGACAAGTAAAAAAGATAGGAATTTATACAGACAAGTTGTACATAGCCAGGTAATGCAAGTGCATATGTGACATTTTTATTTCAGGAAACTCTGTCAGATCAGATCACGTCCTTCATACTGGAACAGGCAAATTATGGTGCAGAAACTCAAGCACTGCTTTTTTATCTACAGATGATTGCTCCAATACACAACTAACAAGATCTCATGCAAACTCATGTTCATGAGGAAACTCCACTATGGCTCCTGTAAGCATCCTCAGGGGTCAGCTGGATTCAGATTCCCCATCCACACTGGAACTGATAATGATAAATCTATGACTACAAGTATGTTATTCAAAAGGTGATGTGGCCCTGCAAAAAAGTCAGCAGTTTATATCTGTGACCTTGACAGCCTGCAGTACTAAACTTCTCTGTTCAAGCAGTCCAAGGGCAAAAATGTGTATGTTTGCTAGAACTGCAGCAATATTTCCAGTTAATAGGCTGGAATGTCTAAAAGTTAAATTACACTTTCTTTACACTTTCTCTTCCTTTCCTCTTAAATATTTGACTCTACTTGCATGTGTACAGACAAGAAATATTTTGAATTAGTAAATGTGGTATTATGGTATGATCCCATAAACAACTGAGAGATGAAAGGCTGATTTTTGTTTCAGTCCTAAGCACACTGACATCAGGGGTAAATTTGGAGTTTAATGCAAGCAATTCAGCTGTGCAGCTGACATTGAAGCTAATAGGAGCCACAAGAAAGACAATTACATTCTCTTCCTTGGACAAGAAATTAAATACAGATTGCAACTTATTCAAGGAGTTCAAAGTCAATTACTTTTTCAGTGAAATCAATGAGAAGGACTTTCCATTTCAGTTTATCAGACTTGCTGCCCATAGAGAAGAGTGACTTTATCTGGGATCTTTATCACTATTTGCTTTCCTCTGTTGTTTGGTTTTCTCTGTGGTTTTTTTTTTTCTATGCCTGATTGATGATCAGTCTCAAAAATTCATCATTTGCTTTTTTCCAAAGACAATGCCACTGCTTTCAATAGCTGGCTAGAGTTTTGAAGAATTATTGGAAATTTCCTTTAAGACACTGTGAATGCCACACCAGTATTAGCTGGATGAAACATCCAAAGCACACATCACATTCCCCAACAGGCCTGTTAACCTGCAGCTGCAGACTTATGGAGACAACTTTCTTACAGTGACCTCTCTAAAAATGGTGTGCATACTTTGACTTGGTCATTTATCACTGTTTGCTTAAGGTAGGTATCCCTTGAACAGACTGGATCTTTCTCCATCAGCAGTTGAAATACACAGAAGAGCAGTAGCTTACAAAACTGCTGCAGAAGATAGAGTAGATGTTCCTGAGGGAGATTAGGCTGATGTCTAAGATCATTCAAAGATATCAGCTCTATCTGCTTACATGTACTGATCCCAGTTTTTATTCTAGGGGATTGGATGCTGGCATTGCCATCTCCAAGATCTGGTTTGGTTCCCAGCTTGGCAACTGTTATTCATTCTTAAAACCATGTCCACACAAACATGATACATCTCCTCTTTATATTCCATATCAAGGCTAGTAGAAAATCCCTCAGCAGCAGGCTAGTGGAAAACCCTCTCAGCTTACATATAGCTATACTAACCCATGCAAGCTGAGGATATGGTAGCCAAATTACCAGCAAAGTTTCTGACATTATTTAAATAATCATCATACCATTTAGTGTCTCAGCAGCTAATGTAATAAATTACATTGTTCTTAACTTCTCATGCCCTTTAGTTATCTGGCTGCCTGCAGCAGCTGCTCCACATGTCGCCTGGTGTGCCTGCAGTGGCTGGTGAGTAATCCACCAGACCACACAAGGGTTCTGATGATCTGATTTCATCCCCTAATCATTCACACCCCAAACTTCTGCTAGTAAAGATGGACATGTAAGATGCAGCAGAGACACAGGTGCCTGTGGGGTAGGAATAGGAGGAGCTGACAATGCAGCTTACAGTGCCAGAGCTGTGGTGGAGAGGTGTAGCTTGTAGTGCTTCTTGGTGTCCTGGAAGAGGCATTAACAAGCCAGCTAAATCTGTTTGAGCCACTGCCCCTCTCTCCTCCCTCTCTGTTGGTGCTCCAGATTGAGGTTGAGGAGCCCAATAGGCAGGTGCCGGTAAGGCTGCCTGGAGGGGAGTGGAAGCTAGACCCTGAACCTCACATTTCAGAGAGGCAACTAACTGCACGTGTCAGAGGCTATGAGAGAAGGCATGTGCAGTTTGCTTGCCATACAGCATTTTGGACTGATTGGTGGGATTTGAATAGCTAATGTGCTGTTCAGTTTTCAAAAAAGGAATTTCTAGGGGAAGACTTCAAATGCTTGTATACTCATTGCTCCTATGCTCTCTTATCTCTCTCATCTTCTCCCCATCCCGTTCATTAAAGGATTCAAGGTGGTGACAAGCACCTGCTTGCTCCTGTCTTCAGGGCAAGTAACTTCTTTTGTCTTAGCAGCACAGTGCTTGAGTCAGGTCTCCACCACAGCAGCCTGCTCTCTCTCTCACTTCCTCTAATTTTGGACCCTGCCCTTTTGCACTGTTAAGTACGAACTCAGAACACCCCTTCGTTCAGCAAAGGTTTTAGTAGTTAATGGCTCGGCGGTTTGTGAGTAACTTACACTAATTTACCTGGTTATTTTGGAGGTTTATAGATTGTTACCTGTTGGTTAGCTCCATTGTAAACTCGAGGTGGTCCGTCTATGCCATCCGAGGCAGTGTTGCTGTTTGGTTTCGTGCATATAAGGAGATTCCAGTTTGTTCCTCTGTATTCCAAGTTCTGAATTCTCTAGACTGTTATTCTACTGTTTATTAGCCTGCTATTGTGTGTAGTTAACCTACCATCAACTGGGCAAATGAACCTGAATCAAGTTGGCTCAGAAAAATAATTCTTGATATTTAATAAATCATATTCATATTTTATCATATTTCCTGCCTATACATCTATATAAACAAAATCACCTGGAGGGGAAGCAACTTGGGAAAAAGGGAGTTTGTCTGAATAGCTCTTGTCCTCCCCACCTTGTTACTACTGTATATAGAATACTAAAGATATACAGTATGTGCAGGGTTTGCTACCAGTTTCTGTCTAAAGGAAACTGTTACTTTAAGGACTGCCTTCTCATGGGAGATTTGTTTTACTCCTGAATTACAACTTGCAATTTAAGGGGGAAAAAAATCACATTTATACTTTCATTTAAAATCTTGGTTTAGAACAGGAAAAAGAGAGAGAGGCACAGATCTTCTGGAGAAAGAGCAAAGAAAATGAAATATCACAAGCAGACATACACTGGGTTTATCATCATAACTGAGGTTCTGTACAGTAAAACTTCTGTCAGCCACCAAAACAAAATTGCACAAAACACTTTCTGACAGCAGACATTGTGGTAAGAGACAGAGCCTGCCATTTAGCAAATAGCCAATGGAGGACACACTGAGGGCTGGTATTGGGTCTCTGGGGGTACTGGAAAGAGGAGGTTATCTTGCTGGGTTGAACTGTAAGCTGTGTCCAGCCCTGACTGAGCATCCCACTCTAGGCAGGCAACCATCTGCTAAGGGTGGGCTCATCCTGAGCACTGCCAGCTCAGATGTTCCTACTGTCTGGCAATGCTTACACTCTGGCACAGCATTTTTTCAAGGCAGCAAATTTTAGCCCAAATGAGACACAACCTTCCTGATTAAGGGAACACTACTGCACTGTAGCAAAGGCGGTGGGCATTTGTTTGCCCAGAGCTATTGTCCCAGGGCTCCTCTTCCTTTGCAGTAAGAAAGTGCCTTTCCATCACAGGAATTCACCACTTCTGGTGTAATGTGTGGCAAAAAACACCAGGATGCACCAGGCAGCCATGAAGTGAATCAATTTTAGAATGGAATAGAGACTTGATGGGGTGCTTGGTTGCATGGTTTAGTTGATTGGGTAGTGCTGGGTGATGGGTTGGACATGATGATCTCAAAGGTCTCTTCCAACCTGGTTTATTCTATTCTATTCTATTCTATTCTATTCTATTCTATTCTATTCTATTCTATTTATATCTCACTGCAAACAGAATAGAATAGAATAGAATAGAATAGAATAGAATAGAATAGAATAGAATAGAATAGACCTTCAAGATCATCGCGTCCAACCCATCATCCACCACCACCTAAACCACCTAAACAACTAAACCATGGCACCAAGCACCCCATCAAGTCTCCTCCTGAACACCTCTAATGATGGTGACTCCACCATCTCCTCAGGCAGCCCATTCCAATGGGCAATCACTCTCTCTGTGTAGAACTTCCTCCTAACCTCCAGCCTAAACCTCCCCTGGTGTAGCCTGAGACTGTGTCCTCTTGTTCTGGTGCTGGTTGCCTGGGAGAAGAGACCAACCTCTGGCTGTCTACAACCTCCCTTCAGGTAGTTGTAGAGAGCAATGAGGTCATCCCTGAGTCTCCTCCTCTCCAGGCTAAGCAACCCCAGCTCCCTCAGCCTCTTGTGCTCCAAGCCCTTCACCAACTTTGTTGCCCTTCTTTGGACACGTTCCAGCAAGTGAACATCCTTCCTTAACTGAAGGGCCTAGAAGTGAACACAGTACTCGAGGTGCAGCCTAACCAGTGCAGTGTACAGGGGCAGAATGACCTCCCTGCTCCTGCTGGCCACACTTCCTGATGCAGGCCAGGATGCCATTGGCCCATTGTCCACAGATATAGAGTGCTTCTAAGCAACAGTGGTGCCTATAAGCATCTAAGAATAACATTTTTAGTGTCACATAGATATTGAGCAGTCTAGCGGCTTGAAGATTGTTTGGGGGTACTAGAGACATGAGTTCAGCTAGGCCACAAAATTCCTGGAGATAAACTGCTTAGCTTGTTCCATGACTCACCCTTTGCCCATTCAAACAGAGCTGCTCTCTCATAGGAACCTCTCCTATTACCTCTGAGGTAATACGAGACAGGTGGTAACTCCCATGAAATGCCTTGGGGAACAATGGGGTGCCCCTCTAAGAAGGTGTCATGGCCAGCAGCCCAGCTGAAGTTCACCTACGCCAATGTATGCAGCATGTCACTGTCCCCTATAGCAAACTCCTGGCCAAGCTGTCAGCCACTGGCTTGGACAGCAGCACTCTGTGCTCGGTTAGGAACTGGCTGGAGGGCCAAGCCCAGAGAGTAGTGGTGAATGGTGCCACATCCAGCCAGCAGCCAGTCACTAGTGGTGTCCCCCAGGGATCAGTGCTGGGCCCCATGCTCTTTAATATCTTTCTTGATGATCTGGATGAGGGCATTGAGTCCATCATCAGTAAATTTGTGGACGACACCAAGCTGGGGGCAAGTGTTGATCTGTTAGAGGGTGGAAGGGCTCTGGAGAGGGACCTTGACAGGCTGGACAGATGGGCAGAGACCAATGGCATGAGATTTAACACATCTAAGTGACAAGTTCTACACATTGGCTACAACAACCCCATGCAGTGCTACAGGCTGGGGTCAGAGTGGCTGGAGAGTGGCCAGGCAGAAAGGGACCTGGGGGTACTGGTTGATAGTAAGATGAACATGAGCCAGCAGTGTGCCCAGGTGGCCAAGAACGCAAATGGCATCCTGGCCTGTATCAGGAACAATGTAGCCAGCAGGAGCAGGGAGGTCATTCTGCCCCTGTACACAGCACAGTGTCCAGTTCTGGGCCCCTCAGTTTAGGAATGATGTTGAGTTGCTGGAAAGTGTCCAGAGAAGAGCAACAAAGTTGTTGAGGGGTTTGGAGCACAAGCCCTGTGAGAAGAGCTTGAGGGAGCTGGGGTTGTTTAGACTGGAGAACAGGAGGCTCAGAGGAGACCTTACTGCTGTCTAAAACTACCTGAGGTTGTAGCCAGGTGGGGGTTGGTCTCTTCTTCCAGGCAACCAGCACCAGAACAAGAGGACACAGTCTTAAGCTGCACCAGGGGAGGTTTAGGCTGGATGTTAGGAAGAAGTTCTTCATGGAAAGAGTGATTAGCCATTGGAATGTGCTGCCCAGGGAGTTGATGGAGTCACCATCACTGGAAGTGTTTAAGAAGAGACTGACTGGGGCACTTAGTGCCATGGTTTAGTTGATTAGATGGTGTTGGGTGACAGGTTGGACTTCATGATCTCAAAGGTCTTTTCCAACCTGGTTAATTCTATTCTATTCTAGTCTATCCTCAAGGTAGGAATTAGGGATCAGGACAACAAAGGGAGCCTTGTGGTAGGAGTCTACTGCAGGCTGCCTATCAAGTAGTGCCTATTGAAGAAGCCTTTTTACTCCAGCTCAAGAAGACATTGCAATCACAGACTCTCATCCTGCTGGGGGATTTTACCACCCTGACCTCTGCTGGAAAATAGCATGGCCAGCTATAAACAATCCAGGAGGCTCCTGAAGTGCTTAGATGACAACTTCTTAAGACAAGAAATTAACAGCCCTACCCAAGGGGATGTAATATTGGACCTGTTGGTCACAAATGCAACTGAAGTCATCAGGGGTGTCTAAGTGGAAGGCAGCCTGAGCTGTGGCAATCATGCACCAGAGCAGTTCACTGTCCTAAGGGGTATGATGTCCATGAGAAGCATAGCTAGGACTCTAAAGTTTAGGAAAGCAAACTCCCAGCTCTTCAAGGAATTAGTAAATAGGACCTCATGGAAAACAGCCCTCTCAGACAAGGGAGCATAGAATACATAGAATAGAATACATATAGAATAAACCAGGTTGGAAGAGACCTTCAAGATCACCGCGTCCAACCCATCAACCAATCCAACACCACCCAAACAACTAACCCACAGCACCAAGCACCCCATCAAGTCTCCTCCTGAAAACCTCCAGTGATGGCGACTCCACCACCTCCCCAGGCAGCCCATTCCAATGGGCAATCACTCTTTCTGTATAGAACTTTTTCCTAACATCTAGCCTGAACCTCCCCTGGCGCAGCCTGAGACTGTGTCCTCTTGTTCTGGTACTGGCTGCCTGGGAGAAGAGACCAACATCTGCCTGTCTACAACCTCCCTTCAGGTAGTTGTAGAGAGTAATAAGGTCACCCCTGAGTCTCCTCAGAACAGAGCAGAACAGAGCTGGCAGATCTTTAGGGATGCTTTCTACAGAGCTCAAGAGATCTCAATCCCCACATGTAAGAAATCAGGCAAGGAAGGCAAGAGACCACCATGGCTGAGTCAAGACCTGTGGGTCAGACTAAAGAGCAAGTTGGGACTACATAGGAAATGGAAGAAGAGACAGGCATCCTGGGAAAAGCATGGGGACATGTGAGAGACTAAAATCTTGTCTCTTCTGATGTGACTCAACAAAGATAAAATCACCTTTGCTGCTTGCCCAGACAATAGCTGATGTATACTGGGAAGAGCCACTGGAACGACTCTCTGGGAAGGTGCAAGGATAAAAGATTGCTCACTGGACTACAGCTGGCCTGACAACAATGGACAGAGGCCACTGTTATGGATACCTTCGGGAATATGCATAAGACAAGATCCTCCCCACCCATCAGGTGCCCTGGGAGGATGGTGAGACAATGGATTCACCACCTGGCCCCTGATGTGTATTGGGTGTGTGGGCAGGTAAATGGAGAATGAGGAGACAGAGGACTTCCCCCTTCCTCCAGACCCTTGTCCAAACACAAGGAATACACAGGAAGATTTCCTGGGGAACAATACCTGGACACTTACCCAAGGACGATTTCCTGGGGGACAATACTTGGACATATACCTAAGGACTAAAAACCTGTATAAAAGGACTTGAGCAGCTACTGGCTCAGTAGAAGAAAAACACAGATGAAGGAAAACACAGGAAGAAAAGACCTGGACAATGCCACCAAGAAGATAAAACAGAGACAGAGACATCACCATGTAGCTTGGAAGAAGCAGACCAAGAGGAACCCTCTCTCCATGTCTTAAGTTCCACCTGCTGCAACTCATGGAGCTGAAGAGGTTGCTCAGAGGATGAAAGCTGCAGCACCCTTCTTCTACAGCCAAAGCTGCAGCATCTTTCCTCTACAGACTCAAACTGTCTTGGGAGCTGAGGGGTGTGGTAATATAATGGCCAATGGCATCCTGGCCTGCATCAGGAACAGTGTGGCCAGCAGGAGCAGGGAGGTCATTCTGCCCCTGTACACTGCACTGGTTAGGCCGCACCTCGAGTACTGTGTCCAGGTCTAGGCCCCTCCATTTAGGAAGGATGTTGACTTGCTGAAGTGTGTCCAGAGAAGGGCAACAAAGTTGGTGAGGTTTGGAACACAAGCCCTATGAGGAGAGACTGAGGGAGCTGGGGTTGCTTAGCCTGGAGAGGAGGAGACTCAGGGGTGACCTTATTGCTCTCTACTACCTGAAGGGAGGTTGTAGACAGACGGATGTTGGTCTCCTCTCCCAGGCAGCCAGCACCAGAACAAGAGGACACAGTCTCAGGCTGCACCAGGGGAGGTTTAGGTTGGATGTTAGGAAGAAGTTCTATACAGAGAGAGTGATTGCCCATTGGAATGGGCTGCCCAGGGAGGTGGTGGAGTCACCATCATTAGAGGTGTTCAGGAAGAGACTTGATGGGGTGCTTGGTGCCGTGGGTTAGTTGTTTAGGTGGTGTTGGATTGGTTGATGGATTGGACGTGATGATCTTGAAGGTCTCTTCCAACCTGGTCTGGTCTATTCTATTCTATTCTATTCTATTCTATTCTATTCTATTCTATAATTCCTTTCCTCTTCTCTCTCCCTATTTTCTCTCTCTCTCCCCTTCTGATCCATCCACTTTATTTGTGTAATAAACAGCCTCGCTGTAGATATTTTGGTCTCGTTTGTGCCTCTAGTTTCACGACACAGGAATATTCATAAGAACTGAGTCACTTTCCCTCTCCAGACCAAGACAGGAGATTGCCTGGCTGTGTAGGGATGAGGTCAGGAAGGCCAAGGCAAGGGTAGAACTTGCCATAGAACTTTGCAAGTAACATAAAGAAAAACAAAAAGGTTTTCTAAAGGTACATTAACCAGAAAAGGAAGGTTAAAGAGAGAGTAATCCCCATGATGAGTAACAGCGGGGAACTAGTGGCAACAGACGAGGAGAAGGCTGAGGTTCTCAACAACATTTTTACCTCAGTCTTCACTGCCAACCCCTCTCCTCATGGCTCTCATGTTGATGGCCCACAAGATGGAGACCAGGGAGACAAAGTCCCTCCCACGCTAAGTGAAGACAAGGTGTGTGACCATCTAAGGAACTAGAAGATATACAAGTCCATGGGACCTGACAAAATGCATCCCAGAGTCCTGAGGGAATTAGCTGATATAGTTTCCAAGCCACACTCCATCATATTTGAAAAGTCCTGGCAGTCAGGTGAAGTCCCTGGGGACTGGAAGAAGGGACACATTACACCCATTTTAAAAATGGCATAAAGGAGGACCCTAGGAACCACCAACCTGTCAGCCTCACCTCCATGCCTGGAAAGATCATGGAACAGATCCTCCTAGATGCCATGCTGAGGCACATGGAGGACAGGGAGATGATTCAAGACAGCCAGTATGGCTTTACTAGGGGCAAATCCTGCCTGACCAAACTAGAGGCTTTCTATGATAAAGTGACTGTGTCAGTGGATAAGGCACCACATATGGATGTGATCTACCTGGACTTCTGCAAGCCCTCTGTCACGGTCCCCCACAACATACTACTTGCCAAGCTGGAGTACACACTGTCTGCTCATGCCCAGCTTCTTGTCTGTCAGCACCCCCAAGTCCTTTTCCATAGGGCTGTTTTCTATCACCTCACCCCCCAGTCTGTATTGATAATGAGGATTGTTCCAGCCCAGGTGCAGAACCCTGCACTTGTTGAACCTCACAAGGTCACTAGGGTGAGTTATAATGTCATTAAAAAATCCAGTGAATGTCATTCCTTTCCAATTTTCATAAATATTAAAAAGAAAGTGAGATTTATTTCTTTTCCTGAAACATGAATTTAATTGTTTGGCTCCACTCGGGATATAGTTCTACGTGTACCAAAAGGAAGTGGAAGACTCCCTACACCGTGAAGAAAAGAATAAACACTGTGATTTGTGCAAACCCTCTGAAAACCCAGGTTCTGCTCTTGATTTTATTTCTGCCCTGGACTTTTAAGAACTCAGTTGAAATAATAAGTATCACATCTTCTGCCATTGATAGAAGCACTGTGTTTTGTAAGGCATAAAACATGTTCATCTAGAGAGTTCATACAGCTTATTTTCAAAGACTCTGATATATTCAGACAGATTAGAAACCTTGTGATCATCTGGAATCATGTTTATGCACATGTGTTGTATGCACACGTTTCTTTCACTATACATATTATTAACAAATAGAAATGTTGAAGTTACTAAAGTACAACAGCTGGATCATGACAGGATCCCAGTGGCCACTAACTCACAGGATTTTTATAGACTACCATTACAGCAAAATCTCTTGTAGTGCTTTTACACACCATAATCAGGTGTATCTCAACAGCGCCACCAAGAGCATGAAGAGACATCAGGAGCAGGGAAGGCAAACATCCTTTCCACTGCGACAGCATGGGGCACACACATAACTATTCCAGTAATAAAAGCTTGTCATAAGTATGTAGTATTTGCTGTGCATTAGAATTAGTATTAACTGTGACAGCGTAGGTGTTGCATTCAAGTATTTAGCAAAGGGCAGAAAGGGCCTGGTGAGCAAGTCCTATAAGGAGCAGCTGAGGGAACTGGGAATGTTTAGTCTACAAAACAGGAGGCTGAGGGGAGACCTTATTGCTCTCTACAGCTACCTGAAAGGAATTTGTGGAGAGGTAGACAATGGTCCCTTCTCATGAGTAGAATGAAAGGGAATGGCCTCAAGCTGTGCCAGGGGAGGTTTAGACTGGAAACTGGGGGGGGGGGGGGGGCGGGAATCACCGAAAGGGTTGTCAGGCACTGGAACAGGTTGGCCAGGGAGGTGGTTGAATTGCCATCCCTGGATGTGTTTAAAAGCCATATAAGTGTGGTACTTGGGGACATGGTGTAGTGACAGACTTGGTGGAGTGGGCGAAATGGCTGGACTTGATCTCAGAGGTCCTTTTCGGACTGGATGATTCTATGATTCTTGAACACCTCCAAGGATGGCAATTCCACCAGTTCCCTGGGCACCCTGTTCCAATGCCTCCCACTCTTTCAGTAAGGAATTATTTCCTAAAGTCCAATCTCAGCTTTCCCTGGCACAACTCAAACCCATTTCCTCTTGTCCTATCAATAGTTACTTGGAAGAAGAGACACGCACCAGCCTCACTACAACCTCCTTTCAGGTAGCTGTGGAGAGCAGTATGATCTCACCTTAGCCTTCTCATCTCCAATCTAAATAAGCTCAGCTCCCTCAGACAGTCCTTGTACAACCTGCCCTCCAAACCCCTCACCAGCCTCACTGCTCTTCTCTGAACTCTCTCCAGGACATCAATGTCTTTCCTATACTGTGGTACCCAGAACTGGACACAGCACCCAAGCTGTGGCCTCATCAGTGCTGAGGATAGGAACATGATCACTTCCCTACTCCTGCTGGACACACTGTTTGTGATTCTTGGCCAGCTGAGCACACTGCTGGCTCCTGTTCAGCTGCCCCCCAGATCATTTTCCACAGGGCTGTTTTCCAGCCAGTCTTCCCCAAGACTGTAGCATTGCTTGGGGTTGTGACCAAAATGCAGGACCCAGCATGTGGCCTTGTTAAACCTCATTCCATAGACCTCAGCCCATCAACCTGTCCAGATCTCTCTGCAGTGCCTTCCTACCCTCAAGCAGATCAACACCCCCACTCAATTTAGTGTCACCTGTAAACTTGCAACTGGTGAACTTGAGCCCCTCATCCAAATCATTAGTAAAGATATTTAACAGAACTGGCCCCAGTACCAAGTCCCAGGGGACACCACTTGTGACCAGCTGCCAGCTGGATTTATCACAGCTCTTTGGGCCCTGTCCAGCCAGTTTTTAATCCAGCAAAGAGTCCAACTGTCTATGCCACAGGCTGCAAGTTTCTCGAGGAGAATGCTGTGGGAGACAGTGTCAAAGGCTTTACTAAAGTCCAGGGAGACAGTATCTACAGCCTTTCCTTCATCCACTAGGCGGGTCACCTGCTCATAGAAGGAGATGAGGTTGGCCTTTCATGAACCAATGCTGGCTGGGCCTGTTCCCACATTTATCCTCCACTTGCCATGTGAGCACATGCAAGATGAACCTCTCCATAATTTTCCCCAGTACAGAGGTCAGGCTGCAGTTCCTTGGATTCTACTTTTGGCCTTTTTTGTATATTCATCACACTGACAAGCCTCCAGACATCAGGCACCTCCCCTGCTAACCAAGACTGCTGATGGATGATGATGAGCTGCTTGGCAAGCTTCTCCACCAGCTCCTTCAGCACTTTTGGGTGAATGCCGTCTGGACCCATAGAACTGTGAGTGCCCAGGTGGTATATGTGCTGCTCTCCATCCCTAGAAGCAATCACCTCTCTCTGTCACCCTTCTTTGACCATGCATGGGACTTGTGCTTTGCAGTTTCCTCCCCAGGATGCTCACCAGAACCCAGATCAGGTTTGAGAGATTCCCCCCACAATGTGTTTTCTGAAATCCTGCCTTCTGTCCCAGCAACAGTCTTACAAGTTTCCTCATCCCTGGCATGCAAAGTTCCAGGGGAGTGCAGGTGCCATTTGTCCCTGAGCTGCCTTACATGGAGAAACAAAAGCCCCAGCATGCTCAGAGAGCCAGAACCCATATCATGCCTACCTCTACCCTAAAGTCTCAAAATGTGGACAGTTTCATACCTTCTCTATTATTTTTTTTTAACTGTGATAACCTTGGCAAAGGGGAAAAGAAAAAAAGAAAATACAAAAAGAGAGAGAGAAAACAAAAAGCAACCAAAAAACCTATTCTTGAGAGATTCCTCTGCTGGTAAATTAATTTCTTGCTGGAGAAGAAAGGACAAAATTGGCTTCTGCTGGGTTTCCTCTCTACCCTGTCAGCAGATCTGTAAGGTTATACAAAACAGTGTCCTTTCATAATTGCATTAAAGGAACAAGGACATCTGAAAATCTATGTGCTAGGAAGATGGTGGTGAATGAGGTCCCCAGGTCTTGATTTCCCAGGTTAGGGAAATCAAGTTAGGATAGTTGGCTGCTCTTTCATGGGGCAGATTTAACTATTGAGTTAAAATGCACCGACATTGGAAGTGACATTACAAAGTAAGTCAAAAGAAGATGCTGTGGGAAGACACACTCCCTCTCTACTCTCCCCACACCAATTATTAGGGTGCATTGTGCATGTGGTGATTTTGAAGTTTTCATAAAAGGCACAAATATGGCCTGCTATTTGTGCCCACATGGGCTGTTGCTCAAGTGTTTGGTATGAATGCTCCTCTCCCCAGGTTCTGCATTTGGGTCCTTGTCATGGGTTGAGTTGAACCTGCAGCTATTATTCATAGCATGCTGCCGTCACGCTAGCTTCAAAAATTAAAGTATTGTCTGGAGCAACTCAACCCATGACAGTCCTGCTACAGCAGAGGTACTGATGTATCAGCTCTGTTAGAACAATACAGTCATCTTTGAAAATAAATCTATGCAGAGGAGTTTTCCCGCGGCGGAGCAAGCGGCCGACTCAATACGAGTGATAAAGCAAGTTCAACTTTATTGGGTTCGCATCAGACTTTTAGAACCGTACAATAATGTATGCCTACTCATCACTGTCCCATTGGCTCTAACCCAAAAGGTCACGCTCACATATCTTCCTACTTGTGGTTTACTTCCTCTTCTACCTGGCTCTCAGCTTCACCCAAGTTGTTTACCAAGTTCTCAAGGGCAGGCTGTCCTTGAGAGCTTGCTGATCGACCTCCAGCTTGGCCAATTCTTATGCTAATAGCCTGATCAGCGTCAAAGCCTGGGTAGTGCAGCGCTTCTAGGGGTCCCCGTCCTCTCTCTCTGAGCCATCCTCCAACAAATCTAGAGGAGAGGAAATGACCAATTAGGTGCTGATTGGTGGTTGTGTGTGGCTGGAAGGCAATCAGTGCCATGCCCCTCTGCAAGCTATGAGAATCATATTGCAGGACAACAGGGCAATAGGCAGTCCTTCCTTCCCTATGCAGCTTTGCCATAATACTCCCTGGGATTTTGCCATGAGTTCTGACCATTCAATTATGCATTACGTGCAACAGAGAAATGAAAAAGCATGACAAAGCATGGGCAGGGATACAACACTTCAGGCATTTCTGTTTTCTTTCTCCATCAAGACCATTTCAATTAAAAACTACCTTTGCCCCATCACTGCCAATGGCTATGAGCACCATACCATGGAGGATGTCCCCTTGTTTTCAGTACCTAGGTACACATGGGAGAGAGCAGCATATCATTATGGGACTGTCCCTGATAAGGGAGGAATTCCTCAAAATCACAGCTCTGTGAGTCCCTTTGAAATTTGTAAGTTGCATTAACCCTGAGAACCATGTGCTAGGATATTGCTTTAAAAGCTGCTTGGTAACACATAAAGAAACACTCTATTGATTATACATGGGAAGGGAAAATACATCTGGGAGATAATGACAACTTCTTGCAGTTTGAAACAGTGACAAAAATGTGATTAGCTGAGATAAAAAAACACGCTACAAATCATTTGCAAGAGGTTAAAAATGTTGCAACTTTGTGGTTCCCCTGAAAAGGCCAACAATAAAAAAGCAGAGGGAACAAACTGCATGAAGGCTTTCTTCACACTAAGATCAGCTTTTTATGTTCATCTACTGAATTTTAAAAAAGCCAATTTGGAGAGAGAGGTTTAATGATCTGACCTGCTCTCTGCAATACTGGTTTCATATTTTTCATCTCCTTCCTAATATAATCAATAGTAAAGATTGGTCTGAAAGTAAAATTGCTCATGTGAGTAGTCAATGGCAAGCACTGAGAGAATGCTTAAAACACACTTAATAACAATTAACATCTTGGAGAGGGTATTGCAGTTGTCAGTGGGGCTGAGGTTAATGTACTGTCAGCAGGAACCACTTCCGTAAGACCACATACCTCTGCCACACCACCAACTTCTTCTCTTTTGCTGCAAATGTAGCTAACTTCTTTTTGCAGGGAGAGTGCAGGATGCTCAGTTCTTACTCCAGGGAGAGGAGCTAAAAGCCACTGTACAAAGGACAGAGCAATAGAGTCAAAAGTGTCAATGGAGTCCGAATCACCCACGTCATGAACACCTACTGCCAACAGGACCCAGGCTGGGTAACTTTCTTGATCATTCTCTGCTGAGCACACCTTCCCTTTCAGTGGATTTGTGAAAGGATCACTAAACCACCAGAAATCCTCCCCTGGTGGCCAAAAATGGTGGCCATAGGCCAGCAAACGGCTTTCTTTGCTCCCTCAAGTTGGCACAAGCCCATTTTGTGTGTCCCAGGAATGCCTGCCACACCTGGCAGGTTCTGCTCTGCAGGAAAAATACCACAAACCATTTTTGTACGTATTTATACTGGGAGCACTGAAGTTCTTCTTTGTGCAATGTGCAGGTAGTGGACTTCCCTTTTTAAAATAATCTTATTCTAAGAATTGCAGTACAGATCCCCAAAAGGAGTATTTATTTATGTATTATTAAAATGGAAGGTTTGCACTTAAAATAGAAAATTCTCTCCAGCTCTCTGCTGTCCTGATAATAGTATTTTAGGTGCTAACATATTGTCTATGTCTGGCTGTGACATTTCAAAGGAGGTAATGCAGTAATGCACCTCAACAACCTCCTTTGCACCCATTTGTCTATGTGTGTGAAGGGGATATGACTCACAAAAGGATCAGTTGGTCTCTGCTGTGAAAGGTGGAAGAGGTACCAAATGACTGGAATCATAGAATGGTCCAGGCCAGAAGGGACCTCCAAAGGTCATCTAGTCCAACCTCCCCACGGGCAGCAGGGACATTCTCAACTAGACCAGGCTGCCCAGGGCCTTGTTGAGCTTCATCTTGAATATTTCCAGGGAAGGTGCCTCAACCACATCCCTGGGCAACCTGTTCCACTGTTCCATTACCCTCATAGTAAAGAACCTGTTACTAACATCCAATCTAAATCTACTCTTCTCCATCTTGAAGCCATTGCCCCTCATCCTGTCACTGCAGCCCTTCATAAACAGACTCTCCCTATCTTTCTTGTAGGCCCTCTTCAGTTACTGGAAGGCAGATATTTGGTGTTCCCAGAGCTCCAGGATGAACAACCCCAGTTCCCTCAGCCCGTCCTTGCAGCAGAGGTGCTCCAACACCCTGATCATTTTCATGGCCCCCCTCTGGACCTGCTCCATCAGGTCCATGTCCTCCCTGCATTGAGGGCTCCAGATCTGGCAGTACTCCAGGTGAGGTCTCACCAAAGCAAAGCAGCAGAATCACTTCTCTGGATCTGCTGGCACTGCATCTCAGGATGTAATTTGCCTTCTGGACTGCAAGCACACACTACTCATGTCCAGCTTCTCATCCTTCAGCACCCCCAAATTCTTTTCTACAGGGCTGTTTTTTTCACCTCATCCCTCAGCCTGTATTGATCACAGTATCACAGTATCACTAAGGTTGCAAGAGACCTCAAGGATCCTCGAGTCCAACCTGTCTCCACAGACCTCATGACTAGACCATGGCACCAAGTGCCACGTCCAATCTCCTCTTGAACACCTCCAGGGATGGCGACTCCACCACCTCCCTGGGCAGTCCACTCCAATGACGAATGACTCGCTCAGTGAAGAACTTTCTCCTCACCTTGAGTCTAAACCTCTCCTGTCACAGCTTGAGACTGTGTCCCCTTGTTCTGGTGCTGGTTGCCTGGGAGAAGAGACCAACCCCTTCCTGGCCACAACCAACTTTCAGGTAGTTGTAGAGGGCAATGAGGTCACCCCTGATCCTTCTCTTCTCCAGGCTAAACAATCCCAACTCCCTCAGCCTCTCCTCAAAGGTCTTGTGCTCAAGGCCTCTCCCCAGCCTTGTTGCCCTTCTCTGGACACGTTCAAGAGTCTCGATGTCCTTCTTAAACTGAGGGGCCCAGAACTGGACACAGGACTCAAGGTGTGGCCTAACCAATGCAGAGTACAGGGGCACAATGACTTCCCTGCTCCTGCTGGCCACACTATTCTTGATACAGGCCAGGATGCCATTGGCCCTCTTGGCCACCTGGGCACACTGCTGGCTCAGGTTTAGGCGGCTGTCAATCAGCACCCCCAGGTCCCTCTCTGTTTGGCAGCTCTCCAGCCACTCTGACCCCAGCCTGTAGCTCTGCATGGGGTTGCCGTGGCCAAAGTGCAGCACCCGGCACTTAGACTTATTAAATGCCATTCCATTGGACTCTGCCCATCTGTCCAGTCGGTCGAGGTCCCTCTGCAGAGCCTTTCTACCCTCTAACTGACCAACATCTGTTCCCAGCTTGGTGTCATCTGCAAACTTGCTGATGACTGACTCAATCCCCTCATCCAGATCATCAATGAAGATGTTAAAGAGGATGGGGCCCAGCACTGATCCCTGGGGGACACCACTGGTGCCTGGCCGCCAGCTGGATGTGGCACCATTCACCACCACTCTCTGGGCTTGGCCCTCCAGCCAGTTCCTAACCCAGCACAGAGTGTTGTGGTCCAAGCCACGATCTGACAGCTTAGCCAGCAGTTTACTGTGGGGGACAGTGTCAAAGGCCTTGCTGAAGTCCAGGTAGACCACATCCACAGGCCTCCCCACATCCACCAGACGGGTCACCTGATCATAGAAGGAGATCAGGTTCAAGAGGCAGGACCTGCCCTTCCTAAATCCATGTTGGCTGGACCTGAGCCCTTGGCCATCCTTCAGGTGCACAGTTGTAATGAGGATTGTTCTAGCCCAGGTGCAGGACTCTGACCTTGCTTTTGTTGAACCTCATGAGGTACACCTGGGCCCACCTCTCCAGCTTGTCCAGGTCCCTCTGGATGACATCCTGTCTCTCTGGTGTATTGACACCACCACACAGATTGGTGTCATCTGCAAACTTATTGATGGTTCACTCAATCCCAATATCTGTGTCATTGATAAAAATATTAAACAGCACAGGTTCCAGTACAAACCCCTGAGGGACACCACTTGTCACTGCTCTCTGTCTGGACTTCAAGCCATTGAGCACCAATGAATCAAGTAATTCCATAACCTTTTAACAGTGTCCTGAGGCATCCAGTTATAAGCAAGTTGGGATCTTCATCATCTAAGCAAGAAACAGATTTCAGTTACATGTGAGGAGCCAGCTGGACTGTGGTTTACTTATGTCTCAAGCATCGAGAAACTGGAAGGGTTTCATGAAAACACCACTCAGACCAAAGGCATTTTTGTCCTGTTCACATAAAAGGTTGTAGCACTGGTCAATCTCTCTATCTCATAGCTTGGGGAACTCAGTTTTTTGCCCAAATCAATGTCTTTTGAGCTTTCTTCTTTCCCTCACACCTTCACTGTATGTTCTTGAGCTTATACTTGAAACAAGCCAGCTTGTTTCAAACTACCCACCGCCACAGGCGAACGAGAATTATCACTGAAATAACAACACAAGAATCAGAGAAGAGATGCCAAAAAAACTACAGATGAACATGGCAGTCTTGTTTGTATCCTGAAAAGTCCCCTTCCTAAGTACTGAAAGCATATCTTGAGAAGGATGCCTGATAGTGACAAGCCCATTACGTTAGGCAATGTTCAACAACAGACAGATTTGCCAAAAGCCAGAGGAGAAGTATCGCCAGACTACATCCCAGGTGCTAAGTGCATTCCCCTAGGCACTCTGCTCATATGCTCTTGCTATGTGGAAGACCCTTATGCAGCGCCTTCTTCAAAGAGAAGAAATAAAACCTTTCAGAGAGTCTGGTGAGACAGAACCACTGCTTTAACACAAAATGCACTTTGCAATGTCTCCAACCCACCAAGCAATATTCCTCATCTTTTCCTTCTAATGGCTACTTGTTCCATGAAACTAACATCTTATCTGTATACAAGCTTTGCTCTATAACTCACTCTCCGGTCTCTGCTTATAACGCACCAGATTTCAGCTATAAACTGCTTCAAATATCCTGAGAACTTCTGCAAAGCACAATGCAAATTTGAAAAGTTCAAGGCTGGTGCTAATGCAATAAAAGAAAGCGAATCTGATTCCAGATATACAGTTGGTGTAATGCCTTTAGTAACCGCTCCATCAGTTTGATTTAGAAAATGATTGTATTATGTTAAAGCAACTAAATTGGATAAGAGGGAGAGGGATTTGTTGACGTAAGTCTTGTCTCTGGGTTCCAAACCCCTCCAAGTAAATGCAAATAAGAAAATATATACAGAGAGAACTGCCAATTTTCCCTGAGGAGATCTTTTCTCAAGGAAGTAAAAGGCCATATTGGAAATCAATCAAGTAGTTTATAAAGCAAGAAAACTCTGTTGAAAGTCAGTCGGAAGGAACACTGGAAGTAAACCATCAAATCGCAGAGAACAAAGGGGGAAAATACCCAAACCATACATCTCAGATTTATTGTTTTCAAATCATTCTGATTCTGACCTCCTCTGCAATAAATCAGGAATAACTTGCCAGGTGTCAGCCTAACATCACCATATGAAAGCAAACAATGCATGATGGAAGAGCAATTAGGAATACACCAGTAACATTAGTAAAGGTTGTGAGAATAACCAGCACAGGGAAGGTAAAAGTCAGGAGTGACCATATGCAGCAGAAATGCTTTGAATACTTTGCACAGACCTGACATGGTGTGCTGGTGCAAATCTTCAGTTTACCAACTGACAATGACAGCTATTCACTTTAACATTTCTTCTGCCAAAAGAGTTCTGCCAAATTCTACCAGCCTAGTGAAAACAGGCAGCCTAGGCAGAGGCCAATGGTCTGCCTGCCTTCTGCTTTCCTCAGTTCCTACAGCTCTTCAGAACCAGAAACAGTCAGGGAGCAGACGAGCATTCTGGAATCATCTTCCCACAGACAGTTGTGATTTTAACAATTGATTCTTCTTCCATTCCAGTCTTGTTTGCTCCCAGCCTCCTGCTTAAATAGGTAATTGAATATTGCTTGGCTGAATTAAATAGGAGATCTGGGAAATAAGCGCTGTTTATTATCGTAGAAATGATGGAGGAAATTATCAATATATATGTCAGTGTAATGCTAAATGGCTGTCAAGAACCAAAAAGAAACAAATCTGAAATGACAGTTATGCATCTTCATACAAAATTCTTTCCCATTAGTGCTCCTTCGTCTGTTACATCAGCAACTAGGTGCTAGGTGGTGAATTAACTCATTACTTGATTACTGAGCTATGACCAAAGGCTAGTTGGTTACTGTCCCACCACTTGCAGATTGGTGTGGCCACCTGTAACCCTATGTCTGGGCAAATAGTGGTGGCAATGATAGTGACAGCTGTCCATGCTCAGCACAGGTGCTGGTGCAGGTGAGAGAGACCTCAAACCATGCACTGGGTACTGGCTTCAGGGAGAGACATCCATTTCATGGGTAGCCAGGCTGCAGGTGCCTGGATTCTAGCCTCAACTCACCCTTGTTCTGAACCAAGTTATGCAAGCAAATATAAGTTAGTTGTAAATCACAGAATCAATGAGTTTGGAAAAGACCTCAGAGATCATCGAGTCCAACCTGTCACCCAACATTTCATGACTAACTAAGCCATGGCTTCAAGTGCCACATCCAATCCCCTCTTGAACACCTCCAGGGACGGTGACTCCACCACCCCCCTGGGCAGAATATTCCAATGGCAAACAATTTTATCCTCACCTCAAGCCGAAACCTCCCCTGATGCAGCTTAAGACTGTGTCCTCTTGTTCTGGTGCTGGTTGCCTGGGAGAAGAGACCAGCCCCCACCTGGCTACAACCACCCTTCAGGCAGTTGTAGACAGAAATAAGGTCTCCTCTGAGCCTCCTCTTCTCCAGGCTAAACAACCCCAGCTCCCTTAGCCTTCCCTCATAGTGCTTGTGCTCAAGGCCTCTCACCAGCTGTGCTGCCTTTCTCTGGTCTCAATATCCTTCTTAAATTGAGGGGCCCAGAACTGGACATAGGACTCAAGGTGTGGCCTAACAAGTGCTGAGTACAGGGGCACAATGACCTCCCTGCTCCTGCTGGCCACACTATTCCTAATACAGGCCAGGATGCCATTGGCCTTCTTGGCCACCTGGGCATGCTGCTGGCTCATGTTCAGTCTACTATCAACATGTACCCCCAGGTCCCTTTCTGCTTGGCTGCTCTCCAGCCACTCTGACCCCAGCCTGTAGCACTGCATGGGGCTGTTGTGTCCAAAGTGCAGCACCTGGCACTTGGACTTGTTGAATGCCATTATGTTGCACTCCACCCATCTGTCCAGCCTGTCAAGGTCCCTCTGCAGAGCCCTTCTACTCTCTAACGGACCATGATCTTCTCCCAACTTGGTGTCACCTGCAAATATACTGATGATGGACTCAATCCACTCTCCCAGATCATCAATAAAGATACTGAACAGGATGGAGCCCAGCACTGATCCCTGGGGCACACCACTAGTGACTGGCTGCCAGCTGGATGTGGCACCATTCACCACCACTCTCTGGGCTTGGCCCTCCAGCCAGTTCCTAACCCAGCACAGAGTGCTGCTGTCCAAGCCACAGGATGACAGCTTGACCAGGAGTTTGCTGTGGGGGATGGTGTCAAAGGCCTTGCTGATGTCCAGGCAGACTACATCCACAGCTTTGCCCACATCCACCAGGCGGGTCACCTGATCATAGAAGGAGATCAGGTTGGAGAGGCAGGACCTGCCCTTCCTAAATCCATGCTGGCTGGGCCTGATCCCTTGGCCATCCTTCAGGTGCTGTGTGATTGCCCCCCAAGATGACCTGTTCCATAACTTTCCCTGGCACTAAGGTCAGGCTGACAGGCCTATAGTTTCTGGGTTCCTCCATCCACCGTTCTTGTGGATGGGCATCACACTGCCCAGTTTCCAGTCATCTGGGACCTCTCCAGTGAGCCAGAACTGGTGGTAAATGATGGAAAGTGGCTTGTCCAGCTCATCTGCCAGCTCTCTCAGCACCCTGGGATGGATCCCACCCAGTCCCATGGACTTGTGAGTATCCAAGTGGCTCAGCAAGTCCCTACCTACTTCCTCATGGATTTCAGGGGTACTACACTGCTCCATGACCCCATCAACCAGTTCAGGAGGCCAGTTATCCTGAAGCCCTCCTGCCTTACTTTTGAAAATGGAGGCAAAGAAGGTATTTAGAACCTCAGCCTTTTCCTCATCTTTAGTTAGAATGTTCCCCTCCAGATCCAATAAAGGTGGAGGTTCTTCTTGCCCTCTTTTTGCCATTAATATATTTATAAAAATGCTTTTTATTGTCTTTCACAGCAGTGGCCACCTTGAGTTCTAACTGGGCCTTTGTCTCTAACTTTTCTCCCTCATGATCTAACAAAATCCTTAAACGTACCACATGTTGCCTCCCCCTTTCCAAAGGCAATACACCTTCTTTCTTTCCCTTAATTCCTTCAAGAGCTGCTTGCTCATCCAGACCAGTCGCCTTCCCCGACAGCTCATCTTTCGGCACCAGGGCACAGCCTGTTCCTGTTACTGCTCCTCCTTATTTCCCTGCATATTGAAAACTTCACTATCTCATGATCTCATGATCACCAAACCCTAAACAGTCTCTTATCATCACATCTCCCACCACCTGTTCTCTATTTGAGAACAGCAGGTCAAGCAGAGCCTGACACCTGGTAGGCTCACTTATCAGCTGCATCAAGAAGCTGTCCTCCATACATTCTAAGAACCATTCTAAGTCCAGAGGACTCCCTCCACTCTGCTAAGTTCCCAGCAGATGTCTGGCAGGTTAAAATAGAACAGAACAGAACAGAACAGAACAGAACAGAATAGACCAAGTTGAAAGAGACTTTCAAGATCATCACATCCAACCCATCAAAGTCGTCCACAAGGATGTCATTCATCATTGGAATGGGCTGCCCAGGGAGGTGGTGGAGTCACCATCCCTGGAGGTGTTCAAGAGGGGATTGGATGTGGCACTTGGTGCCATGATCTAGTCATGAGGTCTGTGGTGACAGGTTGGACTCGATGATCTTTGAGGTCTCTTCCAACCTTGGTGATACTGTGATACTGTGATCTGATGATATTGAGACAGCCTCCAGTTGCTTACAGAATATTTCATCTGCCTCTTCATCCTGGTTGGGTGGTCCATAACAGACTCCAATCAGGATGTCAGTTTTGTTAGGCTTCCCTCCGATTTTAACCCACAGGCTCTCAATCCTTTCATCCTCAACCTCAAGTTCTGAGGCATCAAGAGATTCCCTAATATATAGGGCCACCCCTCCTCCTCTTCTCCCTCGCCTGTCTCTCCTAAAGAGCTTGTAACCCCCCAGTGCAGTACTCCAGTCATGTCAATCATCCCACCATGTTTCTGTAATAGCAATTATATCATAGTCTTCCTGGTGAACCAAGACTTCCAGTTCCTCTCGTTTGTTCCCCATGCTGCGTGCATTGGTGTGCATGCACTTCAGCTGGGCTCCTGATTTCTCATTTAACTCCAGTTTATGTCCCTCTCTCTTCTCTCCAGAGAGACTGGTTTCATCACCTACCCCCTTCACACCTAGTGTAAAGCCCTCCCAATGAGCCCTGCCAACTCTAGTGCTAGAGCCCTCTTGCCCTTTCTCAATCCCAAAGGGCAGCACAGCTTCAAAGCTCAGTACAGGTAGAGGCTGATAGAAATAAAAGAAATACATGCTTTATCTCCCCCTGCACAGACTGAAACCACACGGGCATCTTGCTCTTGATACAAAGCCACAGGACCTTGGTGGTTGTTAGGGACGAGGACTTGCCCCTGGGCAAGCAGCAGGAGTAAGCCAGCTCCAGCACCTCTGCCCACCCAGGCACCACTGATCCTTGGTCAGCTCCAGCCCTCTACCCTAGAAAGTAACTGCTCTCACTTCTCCAGAAATGCTACCATCTTCTTGGCACACTAGGCATACTCATTTCTTATCCCAGTGGTATGTATTAGCACCTGCTACAGAGCTTCTTGAGCATCTTAGAGACCTGTTAAAAAGTGCTGCTTGGCACCATAATGGACTGCCTGAGAGTCTTGCCATACACTGAATTAGACGTGGTCTGACAGTTTTGGTGAGTTGAAATTTCCCCCCCAACGTTAACTTTGCCAGACCAGCTCAGGTGTAAACAAATGAAAGTTGTATTTACAAGCAAAAACTACACTCTACAATGGAATGCAGTGAATATGCACAAAATATACAGTATTTACAATATTTACAGGTATTTACAATTAATAAACAGCACAAGCTACTAGCTTCTCCTTTTCCCTCCCCTCTAACCTTCCTGTACAAAAAGAAGGGAGAAAGGAGCAGAGAAAGTTGATGTTAGACTTAACCAAAACAGTGCAGCCAAGGTCAAGCAGAAGCAGGTTAGTATCTCTCCAGAGCAAAGAAGAGAAAGATTGTTTCAGTACAACCACTCTTATGGTAGATATCTCTCCAATGGAATTGTTTAAAATTATCTTTACTTTCCTTTTCACACCCAATAGTGAGTTATTTATATTTTACTACTTTTCTGCTCAAGATCTGTGAAAAATTTTAAAGGCATAGCCTAAAACTACCACAATAGTGTAGATGAGTACCCACATAATGTTCATGCATTTAAGTTAGATCAATCATGACAACCAGCATCTCCTCTTTCATCAACACAAAACAAAAGTGGGTATGGCAGTCCATTTCCAAGAGGCTGATCCCACCCTGGTTTTTGAGGAAGGCATTGGGAATTACTCTGAGAAAGCACAAAACAGCAACAGCTCCTCACCAGCTCATCCCCTTGCCATGGACAAAACAAAGAACTGACATTCAGCTCACTCTTTGAAAGGAAAGATGTCCTATTATCAGGGCTTTGACCATATGAGGATAGGTATGAAACTAAGAGCCAGCTTTCCTGGCTAGCAAACCACCGGAAGAATGGATTTATGCATGGAACAGAAAGCAAGCTACATGTCTTTCCTTGGATTTCACCAGTTAAAAAACCAGGAGATCCCAAACTTTTGTATGACTACAGCACCTCAGCCCAGGAGAGGACCCAGGTTTCCTCACCGACAGGGCTGCAGAAAGTGAAGAAACAAGAGATCCAAAAAATCTCACCTGCCTTTTGTCCCAGATTTTATCAAATAAGAAATACTCTTTTCTCCTTGAAAAGAGACCGTTCTTGAGAGACAGTTCTTACTGATGCTCACAGATATATTTGCATTGTCAGCTCATATTTTGTGATGCTTCCCAGAGGACTGAAAGAATCTTATTTAGCATTAAATAATTGAGTCTTCTATTGCCCTGTTTAAATTGTGGCTGTAACATAAAGTGAGGGGCACAGGTACAAACTATAAATGCAAAGGAACATCTAAGCTCACTGGAGGTTTCATTTGGTGTCTTGCAGAAATCCCCATGGAGAGACACAAGCTACTGTAACCTGGTTTATGCTATTCTAGTCTAGTCTAGTCTAGTCTATTTTATTCTATTCTATTCTATTCTCACTGAAAAGGCCAGTCACTCAAGCCATGGCAATTAATTTTTTGTCATGGGAGATGTAGTTGGCTGAGATGGCATCATCACTACTCCATTTTAACCCTGAAATGAGCTTAGCCTCTACAAGTGCTTGTCTTCAAAGCTTATTTTGTTCCTGCCCAATACCACCCTGATATGATAGTCTGCTTCAACTCCTGCAATATCTACAGCCAAAAATGTGATAGACATTCCTGTGAAATGTAAAAACTGTTTGCCCTTCCCCTCAGAAATCCAGAGATCAGCTGTACATTGCCATGATACTCCTATAAGAAAGGGGGAAATACGTTCATAAAAAACTTCAGGTGCTGGAAAGAAGTGTTTACATCCCAAAATGTCCCACTGCTGCCTCCATTATGAGCTGTGCATTACCAGCTTTCAACTCTGACAATTTCCTTCCCCTTCTAGGAAACTCAAAAATAGGAATAAGTCACCTCAGCTCCAAACCTTACACTTGAATCATATGGCTGTTGCCTTCCGCCAGTTTCATATTGTCCTACTAGCGATGACATTCACACTCTATACCATCTCTCTCCTCCAAATGAAAATCAGCAGAAGTCACAGCTGGTTAAAAAAAAACAAAGGAAACAAACTTTTCAGTAACTCTAACAATTGCTCAAAAAGGATGAAAGCACTCCAGACATCTGCACTGCAATGGGTTTCTAGAGCAGTTCACTGTTGTATCCAGACTGCTACTCTTCCCCTTGCTGTTTCCACCATGAAAAATCAAACTCATGTATTGCACTTTACTTGAGAGTATATCAAGATCTACCATTTTGTATTAACATAGGGAAAACAGAGAGGGGGAGTATAATAGCTGCAACAACTAGTTCTGTACACTTACCAGCCAGAGTTAGACTGCTGGATAAATACACCATGTGAAAATCCCTGGGAGAAAAGTGATTATGGTAACAGTGGCTTATCTGCATGACATTTGATTAACTGAAAAGGAACTAAACAAACAGTGATTGCTCTTTGGCAACCTGTCCTACTTCTTCCTTTCACAGCAGAGTACTGGAAAAAGAAAGCTAACACCTATTTTTTAATGCAGTGAGTTCTTTCCATTGCCCCATTCAGCCATCCCAGGCAGCTAGCTCCCAGCAGAGGTTTGGGGAAGAAGAATGTGACTGTTGCTGGAAGGGCTGGCAGCTTCTGTTGCTACTGCACCACACCACACACAGCATGGCAGTCACCACACCAGGACCTCACCTCAGACACAGGATGTGCAAGGCAACAGTCAAGTCCCTTTGAAAATAATAGCAAAGCTTGTGCTGCATTTAGCTAGGTTAGGGTATCATCTAGACACTCTGTGGCAGACACTTTCATTTCAGACTTCATTTACTGCAACAGCCAATTAAATACATTTCAACTAACATTCACACCAGCATCACATCACACTGTCCTGCCTGACTCCCCAGGTGAACCTGGGTGCTGCAATTCAGCCCAGGGACAAGGAAGTTTCTGCTAGCAGGCTGTAGTGACAACATGCACACTGAAAGAGCATCCACATGCCTGTATGAGACAGGACTGGAACTCCACAATGGCAGAAAGATACTGAAATTCCCCTTTGGAAAAAAAAAATAAATAATAATAATAATCACAGTGTATATCCCTGTGGAAACCACTCAGGTACATACAATTCTCACAGGTTGTTTTGCTAGAAGTCTGGCCCCAGGGCATGTGTAATGATGCAAATGAGAAAAACTCTTACATGGAGAAATTAACTGCACACCCTCAAAAAAAGCCCCTTCAGATTAAAGATGTGTTTCTCCTATAAAAGTGAAAAAGAATTGCTTGGATGTTAACTATTTTGTAAGCATCTCAGACATCATATAATTTGCATCAAGATAAGGATCACCGAACTTCTCAGGGGAACCTCACACAGATATTTCACGCAAGGTGGGGGTTGTTCAGTTGGTGGTTTTTTTCCATTTTCTGTGTGCAAAACCTAATGGCTTGTTTTTTTCTTCCCTTGGAGAGAAAAAATTACCCTGATTGAAAGCAGCACTGAAATACAAGGCTCTGCCAGATGTTACATAAACGATGATGTAATGCTGAAGTATTTCATTGCACATGCAGCACTGTTCTTCAGCCCAGCAATGATTTACTACATTTTGTCAATTCCATTTTATGTACCTGCATCATTTTTACATCATTTTTCTTCATGACATTGTTACATTCTCACAGAAGCACATAGAGATAACATCACAATAGTGCAGGCAATGAAGTTAGCATTTTACAAATAATGTAACTAATAAATAAGTATACCAGTGAGGGGAAAGTGGTCTGTGTGAGAGAGAGAAAAGCAAATTTACCTTTGAATAATCTGATGGGGGGAAGAAGCCATAGGTCCAATATGAAAAATGAGTTTGTGTCCTCTCGGAGCATCTTCTGCCTTCAAGCAGAACTGCAAGGAAATGCTGTTCTTGCCTCTTTTCAGTACACCCACAGATTCTCTTTGTTTTCCTAATGTGTTCCAGGTGCTGCCAGCTAGATCTCATATACCAGCTGCTTGGTCAAACAGATTCATCAGCAAATGCAAGAAGATCAATGCTTACAAACTGAAATTACCAAGCCATCAGATATATTAGCGTTTTTTATCCTGATCTTCCATTGCTAGAAAAAGTACACTCAGCAACATCACTTCCTATCAGGAGAGAGTGAATTCCAAAACTATAAGCTGAAAAATATGAATGTCAGGTCAAAATAATGTAGTAGTATACTTCAAAGATGCATTCCTACAGCAATATGGTTAAATAACCCTTCTAATAAGTAGGATGCCAAAAATCTTACTAGACCATTGAAACAGAGTTCTCCTTTCTAGCAGACCTCCCTTAACCTGCAGCTTGCAAAACATTGCAGTGAGAAGCTATAATTGATACTAATCTAAAATTTCCTTACTCCACTATTCACAGGACCAAATTCTGCTTTTGCCAGGTCACTATAAAATCAAAGATATCTGCTATTTTGAATGCTGTCTACCTCTTGAGCACATAAAAGGCATATGCCTGCTTTATGCAGCGTCTCTGCAGGTCAGCAGAAGACTCAAGTATATGCCTAATTCTCACTGATTTTAACAATTAAGTACATGCTTAGAGATTTGACTAAACCAAGCTTCTCCTGTTCTTTGGGATATGCTTGGGCCCTATTATAAAGCCTATTAAAATTTATCTGAGGCCACCCACTGACTGCTCAGCATCTGAGAATTTATTGCAGAACACTCAGAATACCTACAATGCCAGTAGTTCATGAAGACAAGCTTCTGCACTTACGAAGAGCCGAGTCCTCCAGAAAAGAAACTGCTTTCAGCTCCAGGACATTTCTGAGTAGCTGTCTAGTCCACAGACTACTTTCACTGTCTAAAGTGACTGAAGAAATAAGCTGGGTTTATTTTTACTCCCTGGTGAGCTTTCAGACCATTCATAATTAATCTTCTAGTTGCATTGGTAGGTTGGGAATTGCCACCTACTATTGGTTTTTGTGTTTTCCAGCTGGTGAAATTTCCCTTTGCACTGAAGGTAAGCAGAGAGCAGAAGTGAAGAAACCTCAAGATAACACAACTTTTGTCCATCTCTAGATACCATTAGATCTTGCTAAACAGAATCTTACTTTAAAAATCACACCATTCTGCCTGTTGGCTACTTACCAACACAGATTCAACAAGCCATGGCACTGCAGTAAGACATCTCTACTGCCATTACTAATTCACAAAGAAGGGGCAAGGAGAAGAAAACGGACTTGCCCAAGCCCACACAGAAGATGAATAGGGCAGGGCTAGAAACAGAGGCTGAGTCCTCTCATTTGCCCTCACTATTACACTGAAATGCCAACTAAGAGGTTTCAAGAGGTTTGTCTCCTTTGGGTAAGTTCAAGGAAAACATTCATGGGTAATTTTGGAGGCTTAGCCTCTTCATTGCTCATTCACAGCTCATATCTTTGGGGTACCTCAGCAGCAGGTGAGATGCTGTGCAGCCAGTGGGACATCATTATTTCTGGCAGGACAGCACAGGCTGCCTGGTTCACAGAGCCCATCAGGCTCTGAGGACATTTCAATGGGTTGGCTTTAAAGCACACATTCCTTTTTTTTTCAGAGAGGAAAGAGGAAGAACTGCATGTTGATCCATCTCACAAAGACCACAATGACTGCCAGCACTCAGCAACACAAAGCAGTTGTCCTCTGAGCCTAGAAATGGAGACAGAGCTTTTAAGGTACCATGGCACACATGAAGATACAATGCCTCAATGGGTACAGGCTGCTGTGTTACCTCATCAGAGTGAAAAAGAAAAAAGAAGAAAAAAAAGCAGTCCACTATCTAACTAGGCATGAGATTTAAACTCAGGCAAATAGGAGTTTGACTTCTTTCCAGATAAAAGAGATATTACAAATGAGAATTTTATCTTGCATGGAGGCGTGACAAAGTATGAGATAGAATCCTTCTTGATTACAATCTTCCATCATTTTGATTTTATAATTACTGAATGGAATCAATCAGCTTTCAATTGTTACCTTGGCAAAAGATTAAAACATCATTACTTGTCATATATATTTCACACTTTAGCAAATTTTAATAAACTGAATGCATGAGAAATGGTCATATTATCTTTCACAGCACTGGGATGCTAATGACATTTCTATTGATTTTAATTCACATTTGTTGGTCAAAATAACTCAGATAGAGTCAAGGCATGGACTCGCATAATCAACACTAACAAATGAAGACTGCTGAGCAGTGAAATGGCTAAAATGGAATCATTAATCAGAAATATCATAAAATAATCGCCAATGAGCTAGGGAGGTCTTATCTCCCTAATGATCATCATTTATGGTCTATCGATCCATTTATAAAGGGTACGTGTTGGTGATATTTCCATGACAGCATCAGGGACAAGGTAAAGGAGAGCACCACAAAGTCAGTGACATTACGATGAGCAGGGGAAGCCATCTTGGACACAGCTGCCTATCAGCCATGATAGCCATTTTCACTGCTGGGGTAATTCAATGGGAAGCTGCGATGTCTCCTCAGGGATCTGGCCTTGGTTTGCTTTGGTGCAGTCTTTTTCCCTGTGGTATTCATTGCCCAGGCCTACCAGGGCAAGCCCTTTGGACTTGCCAGCAGTGTCCCTGCCAAACCACAAATGGTGTCAGGATTATCCTTTACAGTTGTGACAGTCAATCCCATTAGACTACAAGTGTGACAATGGGATGCAGGTCTGGGAGAATTTTGGTGGGTTTTGAACAACTTTAAATACAAATTACAGGACAGTCTGCTCCTTTTAGCACATATCCTGTGTTATCCAACTAACCTAAATAACCCCACCTATTAGGACAGAGATACTGCTCGATATTCTTGTAACTTTTAGAAATCTAGTGCAAGCAGTCCTTTTTTTGCTGAATACATGGTTGTGTTTGACCTCACATTGGCACTTTCTCATCTGTTTCTAAGCATGTGTGGTCGGCTGAAGTTTCCTGTCAACATTAGCTCAGCACAACTAACTCAGTTAGAAGCAAATGAAAGCTGTATTTACAAGCAAAAACTACACTCTACAATGGAATGCAAGTAATATGTACAAAATATACAGTATTTACAATATTATACAGATATTTGCAATTGGCATATAAGATGGAAACCTCCCTGGCTCCCCTCTGGTTCCCCCAGAGACCAGGGAAGCTGCTCCACTGCACCCCCGCCAAACCTCCTCCCCTTCCCCTTTGTACCAAAGAGAAAAGAGGAGTTGAGAGGAAGGATATTAGTTCTTGTCATCAAGGCCAGACAGAAGCGTTATTATCTCCCAAGCTGTGATGGGTTGGGGCAGACTTCCCCCCCACCAAGGGCATGAACAACAACTCAGACAAATGGACTGGAAAAGTGATGGAAAGTTTAAATGGAAAGCGGTGAATGTTTACAGAGAGCCAGAAGCACAGTGACAAAAGAGATCCCAAAAGCAGACCCAGAAAACATCCCATCCCCACCTGAGGGTACACCCAAGACCCCCAGGGCTCCTTCTTCCCCCCTCCTCCCACTCCACTGCTAGGCTAGTCTCAGCTGGCCAGATCTGAGACTGCCCATCCCCCCGGCCTTGGGCCTAGGCAGGCCCAAGGCTGGGAGATATCTCCCCCAGTTACTGGGTGGCAGAGAGAGAAGAAAGAGGAAGTGCCAGACCCCGCACTGGATCTTATAGTGGTGCAAAGAATTATGGTAGGAAATACCTAGTTTCCTGTGTCCACCCACTGGGCTGGACCTCTGGACACAAGAAGCACCTCACTTTGCAGAGGGCACCCAGCCCAAACTGCAGAACAAGCAAAGCAGAACAGCCAAGCCAGAGAAAAGAAAAGGAATGGGGATGGAAGTGAAATGTGAAAGATTGCTATGGTGCAGCTTTCTTATCCCAGACATTCTGTCCAATGAATTTGTTTAGAATAATCTTTTGTTTTCCTTTTTAGACCCAATAGTGATTTATTTCTATTTTTCCACTTTTCTGCTCCAAAGCTGCAGATAAATTTTAAAGACATAGCCTAAAACTGCCACAGCATGACTTAGAGTAAAATGACATAATTTTATCTTTAATTACTCAGACTTCATAACTATTATCAATACCTTACAGGAGACTTGCTAACCATCTGTGAACAAAGCATATTTCTTTTCATCATCAGAAAGGTCATTGTAAGGAGGAGCTTCCTCAGCACGAGTTACTCTCTCCCCTGGAGGTTTAGTACAGTTAGTGCCTTCAGGACAACTTGTGATCACCTCCACCAGATCAGGTCATTCAAGGTTTCCCATTCGAGCTCTCTGTGTTATCAGAGACATCCACTTGGACCATGCGGCATCTGTGGCATGATGTGGTGTAGAAACTTTACCTTTGAACATCCAATTGAAAACTGGCAATCCAGGAGCTAAAAGAAGTTGTGACTCATTTCCAGGAGCAGCTTTTACTCCATCATAGGCAGCTAGAATCCCTCTCTCTGTTGGAGTATAATTTGCCTATGAACCTCTGTAGCCTCGACTCCAAAAACCAAGAGGACATCCACATGTCTCACCTGGAGCTCTTTGCCCCAGGCACCAGGTTGGACCATTGTCACTTGCAGCTGTGTGCAGAATGTTCTTAATGCCTGGACCAGTTTGGACAGGTGCCAGGCAGGTGCCATTGCTTGAACTACTTCTTGCTCTATCTGGTCAAAGGCTGCTTGTTGTTCAGGTCCCCAGTGGAAACTCATTCTCTTTCAAGTCACATCATCCAGAGGTTTCACAATCTGACTGTATCCAGGAATGCGCAGACTCCAAAATCCCACTATAGCCAAGAAACTTAGAGTTTCCTTCTTGTTCATGGGATTTGTCGTGGCAGAGACTCTATTTACCACACCCACTGGAATGTGGCAATGTCCATCCTGCCACCGCACTCCCAGAAACTGGATCTCTCTGGCAGGTCCTTTCACTTTGTCTCACTTAATCCTGAAACCTGCTTTCAGGAAAATGTCAATGATTTTGTTACCTTTCTCGAAGACTTCTTCAGCAGTTTTACCCCAGATGACGATATCATCGATGAACTGGATGTGTTCTGGAGCACCACCTTTCTCCAGAGCATCATAGACCAATGCATGACAGATGCTTGAGCTGTGAACCCAGCCCATTGGCAACCTGTTAGAAGTATACTGAACTCCTTTCCAGGTGAAGGCAAACTGAGGCCTGCATTCCCCTGCAATGGGAATAGAGAAGAAAGCATTAGCAATGTCTACGGTAGCATACCATTTGGCCTCTTTGGATTCCAGCTCATACTGGAGTTCCATCATGTCTGGTACTGCTGCACTCATAGGTGGAGTTACTTCATTCAGAGCACAGGAATCAACTGTCAGATTCTAACACTGGACTGTTGAAAGGTGAATGAGGTTTGTTGACAACTTTCTGACTTTCCAACTGACGAATCAGATTCTGAATGGGCAACAAAGAGTCACGGTTGGTTCTGTATTGTCTGCGATGCACAGTCTCAGAAGCAACCAGCAACTTTATGTCCTCTATCTCATGTTGTCCCACAACTGCAGATTCATCAGAAAGCTCAGGTCTAACAGACAGCTTCAATTTTTGTCCATCAGTTTCTACAGATGCTACTCCAAAAGCCCATTTGTAACCCTTAGGGTCTTTGAAACACCATTCTCTCAGAAAATCAATTCCCAAAATACAAGGTGCATCAGGTCCAGTCACAACAGTATGCTTCTTCCACTGTTTACCAGTTAAACTCCCCCTTAGTTAACTCTTGAGATCCACCAGTGACTCCCAGAATAGTTATAGTCTCTGATCCCTGATAATTTGATGGCATTATGGTGCACTGAGCTCTCACATCTATCTATTCCACTATCTTTTGAGAGGTTTCCAAGCTGAGATGCTGACTTTTCTCCCACTATTAAAGCTGGTGCACCTGTATCAAAACACCTGCTAAGCTGGGCTAAAATTGGCTTATTTTCTCCTCTGATGTAATCCTTTCTCACATGCCTAATCTCCTCTCTAGGTGCATTTGCTGTTTGGATGTCATCTTGATCTTGTTCATCACCTGTCTCATCTTCTTGAAGTTGCTGTCCCCATGCTCCTGCTGCCACTCTCTTAAGGACCTCTTTAAGTTCAGAAGCACCTCCATTAGCTGCTGCCGTACCAGAACCTGTATCTTGTTCTGCATCTCCACTATCCAGTAACAGTCTCAATAATTCAGCTATGTCTTTAAGACAAGCCTTCTCTTCATCCTCAGAAGGATCTTTTTAACAGATGGTCCCTCCCCAGCAGGAGGATCTTGCTGCTCCCCTCTCTTGGCTCCTGTATCTGCCTTTCACCTACCTCTCCCATCTCACACTGCAATTTGTTTAATTGGGGCTGTGCTGGAATTTACAGCAGGCTAATCAGAAGTAATGGGAGTTTGCAAGGAAGCAGTGCTGGCAGACAAGTTTTGAGATCTAGCAGCTGTTGCAGAGGCCACTTCTGGTCCTGCTGCTGCAGAAGGAAATGATTTTACCTCTCTAATGGCTGCTAATGAAACTGCGGTCTCCATCTTAGGTGCTGCCGCTGATGCTGGCTGAATGCCAGAACTGCCACTGATCCCAGTGAGTGCTGCCTTACTGCTAACTTCTTCCTGCCTGTCTCTAACTGCTTCTCCTATCTCTTCATCACTAGGAATCTCTGGATTCGAGTTAGAATTACTTGTTCTATGTCTATGTCTGCATTTAAAAGAGAAACATGTCTTAGATGGTCATCTCTCCCGGTACAGTGCAATTAACAAGAACACAACTATTATCACCAATAGCAGATTCACACACAGCAAATAAATCACTTTGGAATCCCATTTGTATGTTAATGTGGTGGGAAATTTCTGAACCACTACACCAGGCTAAGCAACCCCAGCTCCCTCACCCACTCCTTACAGGGCTTGTGCTCCAGACCCCTCACCAGCTTTATTGCCCTTCTCTGGACAAGTTCCAGCAACTCAACGTTATTTCCTAAACTGAGGGGCCCAGAACTGGACACAGGACTCAAGGTGTGGCCTAACCAGTGCTGAGTACAGGGGCACAATGACTTCCCTGCTCCTGCTGGCCACACTATTCCTAATACAAGCCAGGATGCCATTGGCCTTCTTGGCCACCTGGGCATGCTGCTGGCTCATGTTCAGTCTACTATCAACATGTACCCCTAGGCCCCTTTCTGCCTGGCTGCTCTCCAGCCACTCTGACCCCAGTCTGTAGCACTGCATGGGGTTGTTGTGACCATTGTGTAGAACCCAAACTTAGATGTCTTAAATCTCATGACACTGGAATCTGCCCATCTGTCCAGCCTGTCAAGGTCCCTCTGCAGAGCTCTCCTACCCACTAACAGATCAACTCCTGCTCCCAGATTGGTGTCATCTGCAAACTTACTGATGATGGACTCAATCCCCTCATCCAGATCATCAATGAAGATGTTAAAGAGGAAGGGCCCCAGCACTGATCCCTGGGGGACACCACTGGTGCCTGGCCGCCAGCTGGATGTGGCACCATTCACCACCACTCTCTGGGCTCGGCCCTCCAGCCAGTTCCTAACCCAGCACAGAGTGTTGCGGTCCAAGCCACGATCTGACAGCTTAGCCAGCAGTTTACTGTGGGGGACAGTGTCAAAGGCCTTGATGAAGTCCAGGTAGACCACATCCACAGGCCTCCCCACATCCACCAGACGGGTCACCTGATCATAGAAGGAGATCAGGTTCGAGAGGCAGGACCTGCCCTTCCTAAATCCATGTTGGCTGGACCTGAGCCCTTGGCCATCCTTCAGGTGCACAGTTATAATGAGGATTGTTCTAGCCCAGGTGCAGGACTCTGACCTTGCTTTTGTTGAACCTCATGAGGTACACCTGGGCCCACCTCTCCAGCTTGTCCAGGTCCCTCTGGATGACATCCTGTCTCTCTGGTGTATTGACACCACCACACAGATTGGTGTCATCTGCAAACTTATTGATGGTTCACTCAATCCCAATGCCCTCGTCCAGATCATCAATAAAGATATTGAACAGGATGGGGCCCAGCACTGATCCCTGGGGGACACCACTAGTGACTGGCCACCAGCTGGATGTGGCACCATTCACCACCACTCTCTGGGCTCAGCCCTCCAGACAGTTCTTAACCCAGTGCAGAGAGCACCTGTCCAAGCCTTGGCCACAGACAAGGAGTACTATATGTCTGGTTTTAATGTGTGTAATTCAAAACAGTACATTTATTAGTGCTCTCAAGTAGGGTGTGTTTGTTCCAGTGGTGCTGTGTATTTTGTTTCAGAATTCTCCAGGACAGAAGTATGGCTGTAGTTTTGTATTCCTTCAGCAAATAGTAGTATTTAAGCTTTACTGGACATAGAGAATGTATACCTATTGTGGTAAACCTTGCAAACCATGCCTCATGGTTTGCACCATGTTACACAGTGTATGCATACACATAACCATTCAACAATCCCTGCTCTCAAAATTGTTAGCTCATTTGCAGTACTTCACACAGTTGCAGAAAAAGTGGATTACACATATCATTCATTGCAAATCATTTAACTACATAAAGAAAGCGAGATATAGTTACTTAGAAAACAAAATGTGGAATGTTCCTTGGTACTTTCCAGCCTGAAACAAAGGACAATTTCCCCACATTTCCTCTGCTGTAGATTACCAGATCCCCAGTGAATCTGGCCCATACAGGAATTGTGCTGTGAGTACTGGCAAGCCAGGGTTTGAGGCTCACTTATACCCTGTACAGTACTGAATGAAATCCAAACACTTCAGCAGAGATGGAGGTGACTCTTAGAGTATATGGATGAGTAAATATTTACAATGTGAGTTGGAAATATAAGAGCTGCACAAAGCAGTATCAGCTGTTAGTTTGATTCTCAAATGTTGGGCTAAATGAGCCATGCTTGTAAGCAGCAAAAACATTTCAAAAAGCCAATACTTTCTCTAAGATCCCACTCTGCTAAATGTAAAATACAAACAGATATGCCAGGAAAACCAAACTGAACTTGAAGCTATAACGAAGGGGATCACAGAACTAGTCAGTCATCAGGAGCAGCAACACCAATACTCAACAGACTGTAAATATTAATTTTCTCCCACTGCAAGATGATGAAACATGCTTCCCTTGTCCCTCTGCACCTCTGTGATAACCCTTAAATGCCTTAGCAGAAGCACATACTACATTGTTTTTTTATGTTTCCTTGTGCTTAATAATCACTGTTCTAAGCAATGCAGCTCACGTTCTTGCCTTCAGTTTGAGGCTCCAGGCAAACTCTGCCAAACAACTTGTTCACATTGAAGAAGAGGAGATCAGGGGGTTTCTGGAGGTGGGGAAGCCTGAAGAGAGAGGGGAGACCCAACACTAACCGGCATCTCCTCCATGTGTGATTGAGAGGGTCACGTGGCTAGGCATGTTGCTGGGGAAACTGTGGGAGATTTAAACACAGACCACAAACACAGCTGTCTTGATGTAACACAGCAAGCAATGTGCACAGGGTCAGGATGCAGAGGGCATCAGTCTCAGTGGTAGCCTGACAAAAACATCAGCAGTAGTCAGGCAGGATGGATGCTGAGAAAAAGTAATTAAAAAAAAAAATTAAACAAAAAAAAATCACCATCTCAGTCAAAATAAAATGGTCTCCACCCAGCAGAAGACTGTGCTCCTGACACCATCCAAAACAGAGGTGGGAACACAGACAGAGCTCCCACAGAAGGATGTGATGGTGCAGCTCACAGGCTGCAGGGAATGCTACAGACTTTCCCTGGTAGCAGGGGGCTATATGCAGTGTGAGCAGGCAGATGATCTGTTCAGACAAGCAGCACAGCTGCAAGGAGAAACTAAAACGCTACATGACAAAGTATAAAGGCTTAGGAGCATTAGGGAAGCTCAAATATAGATGGACTGGTGAAGCCAAGCTCTGCCCTGCATGTAACGGAAATGGGAGCAGTAGCCACATAGCGCCCAGGAACAAGGGGCCCCTGTGCCATCCCTGAGGCAGATACATCTGGAGACACATGAAGAAAAAGAGTCCCCTGCCCTCCTGCCACCAGCTAACAATAACAAAAGAGAAGATGAGGGAAAGTGCAAGCAGGTTCCTGCTCATAGTTGTAGGCATCCCCCTTCCCTTCCTGCACTACCCCCTCAGATACATTTACATCATAGGTATGAGGCTCTGGAGATAGAGAGGAATGAAGATGGAGACAAGGATCTATCCAGTGAGTCACCCAGGGTGAATAGAATAGGAATAGGAATAGGAATAGGAATAGGAATAGGAATAGGAATAGGAATAGGAATAGGAATAGGAATAGGAATAGGAATAGACCCGGTTGGAAGACACCTTCAAGATCATCGTGTCCCTCTGCGGAGCCCATCTATCCTCTAGCAGAGCAACACCTGCCCCCAGCTTGGTGTCATCTGCAAATTTACTGATTATGGACTCAATCCTCTCATCCAGATCATCAATAAAGATATTTGTGGTGGATTGAGAGAAGGCCCAGCTCTTCCTCCCCACCAGAGAAAGAAATTCCACAGCTAGCTCAGTCAGAGAAGCAAAGGAATGCTATATTTACAAGCACATATGGAATGCAGGTTATATATACACCATATATACAGTATTTTACAATATATATATAGAAATATACAGCAAAGGAAAATAACACAACAAAATTCCCTCCTCCGGACAGAGGAGGGTTCCCCGCCCTGTACCCCCTCTCTCCCCCTACCTCCCTTTTTTCCCAAAAAGGGGTTAGAGAGAGAAAAAAAGGCAGTTATTAAGGAAGAGAGTTCTTATTAGGCTTCAAAGTACATGCAGGGATTAGTTTTGCTTATCTCAAGGTCATTTGGGCTAGTTTGCTCAGAAGCAGACAGGCTGGAAAGGCAGAACAGGCTGGAACTGAGAAAAATTCCCACTGCACTAAAACTTAAAGTTGCATTCTACCAATCTATCAATGAAATTCATTTAGAATATCAATGTTTTCATTGTCTTCACCAAAACATTCAGCCAGAGTGCTCCAACACTGTCCCTTTCTTAAAGGCACAGCCTCAAATGGTCACAATATTAAAGAGCATGGGACCCAGCACTGATCCCTGGGGCACACCACTAGTGACTGGCTGCCAGCTGGATGTGGCACCATTCACCACCACTCTCTGGGCTCAGCCCTCCAGCCAGTTCCTAACCCAACGTACTGTGCTCCGGTCCAAGCCTCAGGCATACAGCTTGTCCAGCAGCTTCCTGTGGGGGATAGTGTCAAAGGCCTTGCTGAAGTCCAGGCAGACTACATCCGCAGCCTTCCCCACATCCACCAGGCGAGTCACCTGATCATAGAAGGAGATCAGGTTGGTCAGGCAGGACCTGCCCTTCCTAAATCCATGCTGGCTGGGCCTGATCCCTTGGCCATCCTGTATGTGCTGTGTGATTACACTCAAGATGAACTGTTCCATAATCTTGCCTGGCACTGAGGTCAGGCTGACAGGTCTGTAATTCCCTGGTTCATCCAACTGGCCCTTCTTGTGGATGGGCATCACTTTGGCCAGCTGCCAGTCTTCTGGGACCTCTCCAGTGAGCCAGGACTGTTGAAAAATGATGGAGAGTGGCTTGGCCAGCTCATCTGCCAGCTCTCTCAGCATCCTAGGGTGGATCCCATCCAGTCCCATGGACTTGTGGGGATCCAGGTGGCTGAGGAGATCTCTAACTCCTTCCTCCTGGACCACAGGGAAACTATACTGCTCCCTGACTCCATCTGCCAGCTCAGAATGCCAGTTGTCTGGAAGACATTCTGTCCTGCTATTAAAATTTGAGGCAAAGAAGGTGTTAAGTACCTCTGCCTTCTCCTCATCCTTTGTTACGTTCCCCTCCGTGTCCACCAAGGAGTGGAGGTTGTCCTTATGCCTCCTCTTGCTATTAATATATTTATAGAAGGATTTTTTTGTTGTCCTTCACAGCAGAGGCCAGTCTGAGCTCTAAATGGGTTTTTGCCCGTTTTTTTCCTACATGACCTAGCAACATCCTTACACATTCCATGGGTTGCCTCACCTTTCTTCCAAAGATGATACACCCTCTTTTTTTCCCTTAGTTCTTTTAGAAGTTCATTGCCCATCCAGGCTGGCCGTCTGCCCCAGCAGCTCATCTTCCCACACATTGGCATGGCCTGTTCCTGAGCCTTCAAGAGTGCAGCCTCGAAGCAGGTCCAGCCCTCCTGGCCCCCCTTGTTTTTAAGAGCTATTGCCCAAGGAACCTTCTGAGTTAGTTCCTTGAGTAACCTGAAGTCTGCCCTCTGGAAGTCCAGAGTGGAGGTCTTCTTGCTGCCCCTCTTAGATTGACTGAATACTGAAAATTCAATTATTTCATGGTCGCTGGACCCCAGACAGCCTCCAACCACCATATCTCCCACCAGACTTTGCCTATTTGTGAAGAGGAGGTCAAGCATAGCCTTACCCCTGGTGGGCTCACACAGCTCCTGGGATAAAAGCTGTCCTCCATACACTCTAAGAACCCTCTAGACTAACTCCTCTCTGCTGTGTTGAGTTCCCAGCAGATATCAGGCAGGTTGAAGTCGCCCATGAGAACAAGGTCTGGCAATCTTGAGGCAGCCTCTAGCTGCCTATAGAATGATTCATCAACTTCTTCATCCTGGTTGGGTGGTCTATAACAGACTCCAACCAGGATGTCAGCCTTGTTAGTCTTCCCTCTAATTTTCACCCACAAGCACTCAACCCGATCATCCTGGATCTCTAGCTCAATGGCATCTAGAGCCTCCCTGATGTACAGGGCAACCCCTCCACCCCTTCTCCCTTGCCTGTCTCTCCTGATGAGCCTGCAGCCATCGATTGCAGTGCTCCAGTCATGTGAGTCATCCCACGACGTTTCTGTGATGGCAACTACATCATAACTTTCCTGCTGTAACAAGGCTTCCAGCTCCTCGTTTGTTGCCCATACTGCGTGCATCAGTGTACATAATGCGGCATAAGGAAAACAAAACCAGACTAACTCACCATGAAACCAACAGCACTTTTCTTCTGATTATAGCAGCTGAGGAACAATTGGGCACCGTCCTTCACATCTAGAGGCACAAGAAGAGACACTAAATTTTACACTGTTGATGATTTGTTGATTACAGACTTCCTAAGAGCCAAGGTGACTTACTGCATATCTAACATGACTGATGCAACAAGCTGTGGTAATGATCTCAGATCAGAGGGACATCAAAAATGAGCCTTGAGAACAGAATTCTCCCCTTTGTATTACCACATAATGGCCATTTATAAAGCTATAACAAGCTTCAAAGTGCACCTTGAAAGAACACATTTAAATACAGGAGCCCAACTTGCAAAGTAAAATGAATGCAGAAGAGTTTACCTACTATGTATTTTGGCTTTAGAGGCCTCTTATGTTATCACTGTAAAAAAAAAAAAAAGGCAGATAAATTTGGATCAAGGACTCACTCTTACTCTGCAACAGTCCCCAAGAGAATAAAATGTGTGGTTAAACTAAACCTGATTAAGATGTCATATACTCTTTCTGATTTCCTTTCCATGGTCAGTGGTTACCAGGATTACTGCCATCTAACAAGCTCCTTTTTTGTATCATGCTCATAGTGGGTGAAATATTTGCTCTAGAACTAGTGTAAACTTTTCCATTTACTTCAGTGAGGCTAGAACCTCACACTCAAGATTTTACTGTGCCTGTGGCTTGACATAGCCCTGCAATACCTTATCTGCCCTGCACCTCTGTCCACTACTTGTTCTTCCCAAGCCTATGCCCAAGAGATAACCCCCCAGTTCCACCGCTAGCCATAAATGCCTACTTCTTACCAAGCACAAGACTCATACACATATACGCTACGTCTGGTTCTAAGGAGAGAACAAGAAAGTATATACACCTAACCTAAAGATTTCAAATACATATAGGTGCCACTAGGATTAGTGCACAGTTATCCTGCCCAGGGTTACACCTATACAGCCCAGCCCACCTCAGATACTGGATAGCAGGTCTAGTCCCCAGATACTGCCTCCCATCTGCTCTAAAATAGGTAGGACTTGGGCTGCAGTTCCCATGGGTCTGACACCCACAGTCACACACAGTCTCAGGCTGCGCCAGGGGAGGTTCAGGCTGGATGTTAGGAAGAAGTTCTATACAGAGAGAGTGATTGCCCATTGGAATGGGCTGCCTGGGGAGGTGGTGGAGTCGCCATCACTGGAGGTTTTCAGGAGATGACTTGATGGGGTGCTTGGTGCCGTGGGTTAGTTGTTTAGGTGGTGTTGGATTGGTTGATGGTTGGACGCGGTGATCTTGAAGGTCTCTTCCAACCTGGTTTATTCTATGTATTCTATGTATGTATGCTATATGTGCTCAAGATTATGGGTTTTTTCCTGTTCTCCCTTCCCTGAGACAGTCATGGCTCTCCTGGGGCTTTCCTTCCTTGTACTACTTATATGGTCATAGGCTGATACAAGTGAGTCACCACCAGGAGGAAGAGAAAGACATGGGTCTCAGGGCTGGGAGGAGCTGCAGGTCAATGGTACTCTCTCTCATAACTTGTTAATTTTCCCCTTCTCTGTATTACCAACTTTATAGATGTATAAGGAAGTGACAGTTCTGTTGTGGTTATGTATTGTTAAAGAAGCTATAAATGCCTTATGTCTGAGGGAGCTCTAGCCAGAAGAGCATAAAAATGGAACAAAATTGCCATCCATAATTTAAATGGGCAGCTCTTCCACTGAAAAATGCTTTTCAATTTAAAGTCTATTAACAGGAAATTAGGAGATCTCCCATCACACTGCTATTGTTTATTTTTAAATGAAAACTAAGAACATTAAAATTCTGTCAGTGCCAAAGCCTGATGGACCCAGAAATAAACTAAAGCATTTTATTACATTTATTTACCCTCTTATAGTAACCAGTAATTTAATAGACAAAACTATTAGGCAGGTAGTGTAAATTGAAAGTTTAGGCCAACTGTCATTGATTTCCATGATCAGGATTTAGACTAGTATTTGTACTAACAGTAGAAACACCCCAATAAGGGGTTGACCCATGACTCTCCGCACGCCCAATCTTCCTAACAATGTAAAAAAGGGACTTAGAATCATAGAATCAATAAGGTTGGAAAAGACTTCAAAGATCATCAAGTCCAACCCTTCACCAACCTGTCACCCAAGACCTCATGACTACTAGACCATGGCACCAAGTGCCACCTCCAATCCTCTCTTGAACACCTCCAGGGATGGTGACTCCACCACCTCCCTGGGCAGCCCATTCCAATGGCTAACAACTCTCTGTGAAGAACTTTCTCCTCACCTTGAGTCTAAACTTCCCCTGGCGCAGCTTGAGACTGTGTCCTCTTGTTCCGCTGATGTCAAGAGGAGACCACCACAACCATTACATGTCTAGTTTCAGATGAAATACACATCTAGATATAGATGTAATGTGCATGCATTTTAAGGATAAATGCATGCATACTTGCATGTTTAGCTGTGTGAGCAGCTGTGTACACATACGTATGTCAGCATAAGCATCTGACTGAACTGCCATGGTGGCAGAGACTAAAGTAAATGGGAAGCTGGCTCTGAGAATTTGTTCCCTGTTAAATAGTTCCCTGTACACTGTAAAGCTCAGCAAAACAGGTAACTCAGTATTTCAGCATACAGAGCCCTGTGTTTTTAATTGCAGGGCAACCAGTATCTTGAGCCATAGTTTTCAAGTATCCAAAACCATGTGATTTAGAAAAATGACAACATCACATGCTTTTCCTTCCAGGAGAGGTTCTGAAAACTCCTCATGTCAGTCTGGACAGAAATATAACACCACCAATATCTCTCACAACTCATGAGTTTTTCTGAGATAATGTCTAAACAAATGCAAGAAGATGCAAATAGTCACCTCGAATTGTGCAAACCCCAAGGAAAACAGAACTGTAACTTCCTTATCAATTAAAATATTGCTGAGCATTGCAAGACATCCAAGAAAGCTCCTGGCTCTCTTTAGTTTGAGCATTATTTTTTTATTTTCCATATGAACTATATTATTTCTTGTTCTCATCGAAGTTTGGTTGTCTTCTGTTGTGTTTTTAGCAAAGAATTACAACATGTTTACAGTAAAGAAATGTGACTTCTTACAGCATGCGACTGCTTGTTTTTATAGCTCATATCCCTTGTCATATGCCCTGAGGGCTTGGTCTCCATGAACCAATGAAACTCCAAAGAGCACCAATAAAGCCTGGTAACAGCTAACATTGTCAAAATATTTAGGCAAATGGGTCAATGTCCTTCAGTGAGCTACACTAAAGAAGGAAATTAGCCTGCAAGATGGGATTGGCTCTTCTGTGACTTCAGTAGCACAACTCCCTCAGTCTGGGCCCTAAGGCACTTGGCCCCAAGGGTTCATTCCCAGTTCTGCTCTCCCTTGGGGCCAAGTGCCTTAAAGCCCAGATCACAGCCAGCCCCCAACGTGATAGCATGCTGCATATGAGCTGAATTTCTCCATACAGGTTAATTCCTTTGGCACCAGGATGTCTGCATGTCACCAGCCAAACCTGCTCTCAGGTCTGCATGTCCATTAAAGAGAGTGAGGGTCTTAGAGGTAGCACTGGGAGCCACCGAGATACTGAAGTTTGTTTTTCCCTGCTACTTTGCCTCTTAAGATTGGGGTTCCTAATTAAGCACTGACTGCAGGTGAAGCTTTCTGGGTTTTATTTGTGTTTTGTTTTGTTTTCTTTTGAATTTGTTTGGTTATTGTTTGTTCTGTTTTGTATTGTGATGAACATCCAAAATATAGGATAGGATAGGATAGGATAGGATAGGATAGGATAGGATAGGATAGGATAGGATAGGATAGGATAGGATAAACCAAGTTGGAAAAGACCTTTGAGATCATCACATCCAACCTATCATCCAACACCATCTAATCAACTAAACCATGGCACCAGTCTCTTCCTAAACACCTCCAGTGATGGTGACTCCACCACCTCCCTGGGCAGCACATTCCAATGGCCAGTAACTCTTTCTACGAAGAACTTCTTCCTAACATCCAGTCTAAACCTCCCCTGGTGCAGCTTGAGACTGTGTCCTCTTGTTCTGGTGCTGGTTGCCTGGAAGAAGAGACTAACCCCCACCTGGCTACAACCTCCCTTCAGGTAGCTGTAGAGAGCAATAAGGTCTCCTGTGAGCCTCCTCCATTTTGGCTTCAGAGCTGACCGGGACCGGCATTCAGGACCTCTCCGCTTCAACTGTGAGCTTCCTGCCTGGCTTTTTGCTTTCTTTTCGGGGCTTTGCGCGTCAGGAGGACCCCCTGGTTGGCAGGGAGGTCCAGCAGGATCATCCTCTCGGGAGCGCGACGTCGGGAAGTTTAAATCCGTCCGGGGCTGTGTGCGGCACCATGCTGGCTTCGGAGCCTTCCTGCTGCTCACATTGAAAAAAAAAAATAAATAAAATTCCCAATGAAATTATCCTGATACTAAGCTGTGTAATAATCCTTCTACATGCATGCAGCACAGACTCGCTCTGGCTAAGCCTCTCACCACCACATGCTCAGGCTGAGCTGCTTAGGGTCTGACCAGCTCTGAGCGCAGGCACAGCTAGCATAACACCTCTAGCATGCCCCACAGCTGTGTTTTAATGGCTGCAGGATTCAAGCTCTGCGTGTCAATTGTTTCCAGCTGCTCCAGACATGAGAAAAATGAGCCTTCGTAACAGGCTGCACTAGAAGGACTAATACATGACACCTCCCTCAGCTCATAACCCCCATGATATTTTTCCAGGAGAGAGAATGGCAGCTTGATCATCTCCAGTCCGGTCTCACCACTCAGCACAGTACTTTTTCCTGAATTCTGGTAGTCGTCTTCTTCTTCCACATCCCATCTGTCTTTACGCTCACTACCAAATCCAGACCTGGCACAATAGGCCTCTCCTTTGGTTTCAGTGGACCTGCACTTGTGGATGCCAGTGTCAGATCTTGCCCTTCATCCATCCTTGATGCTACAGGGCTACCCATCTGCTGCTCCTCTCGAAAGGTACACAAAGCAACCGCTCATAGTGGAAAATCTGCTCTGAGTGAGCTCAGTGATCTCAGGCTGTTTCAATAACCTTGACTAAATCCTTTCTCTTTGTTAAATCCACCTACTGAAAGAAAGACCACTTCAAAGGGAGACTCTCACCCTGCCTGACATCATGGCATGTTAATTCAGAGCAGTTACAACAAATGTTATGACTACTGGCACCAAGAAACAAACAACAGGATCACTGCAACATAAGATTAAACATGTTTTCACAATTATCAAGGGAATTGTCATGCTGACCAAGTCCTTTCTTTTTGTTTTTTTACTGCTTGAAAGAAAACAGAGACCCTTACAGCATTGTGTGAAATAACAGCTGCAGTGCTTTAGATCCACTCAAAAGTCAAAGATACCTTGTCAGAAGAGGGTTTTCCCTTCCCAGGTAAGAAAGGACACATTTGTAGCCTCTGCACCACAGCCTCCTCTTGGTCCATTTGAGAGGAAACAGTGCTGCTTAGAAGGGAGGGCAATGCTGCATCATTGCATTGGTGGAGGAAGGCTACACTCAGTCAGGAAAGAACAAGCCTGGGTGGCAAAAGCCAAAAGCATTTGCAGTGAGAGGAACCGTGGCCTGCCAAGCCAGAATGCAATGCATGCCTTGATCCCAGCCACCAGCTGTACCAAAGACGTTGGTAGTCCATAGCCCAATTATGAAAACACTCAGTCTTGCCAGAGAGCAAGTGGGAGCAGATGGAGCAAGCTGGGGAGTGCAAAAACAGGAGCTCAGAGCTGTAGGCAGGACCAGACTATGAAAGCAAAAGAAGCAAGCAGTAGTTCATCAGCATACCTCCATTGTAATTCAACTACTACTTCCTTGCAATCCCCACCTACTGCATTTCCTCCTTTGGTTTCCATTTCCACTGCTTCTCCAACAAGGACTTTGTCACTTAGGTTCCTCTCCTTCCACAACACCAGGACATACTACCTCATTCACCACCAGCAATAACAGATACCTCTCCCCTTTAACCAGCCAGCCAACCTCCATTGCACCCTGCCTCTGAACTATGAGATTTCACAGCGGAAATGTGAGCAATCATGCTGAGTTTCACTGAGGCAAGAATCAAACCCATACCCCATGACAGCCTGAGGGATCTCAGTATCCAGAATCCACATGTGCCAGAAGCCAACCAAACTATTTCACAACTTCCCTCCCATGCCCAGGCATGCTCACCACTTAATTTCCTAGTTAGATACACTGCTGCTAGATGAGTGCTTTTCTACCAGTCTGCTAGCCTAAGCGTTGCCTACAGGTAATTTCATTGACTTTGCATTTGTCCCTTCCTAAGACATTTCAACTGTTGACCAGCCTTAGCTACTGATAAAGCAGTAGAGATCCTAGAGACATTCAGTTCCCAGAGTTCTGTGAAAACATACAGGTTGCACTCCACTAAGGAAATGCCTGCAGTGTGATTCTGACCCATCTACTAGGCACTAGAAAATCCACATAGATAACATCATCCTATATGCCTCAATAGTAGGAAAAGTTTAATTCAGGCTTAATTTATGATTCAGATATTCTAGACAGCCTACATATGATTAATTCCTATGGCTCTGGCAATAAAAATGTTCCTTCATTCACAGTGCTGATTTCACTTCTCTTCCTTCCTCTCCTCACCTTACCTGCTTTTGTAATGGTGTTTTTTAAATCCAAACAAGTATTTTATTCAACCTCATATTCCAATGTGGGCAAAAATGTATTCTCAGCATAAATCCTGGTTCTTCAGGAATTAGGCCCTATCACACAACTTGCTGAAACAAGACCTTAGGAATATCAGTATGGATGTTAGCAAGTAACACTTTGAGAAAAAAGCATTATTTATCCCAAGGCAACACAAAGGAAGACACCTGCCTTCTCAATCAGTACATATGTATACACATAAGAGCTCAACAATGGTCAGAAACCTTCTGCTCTGCATCTGATAAAGTAGACCAGCTGTCCCCTAGGGACTTGCAGAAGAAGAGATAAATGTGTAATGTGAATCCTGCCTTCAATTTATGGCTTAATTTTAAAATAACTGGAAATAAAACATGAAGAGGAATATACCCACAAGAACTCTGCTATCACTTTTCTACAGCTTCCATTTATCTCTGTCAGCACAGAGAGCTTCCTGAATATGCCTGTACTATGAATTACTCAGACCAGGCTTGTTCCCAAGGATGGGCTTGCTCCCCTTCCAAGTCATTTCAAGCTCACATGTCTGCACTCCTCCACAGCCAGGAGCCTGAGCTCCAAGCACTTAAATTTAAGGGCTGTACAGAGTTTATATCAGCACAAAGCCAGATACAGTGAGGTAGAGTCTACCAGAACACAACCCAAATGCAGGCATTTTCAAGCATATTTTATTTTTAAAAAAATATGCCTGGGGCTTGTTTTTTAAGACCCTAGACAGTATCTGTAGGGAGGCAGGAGGCCACTGAACCAGAGCAGGGGGCTAAGACCATCTATTGCCTTGAATTCACTGTCCCCATCATCTCCCCTGCCTGCATTGCCAGCTTTCTTCAATTTTCTGCTAATGTTACAAAATGTATGCCATGAAAGGGCCAGACCCTGAAGGGGGTACATGGAAGGCAGGATTGATCTCTGGGCTTTCTTCTTTTCTCAGAGAAAACCCAGGTCAGGATGCAAACTAGATCTCAACAAGGCCATGCACCTGAGCTCAGAGCCAGGCAGAGCAGACCAGAAGTGCCAGAGCTGGCCTGAAATTGGCCCCATATGTGCTGAGCACAGCAGAGCCAGGACTGTGCCAGAAAGATGGCATCAGGGCTGCAGCAAGAACCACTGCTCTGTGTTGACAGCCCACAGCGGGGAGAGGAGGGAAAACCATTGCCATAGACCTAGGTTAACAAGTCTGAGAAAGAAAAACTTCTCATATTCAAACTAAAGCTTTCTGATAATGCATAATTAAACTGATGAGAAGCAACACACGTGTTAGAATACAGAAGACAGATGCTTTAGCATTTGTCTCATGTCAATTTGAATGGGCACCATCTTCAGTGACCGTCTCGATAAGGAACATGTCTCTCATTCCACCACAGCAATCCTGTGTATGTTTTATCAACATTGATTTTCTGCTGCACTGACTTCAGATACAGATTTCCCAGGGGAAAAAAGAAAACAACCAACCACCAAAACCAAACCACACCAAAAACATCCAACAGCACAATAGATGGTTTATGTCATATTACAAAAGCCTCTAAAATTACCTTTATCTTCAGACACTTTTTGATTTTCTATCAGCCCCATTTTATCCCATCTCAAACCTGCCACATATTGGAGCTTTATAACAGGAAAACATGATTTTAAAGACATAACAAGTCTTTCTTGCTATGTCATTTATTTTCTCTGAATTACCACAACGAGGATTTTTTTTTCTGTCATTGTAATTACTCTAGTTCACATAGTGATACACACAGGTATACAACAGCAATGCAAGATGAGAGGGCAATCTAAGTCAGAAAGTTATTTCATTGACAGCTGCCTCCCTTTCCACTACCTCATCTACCAATCCTGAAATTCTCTGAAAATTGCTGTGCTTCAGTTTAGTGTCATGTCTGAACCAAAATACATGGTCCATTGATGTCTGCACAGTTCCCCATAATGCCAAACTGTGCTCAGTTGTTCTTCGCTATCTGAAAAACGAAAAGAGCATGGATTGCACTAGCATCAGAAGAAAGAAACGTAGAAGCCAAGTCCTAGCAAAGTCACTGTCCTCTCATGCTGAATCAGAACAGTAAGTAATTTTCTGACATTCCAATTATTTAATTTCAGTGAGATTTTCCTGGAACAGGTATCTGTGCCACCATTACTCAATAAATACAAAGCTATTAAGATATTTTATAAACAAAACACTTAATGAAAGCAGAACTTGGAATGAATGCCCATCAGCAGGACACTTAGAATACATAGAATACATAGAATAAACCAGGTTGGAAGAGGCCTTCAAGATCATCGCGTCCAACCCATCAACCAATCCAACACCACCTAAACATCTAACCCACGGCACCAAGCATCCCATCAAGTCTTCTCCTGAAAACCCCCAGTGATGGCGACTCCACCACCTCCCCAGGCAGCCCATTCCAACGGGCAATCACTCTCTCTGTATAGAACTTTTTCCTAACATCTAGCCTGAACCTTCCCTGGCACAGCCTGAGACTGTGTCCTCTTGTTCTGGTACTGGCCACCTGGGAGAAGAGACCAACATCCGCCTGTCTACAACCTCCCTTCAGGTAGTTGTAGACAGCAATAAGGTCACCCCTGAGTCTCCTCTTCTCCAGGCTAAGCAACCCCAGCTCCCTCAGCCTCTCCTCGTAGGGCTTATGTTCCAAACCCCTCACCAACTTTGTTGCTCTTCTCTGGACTCGTTCCAGCAACTCAACATCCTTCCTAAACTGAGGGGCCCAGAACTGGACACAGTACTCGAGGTGCAGCCTAACCAGTGCAGTGTACAGGGGCAGAATGACCTCCCTGCTCCTGCTGGCCACACTGTTCCTGATGCAGGCCAGGATGCCATTGGCCCTCTTGGCTGCCTGGGCATACTGCAGGCTCATGTTCAGTCTACCGTCAACCAGCACCCCCAGGTCCCTCTCTGCCTGACTGCTCTCCAGCCACTCTGACCCCAGCCTGTAGCTCTGCCAGAGCTCCCCCACCAAGATACTTGGTACCATCCTGAGTGGGCTTCTCTGCAGACCTGAGTCCAGTGCTGACTCTAGATAACTACTCTTGCATTCAGTGGCACCCACACACGTAATTTCCTTCCACCAAGAAGGAAAATGCTTGATCTTCCTCAACAGAACAAAATTATCCGAAATTACTCTGCAGCTCTTCATTGAGCACAAATCAAAGCACTTTTGCTTGCAGGGGGAGAGGATTTTTGTGGGATTTTTTGAATCTACCAATCTTGAAATGGCAAAATTAAGTACATCATCCAGAAAGTGGTACATGTCCCTTTTTGCTTCACTTGCCCCACGATTACATTTAATGGAAAAATTAAAAAAAAAAAAAAATCATCACCAAATTTCTCTCAGCCTTTCTCTTCTGGCTTTCCCTTGGTCTCACTAGGCTGTGGCAACCAGCTTTATTGTTTCACAAGGACATTTCTTAGGCAAGGGTTCTTTTTAGCACATCACATATCCATTGAGGAGTAACATGGATACCATAGGACCTGCCAACTGCTAAAACTCCAGTTGTTCCTGCAAACTCCAACTTTCCTCTACTTAGTAGTCATTTATTTTCACCATTCTTTTGAACAATCCTAACCAGCTTCACCATTTGTCCCAAAAAATGTTTTTAGTTACCTCTGCCCTCTGTTTCTATGGCGAGCCAGTAGCTATATCTGTGTACTCTACTTGAATATATGATCACTAACTTTTAACAGTCCTAACACTGACCCTGATACAGTCCAGCAATGTGTATTTTCACAATTAGTGGAAGCATGATATGCTTTTACATATGAGTTCATGTGCAGACACCAACACACCTCTTGGCCAAACCAAATACTACTGCACAAGGCTGACGAGCCAAGGGTGGATTTCCAGTATGCCAAGATCACAGGCAGATCCACACACACATAAACTCATGTCCTAGGTATGCTTCTGCATGCATAGGTGAGGCAAGACCACCAATAGGACAGGATACATTTCCTCCTGAAGAGATGCCTCGAGCCAGAGGTCCTGCCAGGGTGCACAGCTTAGGCAAGGGTGCCCTGCCACCACTCCAGTCCCAACGTGCAGCACCACCAGCACCCAAGAGGATGCCACCAGGCATGGGTGCTTGAGACATGTTGAGGGGAAACACCATAGCGGCCAGTTTACTGAATCAGAGGCCAGTTTACTGGCACAACACAAGAGCTGTCCATGCTGCCACCACCTAGGAGTCACTGATGGGCAGCAGCCTGCCCCAGCATGCCACATATTCCCACCCTTACAAAGTGTTGAGGATCCATACATGCATCCTCCAGTCTTTGCAATCTTGTCATTTACCTTGTACCTCTGTTTTTTGAGTGTGAACTAACTCTGGTCTCAGAAAGTTCTTCCCTGTACATTTGCAGCCTTTCTCTCTTTTGCCCTCCACCACGCTTCTGATGCAGAGTGTTGCTTCTCACCCTGTGCCCAATCCCTTCTTACCTCCATCTACTCCTGCCTTTGGTTTGCAATTCTCTCTTGTGCTGTTTGCCAACATCTCCATCTTCCGGACACAACACACATGGCATGTAACTAATCGTGGGTGTTTTTTTTATTGCCTACAAACATTATTTACATCATCTGGCTGATCCATGGCCTTCAGGGAACTTCAGGCTGTAAACTAAAGGCAAGACCTGGTATATTCTCAAGGAGGCTGAAACAGAAGAGCATCATTTTTCTTAATAGGTTTATGCTTGCCATCTAGAGGTTCCCACCTATGCTGGGAGCAATTTGTAAATCTGAGGGGAAAAAAATTCACAAAATCTTTGACTTATCATTGAAATACTAAAATTTTCATTTTCCAGCAGCCATACTCCTCTGTGCTCCCACCCCTTCACCTCTTTCCAGTCAAAGTCTACCCAAGCTTGTTAAACAAAAAAAAAATCTGACATGCAACTGGCCACTGCTGAGACTCATTCCACACACAATGCTAACAGAAGCAGACTTGAAATAGGCAAGGGCAGTATTTACAGTCCTTCTTCTCGTCTCTCCAGTCTCTTCTCTCTGAGACACTTGATCCATACCCCTTTCCCTGCACCACTCCATCTCACCTGACTTCTGATTTCTTTGCTTTGCCTCATTGCTGAACTAAGGATCAAAATCACATGTGTGTGTGCTTATGTCCTGAAACCAGACAGTCTGATACTGGGCTGGAAGAAAGCTGCTAGCTCACAATAGAGACATTCTGCCTCAATTTTCCTGCTAGTTACAACGGGACATTTCACCCCCTGTGCTGTCCTGTAGCATCTCATAAACTGTTAAACACTTTGTGGCATAATACACTGCAGCCAATTCCTGCTACACATTCCATCTGATTCCCACTAGCCCGGTAGTCCTGAGAGAATCAGTTACTGGTATACGTAATTTAATTAGTGAGTATGGATGCAATATACTTCTGATATCAGACAGTATGCTATAGCCCCATTTTCAAGGCACTGGTAAATCTTAAACCTGCAGAGCCCTGATGGAGCCTTACTCTATGGCATCATATATGAATATATTATACGGTAGGCTGCATATATCATAGATGAGTTGAAGGACAAATATGCTACCTTAAAAGCACAGTAACAGTTGAGTGTTAGGAAAAGCAAGTAATAAAAAACATGTGGAAAATCCCTCTGTAGTATACATGAAGTGTACGTCATCATTTTTTATGTTCAGTTTCACTTGTGGTCAGATAACCCTTGGCTTCCCTCCTTAGTGCAAGTCAGGTACACACCAACCCATACAAACTGCAGTTCACTAAAGAAGCGTAAAACAGGACAGAATCATAGAATTGTTCAGGTTGGGGAAAAAAAAAAATCTTTAAGATCATTTGTTCCAACCATTAACCTAGCTCTGCCAATTCCATCACTAAACCACGTACCTAAGCACCACATCTAAATATCACCTCCAGGGATGGTTACTCATCCTATTCCAAAATCAGCCTGTTCCAGTGCCAGCCAACCCCCTCAGCAAAGAAATGTTTCCTGATGTCCAATACATACTTCCACTGGCACAACTTGAGGTAATTTCCTCTTGTCCTATAACTTTGTTAATTGGAAGAGACCGACATCTCACTACAACCTCCTTTCATGTAGTTGCAGACAGCAGTAAGGTCTCACCTTAGTCTCCTTTTCTGCAGACTGAACAACCCCAGCTACCTCAATTGCTCCTTGTATGAGCTGTTCCCTACACCCTTCAACACTTTGTTGCCCTTCTTCGGAAGGGCAGCAACTCAATGTCTTGTGAGAGGCCCCAAATCTGAACACAGTATTCGAGGCACAACCCCACCAGTGCCAAGTACAGAGGGACAGTCCCGTTCCTGGTCCTGCTGGCCACACTATTCCTCATACAGATCAGGATGCTGTTGGCCTTCTCGACCACCTGGGCACACCGCTGGCTCACGGTCAGCCGGCTGTCTGCCAACTCCCCACCATAAGCGTTCAAATAAAAGACAGCTCAGTAGCGGCAGCGTAAACCTCCCGTCAGCTAACGTTAAGGCCGGTCAGAGCGCACGGAAGGCAACGCCCCGGCCCCTGCCGCCACTTCCCTTCCGCGTCTTGCCCGCGCTTCCGGGGGCTGCGGACGTGCCCGGCCCCGCCCCGCCCCGCCCCGCTCGGCTGCAGCGCCTGCGCACTGTGTGTGCGCGCGGGCCGGCGGCCGGCGTACAGCGTACGCGGCGTCGCCCTGGCGCGGTAGCGGCCGGCCGGTCGCGGGGGAGGCGGGACGCGCCGCTCCTGAGCGCTCGCGCTGCTTCCCTCGCGGGGGGGCCGGGCCGGGCCGCGCCCGCCCCCGGCATGGAGGAGAAGTACAGCGAGCAGGCCTTGGCCGCCGGCGGCGTACTGGGCCCTGTGGATGTGCCCAGCGCCCGGTAATTGTGGTGGGGGTCGAAGCGGCCGCATTGCTGGCTGGGAGGGGCCTCGTGGCGTGGTCGCAGGTGCCAACTCTCCTCTCTCCTTTTGCAGGCTGACTCGGTACATCGTGCTGCTGTGCTTCACCAAGTTCTTGAAAGCTGTGGGGCTGTTTGAATCCTATGATCTTCTGAAAACGGTCCACCTCGTGCAGTTTATCTTTATAGTGCAGCTGGGGTGAGTGTGCAGGGAGTGAAGTCTCGTCCAGCACTGTTATGGCAGGCTTTGTTTACAGTATTACCTATTAGCATCTAGCTTATACCCTGCATTATGTTACTGTAGGTTAATCGAAGAGAAGCTATAGCAGAGAAGCTATATCTCTGTTCACTGTAATTTCAGAAGTGTGGAGTGTGCCAGGTTTGAAGGGATCCATAAGGATCGCAGAGTCTAAATCTGTGCTCAGTATAGGGCTCTCTAAAACTAAACCATGTGATATAGTCCACACATTTCTTGAACTCTTGACAGTCTTGCTGCCATGACCACTTTTCTAAGGAGCCTGTCACTCAATGAAGAACCCTTCCATAATGCCCAACCTGAACTTCCCTTGACACAGCTTCATTCCACTTCCTCATGGTCTGTTGCTAAAGAAATCATCTCCTCTCGTTCCACTGGTGCCTATCAGAAAGTTGTAGCTGTGATGAGGTCACCCCTCTCTGTTATTTTCACCAAACTGAGAAAACCAAGGGACCTCAGCCACTCCTTCTAAATGGAGGCCTTTCACTATCTTGGTCACTCTTGTCTGGATGCAGTTTCATAATTTGATGTTCTATTGAGATGCCCAAAACTGCACACAGTACTTGAACTGAGGCTGTGCTAGTGCAGTGTATAGTGGGACAGTTGCCTCCTGTGGCCAGCTGGCTGTGCTTGGATGCACCCCAGGACATGGTTAGCCCTCTAGGCTGCTAGGGCACACTTTTGACTCATATTCAACTTGCCATCAACCCAGACCACCAGATCTCTTTCTGCAGTGCTACTCTGCAGCCTCTTGTCCCTTAATTTGTACGTACAACCAGGATTACACTGTCTCAGTTGGAGAATTTGGTGCTCTTGTTAAATTTCATATGGTTGGTGACTGCACAGGTCTCTCGTAAGGCCTGTCTACCCTCAAGAAACTTCAGTGGCTTAGCTACTTTAAAATTGATAATACTATGGCTGTACTAATCATAAGAAACTGAAATGTGTCCAAGTTTTCTTAAGGGTGTAGAAGACAAGTTTTCCTCCTTATAATTTGTATTCTGTAGTTCTCATGTACTTCAACTGCTATTTTTCCTTGACTGAGAACTACAAATGTGGAAAGTGACAGCAAATACACAGAAACAGTGTTTGCAGTTACAATCCTACTTCATGTTCACTTGATAGAAATATGGAAGAGCATTTTTGTAATAAATTTGGGAGATTTGGAACATTTAGAACCTCCTTTTTTCCTTTTATTTCATATTTATTTACATTTCTGGCCTTCTCACTTCTATGTTCCTAAGCACCTTAGTGTTTTTCCCCATCATTTAGTTTTGACCCTCACTGAGAAAGATGCATGCTGTTGCTTACCATTTCTAACCACTGTGTATTTAGCATATGTATGTGAATAAACATTTCTAGGTACATGCCAGGCTAAAAAAAAACAACCATAGTATTACTGATTCTCAAAACTTCTGAGATCATTTTTTTTAACATTTTTGTAAATCACAGGTAGACTTTTCATTGGCCATTCTCTGAAGGACATGCATTTCAAATCATCATAGCCTTTGTACTGCTATCTGAGACATGTAATGCAGCAGAGAAAATAAAACCAGTGAGTGTGGTCAGTGTGGTCTTCTAATGAAAAATGTAGAGAAAGTCAACCTGTCAACAGAGATGGATGCAAGAGACATAGTTTAGAGCTGGTTTGAATAAAAAGCTGGCTGCGTAAATCCTAACAGAGAAAACTTTCTTCTTTTAACAGGTCTGCATTTTTTATGGTTTTGTTTCAAAAACCATTTTCTTCTGGGAAGGTGGTAACCAAGCGTCAGGTGAGTTGACATGTATTAATGCTTCAGTTTGTAGATACTCTTGACTATGTGGCTCTTGTGAAAAGTGAAAGCAGAACAAGGGTTACTCCACTTGGAAGATGCAATTGCAGTTTCCAGAAGTGTGTAAGTAACTTTGTCTACTGTGGTGTAAAAACAACCAGGTTTTTTAGCTTTTGTAAAATCCTTTTGAAAGTATTGTGAAGACTGTTTCTGGGCTTTATACAAGCATCCGTTGAAGACTGGATTTTCAAAAAGAGCTTAGTCTACTTAGCCAACTTTGACAGCTCTGAAGGGCAGTTTCTGGACTGCCAGAACGTCAGAGTGCTCTGGTCATGACCCCCATGCCAAAACTGCATTTTTTCCACAATGCATTGTGATAACGTTAGTCTGTGCTCTTCAGACTTCTGTTGAGTTCTCAGTATCCTGAGATGTCAGAGTAGTGCCAGGTTGGAACTTCTGGTTGTGTAAGAAAAGATTTCTTATCACATGCTCTGTATTCATCTTAGGTTATGCAATTGTGAGCACAAAAACTCAATTCACATACAGTGTCAATCAGTGTATGTGCTGAACGGAGAGAATATGAAGGATAGCCTCCTAAGTGTTACAAATGCTTTCCTCTCTGTTTCTACAGCTACTGCACTGAAGAGTGATAGCAATAGGGTGCTTATTTTGAAACTGTGGAGAAAGTAACAATGAAACACCTCTCTTTTGTAGTGGATCAAAATCTTCAAGCATGCTGTTGTGGGATGTATCATTTCACTCCTGTGGTTTTTTGGCCTTACGCTTTGTGGACCACTGAGGTAAATATGCATTTACTTCTGAGAGTGTTTTATCCTTTAAAGCTATTTTATGTGATCTTTCCCTGACTTGCTCCTTTGCTTTTAGTTTTGTGTCCATTAGTTCATAATGCCAACCTCTTATTTAGTTTTTGAAATTGTAGATGATCTTCATGCTTTTTCCTGTGAACTCTCTTGTCCTTGGCAAAAGCTTCATATAGTTTTCTACAGAACTTGTAATTTGACAAGAAACTAGTGAAATTCTTGACAGTGCTTACATTACTACTGATGTGAGTGATACAAGATCACTGACTGTTGTACTGACTGTGGTTTTCATAATTTCCTTACTCTCCTTATGTAACCTCAACTGTTTATTTAACTGTGTGAAGACTATGGCTTGACAGGTAGTGATAACTGCTTGTAAATACTGTGACAGTGCTGATGGACTGTTAGAAATCAAGGTTAACAGATTTGAAAGCATCTCTTATTAGATAGAGAAAGGTAAAACCTTACATGGTATATTTTATGATGTTGAAGTTATGTCCCATACACAGGAGAAGGACTGCCTGAGTATAATGGCATTTCTTAATATGTTGGTGCCTTCCTGGCTGCTGGTGGTCTTCTTAAACAAAACCTATAACATGGGCTCTAGCAGCTTGTATTTCTATGCAGAGAACAGCAGAAGCATTTGGCAAACTTGACAGTGATTTTTACTTTCATGTTAAGCTCTTGTGCTCTGGAAAGCTGTCAATAGAGCTCATTTGTCATCCTTTGCTATGTGAATGTGATGGGTTGCAAGTTATAATTTCTAATTTCCAGCAGTTAAGAGGTTCTGAGATTGCACTAACTACTAGGCCATCAATACCTCTGGTACCAGTCTTGTTCAACATCTTTGTGGGTGCCATGGACAGTGGCATTGAGTGCTGATGACAAGCTGTGTGGTGCAGCAGACACGCTGGAGGGAAGGGATGCCATCCAGAGGGACCTTGACTGGAGAGGTGGGCACAAGCCAACCTCAGGAGGTTCAACAAGACCAAGGGCAGGGTCCTGCATCTGGGTCGAGGCAATCCCAGGCACAAATCCAGGCTGGGCAGTGACTGGCTGGAAAGCAGCCCTGAGGAGAGAGACTTGGCTGTGCTGGTGGACGAGAAGCTCAACATGAGCTCTCAGTGTGCACTTGCAGCCCAGAAAGCCAATCAGATCCTGGGCTGCATCAAGAGAAGTGTGGCCAGCAGGTCAAGGGAGGTGATTCTCCCCCTCTACTCAGCTCTGGTGAGACCCCACCTGGAGTACTGCCTCCAGTTCTGGAGCCTCTATTACAAGAGGGATATGGACGTGCTGGAGTGTGTCCAGAGAAGGGCCATGAGGATGATCAGAGGGCTGGAGCACCTCTCCTATGAGGACAGATTGAAGGAGTTGGGGCTGTTCAGTCTGGAGAAGAGAAGGCTCCATGGTGACCTAGTTGTGGCCTTCCAGTATCTGAAGGGGGATTACAAGAAGGCTGGGGAGGGACTTCTTAGGATATCAGATAGTGATAGGACTAGGGGGAATGGAATGAAGGTGGAGGTGGGGAGATTCAGGCTGGATGTGAGGAGGAAGTTCTTCACCATGAGAGTGGTGAAGCCCTGGAATGGGTTGTCCAGGGAGGTGGTTGGGGCCCCATCCCTGGAGGTGTTTAAGCCCAGGCTGGATGAGGCTCTGGCCAGCCTGATCTAGTGTGGGGTGTCCCTGGCCATGGCAGGGAGTTTGGAACTAGATGTTCCTTGTGGCCCCTTCCAACTCTGACTAACACTATGATACCTCAATAAACAGGAAAAAATAGAACAGAATGGGATCTCTTTTTTCTGGGAGCCAGAAACTTCATTTTAGAGGAGGTATTGCATAGGAAATAACAATTATTCCATCTTGAGCAAGTTAGTATCATGTTATTTGAAATAGGCTCAATTTAAACTAAGTATCTTGTTATGTTATTTGAAGTAGATTCAATTTAAAGTAATCTATAAATTAATAGTTTTAATCTGTTCCTTGAGTTATGAAGTTCTTTATTTTGTGATATGTGTATCAGTCCACAGCTAGATTTGTTGCTGCTGAAGCCCAAGAGATTTGCATTTTTCCTTCTGAATTGTTTAAACTTGCTCTTGATATCACATGATCCCCTGTACACTGCACTGGTTAGGCCACACCTTGAGTCCTGTGTACAGTTCTGGGCCCCTCAGTTTAGGAAGGAGGTTGACTTGCTGGAACGAGTCCAGAGAAGGGCAACAAAGCTTGTGAGGGGTTTGGAACACAAGCCCTGTGAGGAGAGGCTGAGGCAGCTGGGGTTGCTTAGCCTGGAGAAGAGGAGACTCAGGGGTGACCTTATTGCTCTCTACAACTACCTGAAGGGAGGTTGTAGACAGATGGATGTTGGTCTCTTCTCCCAGGCGGCCAGTACCAGAACAAGAGGACACAGTCTCAGGCTGCACCAGGGGAGGTTCAGGCTGGATGTTAGGAAGAAGTTCTATACAGAGAGAGTGATTGCCCATTGGAATGGGCTGCCTGGGGAGGTGGTGGAGTCACCATCTTTGGAGGTGTTCAGGAGGAGACTTGATGGGGTGCTTGGTGCCATGGGTTAGCTGATTAGGTGGTGTTGGATTGGTTGATGGGTTGGATGCGATGATCTTGAAGGTCTATCATTTATTCTATTCTGTTCTAAGTATTTGCTGAAATATTTTGATATATTTTAGCTGGAACTGTATGTATCAAGCTTGTAAGGTAAACTCCTTGTACATAGACATAAGTGCTTATTTCACTTTTATTATAGGACATTGTTGCTGTTTGAACACAGTGATGTGGTTGTGCTATCACTGCTTAGTGTCTTGTTCACAAGCTCAGGTGGAGGACCAGCAAAGGTATTTAAAAATTTATTATACCCAAGGTAAAAATACCAAATGCTATAATTCAAGTACTTCTGTACCTGGAACAAACAGTGTTTTGGAAACTCTGCTTTTTCTGAATGTAATTAGTGGTGAAATGATAAGATGTGCTGCTTGAAATAATAAATGGGACACTAAGCAAGGAGCAATGGGTGATGCTAGTGGATGTCCATGGCAGATACCTGAGAAGTTTTTCTGTTTGAGAATTATTTTTGACCTTCAGCTTGCTTTCTAACAGGATTTTAGGTTCAAGCTGTGAAAAGCACATGTGTGTGTAGTGGTCTTGGCCTCCAGGCGCTGGAGTCCAGCATTAGTCTCTTGATTCTTGCCTAGCTTCTTCAGTGTCTGTAGCCTTGTACTTTTTCTGCCAAAATATTAAGTACTCTACATAAGCCTCTATGTGTGCTGAATACTTGGGCCCAGTCTTCCACTTAATCAGAGTTTGAGATACCATTTATCTGACATGCAAGATGTTCTCTAACTGTGCCTGATCATCCCTAAATGCAATGTGCTTATCCCAGCACTCAGCAGTCTTTGCCACTTTCACTCAAAAACAATGCTAAATGGTGAAAGATACTTTGTGATGTCATATACCTGAGACTAGAGCATTTGTTGTGTAAGAGAGAGTGGCTTTGGTGCCACCTCAGGCTGTGAATTTTGAAATCTCTGCCTAATTAGTTTTAGGCTGGCCTTGGAGTAAAGAGCAGAGTCATGTGTTCTGTTACTTCTATGCCTGCCCCCCTCAAACTGAGATGCTTGGGCATCCAGCATGAAGCTCTTCATCTACAAAATGTTTCTTTTTCTCCAGCCAACCGCCCAAAGCATAGATACAGAGTTTTGCAGAGGGTTCTTTGTTAATCCCTATTTCAGTGGTCTATGCTTAGCAGGTAAACTGCGTATCTAAGCAAAAACAAAGGGGCAGTAGTAACCCTGTCCTCTTAAGTGTTTCAGCTTTATGAAATGAACTGTAGTAGACTTCCTAAAGCTTGAATGTGATAGCTGTATTTGTCTTCTGAATATGAATTTTAGTAGTATCTTATAGCTCTACAATTCAGTGTCTTCCCAAGTTGAAGGATACCAAGTTGCAGTGTCTTAAGTCAGGGTGGTGAAAGCTCTTGGACCTGGGATTTCATTGCTGACTCCACCCCTTCCCCACAGAAGCACTGCAGAGCTCTGCTATATCAGAGCCATGGCATAGCAGTCTAGCCTTTACCTCCCCTGAGATGACATTCTGCAGCTTGTCCCCTAGATCTTGTTTATAGCTCCTTGATGGTAAAAAAATACTAAATTATCAGGCTGAAGAAGCTGTGCATTCTGGCAGGAAGAAACGCACCATGAAGAAGTTGAAGTTTGTAAGATTCAGGTTTCTGGCTTGTTACAGTGGTGATTTGCCCCGAGTTATCTGGTAAATCTGAAACCCAGAACCCGATGCAAGATTACATTGTCAAGGTCACTTTTTAAATTACTATTTTTTTTTTTCTTACTGAACTAAACCATGCAGGAATAGGAGAGGTAGGGGACTTGATTTCCTGTATTTTTTTGCATTGATCTGTTACAGCACATTAAAATATATGTGATGGTTTTTGGCTTGTTTTTTTACAGACAAGAGGTGCTGCGTTTTTCATAATAGCTGTCATCTGCTTACTGCTTTTTGATAATGATGACCTCATGGCTAAAATAGCAGAACATCGTATCCTTTTCCTGGGTGTAAGAGCAAGGACCTGTTAGTACGGGAGGAGAAAGAATGTGAAGTTTTATGCACTGAGTTAAATATGCTTGCATTTCTCGTCACAGGCATCTTACCTTCTGAGACCATTATAGTCAAAGACTTTAATTTTAGGTCTAAATATTCAATGCCACATCAATGGCGTTGCTTAGAATAGCTTAGATAACTCTTAACTCTGATAACTTAAAATGCAGCTTGAGGTTTTAAGTTCTGGTTAAAAGCTCCTGTCCATCTGCACATATCAGACTGCTTCGGTCTAGAAAGGCTAGAAGCCTTTCTGGTCAGTTCTCCTGGTTTTTTATAAGCTCTAAACATAATGGCTGTAGCCTAAGTGTGTACAGGAATTAGTTGATTCTGGCTGGCAGTCTTTTGTATATATCCAGAAAGATTCATGGAGTCACACAGTGGTTTGGGTTGGAAGATCTTTGTAGTTAAACTTCCCTGCAGCGAGAATGGACATCTTCAACTAGATCAGGTTGCTCAGAGACCCATACAACTGACCTTGAATGTGTCCAGGGATGGGGCATCTACCACCTCTCTGGGCAACCCATTCCAGTGTTTTGTCACCCTCACTGTAAAAAAATTTCTTCCTTTTATCTAGTCTGAATCTATCCTGGTTTAGTTCAAAACCATCATCCCTTCAACAGAACAAGAGGACACAGTCTCAAGCTGTGCCAGGGGAGGTTTAGGCTGGATGTTAGGAAGAAGTTCTTCACAGAAGAAGTGATTGACCATTGGAATGTGCTGCCCCAGGAGGTGGTGGAGTCACCATCACTGGAGGTGTTTAAGAGGAGCCTGGCTGAGGCACTTGGTGCCATGGTTTAGTTGATAATACGGTGTTGTGTGATAGGTTGGACTTGATGATCTTGAAGGACTTTTCCAACCTGGTTAATTTATTCTACTCTAGTCTAGTCTATTGATAATGTGCTCTTCAGTGTTTTTCCCCAAACCTACCATTATTTTAATATTTGCTGCATTGTGTTTGCCAATTACTTTGTTTTCTGTATGTGTAGAACCTGCAAAGATTAAGGTCAGATTCTGCGCACCTCACTGCTAGAGTGCTTGTAGTGAAAAGCAATTTGTAATGCTGTTGCAAGTATTTTTTTTTAAGTCCAGTTTAGAATTTTAACATAAATCCTGTATTGTGACTCCTGTGCAGTATTGAACAGTGACTGTGCAACAGTGCTCTTACACTTAAAAAGCACTTTTTTGTTCTCAATAACTTTACTTTCTGTGGGAATTTTTTCACCTTTCCTATATTTCAGGATCTGACAAACCTTAGTGCTTCCTCTTTCTGTGGTCTTCTGCTGTGTCTACCTGTTCTTTGTGGTTTGGGTTTGGGGTTTTTTTAATTAAAAAAAAAATCAGAAGAAACTCTTCCTTAATTTATTTTTTATTTAGCTGAGGGACATCATGACAGTGCTCTTACCCACGTTCTGTATACAATCATTGCTTTCCTGGGTGTTGCAGATCACAAGGTAAGTAGCTTGTATTTTAGTAGATTAATACGTACATAAATTTTGTAGCTTAAGAATTTCACCATCTCAGAGCTAATCCAAGCCTAAACCAAAACCAAAGAACTGAGTAGCACTGTATTTTTCACATCCTCCTCAATTATGGGCAGCTAACCATACAATTCAGCTTGTGTAGGTGACAAAGACTTTTCTGTAATGCCTGCCTGTAAAGTCTTGTTCGAGTTTTTGTCATCAGTGTTGAGGATTTTTGTAGTTCTTTGCATATAGGCTCTTTGTTGCTTACTTTGAGGATGTGTTTTTTGTTGCTGTTTATCTTTCCCCAGTCTTACCTTTACTTTAGGCACTTGTATTTAAAGACAGATTCTGATACTTCTCAGTATTATAGTCCCATTATAATTGGTGGCATGAAAAGCTCATCAAAAACTTAGGGTAGGTGATTGACCTGCCTGATTGAGTTGACAGCATTGAAGACTAAACCAAGGTTAAAAGCAGAGAGCAGCTGAGAAAGAGATACAAAAATAAATGTTCAAGGGACTGTCTGACTGTGCACAAAGCGAGTGTAATCTAAGGGGAGATGAGATGCTCTGTTTGTATCTTGTGATTAATTTATGGACAATTCTTACAGAAAATATTGTGAACAAATGCAGTATGGTGCTGTCTGCATTTAGCCTGTATCTAGGCTAAGCTACAGCAGTTGCTCTATCACCTAGTGACCCTTCCCCAGCAGAGAAGGAGGCTTGGGAAGAGGAGAGGAGAGCCAGGGGTTGAAATGAAAACGGATTCTATGAAACAGCACAACCAATACCAATTCCAGTACAACAGAAGTTGTACTCAGCCCAGTGAAGCTGGTCACAGATGGTTTGTGACTGCAGTGTAGACCAGTCACAAATGGCAAAGCAGTCCTTGTGAGCAGAATGATAAGAAAGGCCTTCCAGGCATGCAGAGAAGCAGGAGGGGCTCAAGTCCAAATAGAAGCCCCCGTCCTCAGCAAACTGCCCCATTATGATATGGGATACATCTATAAGCCAGCTTGTATCAGCTGCCCTGGCTGACTTGAAATTGCTAATGACCTGCAGACCATGGCTGAGCTATGATTCTGTCCCAGTGAAGCCAGGACAGGTGTGATTAAAGGTAAGTGGATGAAAAGGTTGTGAAAGGCTTAGTGGCCAGAACACAGTAGCACTTCTGTGCTTTACATATGCTTTCATCCCTTTTTTAACAATGCAAGATGGTAAACCAAGTTCTGTGTAGTTTTTCTTTTCCTTGTATGCCATTCAGTGCCAGTTTGTTGCTGGTTTTGCCAATTAACACTGTTGAGAGTTTTAAACTTTCAAGTTGTATTAGGCTGTTGTGAATGGTGATGAGGTATAACTGTGTATGGTAGGACACCTTTTAACTAGAGTAACATTTGCAGGAAATATCTTATCTTTGTCTTTCGTTGATCAGGAAAGTGTCACTTTGTTTGGAGTGTGGTATTTGGCTCTTAAGAAATGCTAACAGAATCCCTCTATGTTTCCAGGGAGGAGTACTGCTTCTGGTACTGGCATTGTGCTGTAAGGTTGGGTTTCACATGGCTTCCCGAAAACTGTCCGTAGATGTAGGTGGCGCCAAACGCCTTCAAGCTCTGTCTCATCTTGTTTCCGTTCTCCTGCTGTGCCCATGGGTCATTGTCCTCTCTCTAACAACAGAGGTAATATAGCAAGTAGAAAAAGAAATATTTTTTGTTAATGCTTCTGCTTGTGAAGGGAAATTCTGATCTTTCCTTAAAAATATCTTTAGGATTACCAAAGTTACCATCTTTTATCTTACATTTTGATGTGTAACTGAATGGTGCCTTAATGTCCTCTTTGGTGTGATAACTCCATTTCATTTTTCTAGGTCAGATATTATATGCTGGATTCATATGCTAACATTGAAGAAGAATTAATGACAGTACAAATACAAGGCCTTTTTATTCCTGAGGAGTAGGTTATTTTAATTTAAAGACGTATTTGTTTTGCCTGCATGCTTAGGGAGAGACTTGCAAGTATGGCCTTGTGTGTAGCATTGCTTTTAAGCACATGCAAGGATTTAAAGTAAGGTACTGTAGTGCATATTAGCTGTGTGAGGCTTTCTGTGGCCAGACTGTTGATTTACATGCTAAACTGAAAATGTGAAATACCTCAGAATGGTAGGGGTTGGATGGGACCTCTGAAGCTCATCTAGTCCAAGTGCCCTGCTGAAGCTGCTTCTCCTAGATCAGGTTGCACAGGACTGCATCTAGGCAGATTTTGAAAGACTTCAGGGAAGGAGATGCCTGTAACCTCTGTGCAGCCTGTTCCAGTGCTCCACCACCCTCAAAATAAAGAAGTTTAGGTGGCACTTCCTGTTTCTGGTTTGTGCCCATTGTCCCTTGTCCTATTACTGGGCACCACAGAAAGGACTGGCCCCATCCTCTTGGCACCTGCCCTTCAGATATTTATAAACATTAATAAAATCTACTCTCAGTCTTCTCTGTGCCCAGGTGGCCAATAAGATTAACAGCATCCTGGACTGTATCAAAACCAGTGTGCCCAGCAGGAGTAGGGAAGTGCTTGTGCCCCCACACTCAGCCCTGGTCAGGCCGCAGCTTGAGTACTGTGTTCAATTCTGCGCAGTATAAGAAAGACATCAGGGTCCTGGAGTGTATCCAGAGAAGAGCAACAAGGCTGGTGAGGAGTTTGAAGGGCATGTAGTACAACTAATGACTGAGGGAACTGAGTTGTTTAGTCTGGAGAAGAGAAGGCTAAGGGGAGATCTTGCTGCGCTCTTCAACTACCTGAAAGGAGATTTGAGTGAGGGCAGTGTTGCTCTCTTCTCCCTAGGAGAGGAGATAGGAAGAGAGGAAATGGGCGTAAGTTGTGCCAAGGGAAATTTAGATTGGGTATTAGGAAAAACTTCTTTATTGAGATAGTGGTGAGGCATTGAAACAGGCTGCCAAGGGAGGTGATGGAGTCACCATCCCTAGAGGTGTTCAAGAAACATGCAGATGTGGAGGTGATTCAGGATATAGTTCAGCAGTCATGGTAGTTGGGTTATGGTTTGACTCAATGATCTTAAAAGGCCTTTTCCAATCTTAATCATTCTGATTCTCCAGGTTGAGCAGCCCCAGGTCTCTCAGCTTCTCCTTGTGAGAGAGATGCTCCAGTCCTCTCATCTTTGTAACCCTACGCTACAAGTAGTTTCCTGTCTCTCTTGAGTGAGGAGATTAGAACAGGGCACAGTTTTCCAAATGTGGCCCCACCAGGGCAGAGTGGAGGGAGGAGAACCTCCCTCACCCTGCTGATCACATTCATCTTAATGCACCACAGGATGCCATTGGCCTTCTTGGCCACAAAAGCACACTGCTGGCACATAGTGAACTTGTCCACCAGAATTCCCAAATCCTTCTCTACAGCGCTGCTTTCCAGCAGGTCAGCCCCTAACCTGTACTGGTGCATGGAGTTATTCCTCCCTTGATGCAAGACTCTGCACTTGCTCTTGGTGAACTTCATGAAAGTCCCTTCTGTCCAACTCTCCAGCCTCTCCAGGTCTTGCTGAATGGCAGCTCAGCCTTCTGGTGTGTCAGCCACTCCTCCCATGAGCAGACTTGCTGAGTACACTCAGTCCCTTCATCCAGGTTATTGATGAGTGTATTGAATAGGACTGGACCCAGAACTGACACCACTTGTTACAGGCCTCTAACTAGACTAACTGTGCTGCTAAGCACAGTTAATGTTTTAATGGTTTGCTGAAGACATTTGTAATGAAAATGAACTGAATTTAATGCCATATATGCAATCACATTTAACATTGAACAGTCCTGTCTGAAATGTATCTTTTGTTACAGAGCAAAGTAGAATCTTGGTCTGCTCTCATCATGCCTTTTGTAACAGTCATCTTTTTTGTCATGATCCTGGATTTCTACGTGGAGTCCATATGCTCTGTCAAGATGGAAGCTTCCACGTGTGCTCGATACGGATCCTTTCTTACTTTCATCAGTGCACTGCTTTTTGGCAACTTTTGGACGCATCCAATAACAGACCAGCTTCGAGCTATGAACAAACCACCACACCATGAAAGCACAGAGCATGTTCTTTCTGGAGGGGTGGTTGTGAGTGCTGTCTTCTTCATTTTATGTATGTATTGTTATTTGTCTCTTAATAAATCTATTGTCTGTGTGACTGGGAAGCCAATAAGGAAATAGATGTGTGCAGAATTCTTTTGGATAGGCTTTTATGGATTCTTGAACAAAAGGGGCCCTTAACTTTATGCTCTTTTACTTCTGTCCACAAAACTAAAAATGTAGTATATCTGTTGTGGAAGTTATGATATAATCTTAGGTAGCAATGAAATGCAATGATAACCTCAAATTGAAGTTGACAATTATTTTGCTGCCTGCAAGCTTCATGTAATTTCATTTAATTGCTGATAAACCACATTATAAAAGCTGTGAAGCTTAGAAACATCATCAAAAACTTCAATACTTCCCTTGCAGCTGCGAATATCCTGTCCTCCCCCTCCAGGAAAGGGCAGAAGGGTACCCTTATTGGCTATTCCCCCGAAGGCACTCCTCTCTATAACTTCATGGGTGATGCATTACAGCAGAGCTCTCAGTCATTACCTCGGTTTATTAAGGAGTCACTGAAACAGATCCTCGAGGAGTATGATTCTAGGCAGATCTTCTATTTCTTGTGCCTAAATCTGGTAAGTGCATGGTATTTTTTTTCCAGACATACTCCTAGTAGTATAGAGATAGTACCATTAGAAGAGTAATACTTTAAGAGAGTCCCATGATTGATTGTTTTTAAAGTGACTCTTTCTAGTTTCATTAGATGAAATGTTAATGGTTCTCAGGTAATCTTGCAGTAAGCAGCAGGTGATTTTGATTTGTTGTTGCAGTGCTGCACTGGTCTGTAACTATTAGACCAGTAAGTATGTATTTATGTGATGGTACATTTACAATTGAGGTATCTCAATGTTACCAGAACATAAGCTGAAACTAATTCAGGCCTTCAAGGATGGGGACAACAATACAGTTAGTGTGGGATTTATTAATGTAATTTTGGAATAGGCTAGTTAATAGTAAATCATACAGGGAAAGCTTGTGCATTAAAATGTTTCCTTGTGTATCCTTCCCAAAACTAACTCCTAAGATTTACAGAATAAGCTAATTAATGAAAAATATGTTTACAAAACAGATTCATGGACAGTGTTGCTTTTACACTAATAGTAGGTCAGATCAGAATTGTTGCATTGCTTAACAATAAAATGCTTTAAGTTTTGTCTGCCCAGCTTTAGTCTAAAATTCAAAATGAAAACTTCAATCACCTTTGAAGAGGGTTGTTTTCTTAGGTCTGAGTCTTTTGGCAGGGTAGATTCAAAAATGTCTCTCCATAGATTTGGCATGTGTCTCCTTCATATTATTGGAGGAGTGAGGTAATGGTCTAGAAATACTTTGAACAATACGTTTGAAAATGAGATATCAATTCCCATGAAAAGCTGCCTACACATTAAATTACAGAATAATCTTCAAGGAAAAATTCAAACTCTCTTTTGTTTTAGGCTTTCACTTTTGTGGAGCTTTTCTATGGAGTATGGACCAACAGCCTTGGTCTTATCTCTGATGGATTTCACATGCTTTTTGATTGTTCTGCATTAGTGATGGGGCTTTTTGCAGCCCTAATGACAAGATGGAAAGCAACTCGTATTTTTTCCTATGGGTATGTATATTAGGTTCTTAAAAGGACTATTGGGAAATTATTCTACTTACTCATTTTTAAAATACCCTGCTATAACGATACGTTTGGGGTGTTCTGATGGTCTGTGCTTCTGCAAAAATGTGATTAATATGTAGTTTTCATTTATCTCTAAATATAAAACTGAATATTGTTCAGACAGTACTTCACTCTATAGATGCATGTATGTCAAACAAAAACACATGTTTAAAGTCAGTGATTGTATGAAGATTTCAATTCTATTGACACAATCAAAATTTGGTTAAAATATGGTTACACTGTGTAGAAGTTTAGCAGTTTGAAGACATAAATGTGCGGTATTTATAAACAAATTGCATTATTATATCTTTATACTACATTTGGACAGTTGCAAACTAGCTACTGCTTGGTCAGAAATAAACAACCCAGGAATTAAGGCATGATGTTATGGCACTGGGTGGGGGGGTGGGGAGGGAAGCGATCTTAAGTCTGCATTAAATGTATTATAAATTTATTTATTTATTGTAACATTGAAATTTACTCAGAGTACCCATTATTCACGCTCAAAAGCACATACATTTGCTTTCAGGTATGGACGTGTGGAAATTCTTTCTGGATTTATTAATGGCCTCTTCCTGATGGTAATTGCTTTCTTTGTGTTCATGGAATCAGTGGCCAGACTGGTGGATCCTCCAGACATAGACACAAATATGCTAACTGTAAGTTCTGTCTTTTAATGGTGTTTGGCAGTTATTGATTTCTACTCCAGGCCAGTCAGCCTGACCTCAGAGCTAGGGAAACTGATGGAGCAGATTATCCTGGCAGCAATAACTGTGCACCTGAAGGACGGCCAAGGGCTCAGGTCCAGCCAACATGGATTTAGGAAGGGCAGGTCCTGCCTCTCCAACCTGATCTCCTTCTATGATCAGGTGACCCGCCTGGTGGATGTGGGGAGGCCTATGGATGTGGTCTACCTGGACTTCAGCAAGGCCTTTGACACCATCCCCCACAACAAACTGCTGGCCAAGCTGTCAGCCTGTGGCTTGGACAGCAGCACTCTGTGCTGGGTTAGGAACTGGCTGGAGAGCCGAGCCCAGAGAGTGGTAGTGAATGGTGCCACATCCAGCTGGCAGCCAGTCACCAGTGGCGTCCCCCAGGGATCAGTGCTGGGCCCCATCCTCTTTAACATCTTCATTGATGATCTAGATGAGGGGGTTGAGTCAGTCATCAGCAAGTTTGCAGATGACACCAAGTTAGGAGCAGATGTTGGTCAGTTAGAGAGTAGAAGGGCTCTGCAGAGGGACCTCGACCAACTGAACAGATGGGCAGAGACCAATGGAATGGCATTTAACAAGTCCAAGTGCCAGGTGCTGCACTTTGGCCACGGCAACCCCATGCAGAGCTACAGGCTGGGGTCAGAGTGGCTGGAGAGCTCCCAAACGGAGGGGGACCTGGGGGTACTGATTGACAGCCGCCTAAACATGAGCCAGCAGTGTGCCCAGGTGGCCAAGAAGGCCAATGGCATCCTGGCCTGCATTAGGAATAGTGTGGCCAGCAGGAGCAGGGAGGTCATTGTGCCGCTGTACTCTGCATTGGTTGGGCCGCACCTTCAGTCCTGTGTCCAGTTCTGGGCCCCTCAGTTTAAGAAGGACATCGAGACACTTGAATGTTTCCAGAGAAGGGCAGCAAGGCTGGGGAGAGGCCTTGAGCACAAGCCCTGTGAGGAGAGGCTGAGGGAGCTGGGATTGTTTAGCCTGAAGAAGAGAAGGTCCAAGGGTGACCTCATTGCCCTCTACAACTACCTGAAAGGTGGTTGTAGCCAGGAAGGGGTTGGTCTCTTCTCCCAGGCAACCAGCATCAGAACAAGGGGACACAGTCTCAAGCTGCGCCAGGGGAGGTTTAGACTCGAAGTGAGGAGAAAGTTCTTCACTGAGCGAGTCATTCGTCATTGGAATGTGCTGCCCAGGGAGGTGGTGGAGTCACCATCCCTGGAGGTGTTCAAGAGGGGACTGGACGTGGCACTTGGTGCCATGGTCTAGTCGTGAGGTCTGTGGAGACAGGTTGGACTCGATGATCCTCGAGGTCTCTTCCAACCTTAGTTATGCTGTGGTACTGGCAGTTACTGATTTCATTTATGTTTGTCTTAACTTAAAAAAACCAAAAGGTAACTAAACATGCATACTCAACAGATCTTGTGCCTAGTTTAATACACTCTGTTTTTAAAATCCAAACTGCATCTACTTTTAAAATACAGAAATACATAGGGATGTGTATAATTTAATTACAATAATGAAACTGATTCTTTTCCAAGATGTTACAACCTTAATCTTTTTGGATGGTGGTTTTCTACAGTAAGAGATGCTAAGGGAATAATCTTTACAGGACTAGATTTGGTTCTGCTTTTAGGTATAACAGTGTCCGTTACTACAGAAAATGTTTTGTATTAGTCTCTGAAAAACCTCAAATTTCATCCAGAATTCATAACATTTTGCTGAGTATGTTACTATGGCATAAACAATCCTCTGTGTGGCTAATCTTAACCATACCTATGTGTCTCTACCTTCCACAGACTCTTCAGGGGCTCCCCACTTAAATTTTCAAACTTTCATTCCTGTCTTTCAAATTAAATACTTGATTTAATTCTTTAAGTTTTTTTGATCATGGAATCCTGCTAATCCACATCTTCATTTATCACATTTCCAGCTTCACTTGTTTCATCTTTTTCTCTCACAGACACACAGATTTGTTTGCATCTCCTGCTCTCTTCTGTAATGGAGAAGGATTTTTATGTAGGCACAGTTAGAAATACACATTGCTGAAATCAAAGACTGATTTGGAGTTATTTGCCTCATTTATTCTTTAATATTTGGTCAATTTTCACTACTGATTTTGTTTCTTGGGGGTGGGAGGGGTTACCCCCTCTAGATGAGCACAGTCTGCATAGACAAGAAAAGATATAATAAAACCCAAGCAGGAATTTCTTAACTCCTTTATTAGCTGGAATTGCTCTTAAGCTTTACTAGTTTCTTAAGAGAAAAGTAGAAAAATAGCCAACGGTTAAAAAGCACAACTCAGGCAATAAAGCTGCAGTTGCAGTCTTCCTCTCATTCAATTCTAGATGAATGTGTTTGTCCTAGGTACCACATACAATTTATGGGTTTAGGTTTTCGTCAAGGGAAGCAAAGCAAAGCTCATATTTGGACCACTTAACTCTTTTTGAAAGTAAATAAAATCAGTCATCCTTTCTTAAAACTAATGTTGCTGTCTTGTTCTGATTTGTGGATACTAGGATTTGCATTTTGGTGCATTTGGGGTGGGTTCTTCAGGATGTTTGGGGAGAAAATTTCTTTTGAAACCAGGTTATATCCTGAAAGGAGTATGATGAGGAATCCATACTGCAATAATCCTTCTGTTTATGTTAATGCTTTCATAGTTTTCCTTAATCAGATGTGCAGTGTTTCTGATTACCATGTTCTAGAAAATAAACTCAGACATCTGGGAAGGTTTAGTGAAGTTAAAGACTTTTTTCTCTCTCACAGCCAGTCTCTGTTGGAGGGCTGATCGTAAACCTTGTTGGTATCTGTGCCTTTAGCCACGCACACTCCCATGGGGCTTCTCGGGGAGGTTGTCACTCACACGATCACAGCCATTCTCACCACGGGCACAGCCACAGCCATGGACACAGCCATTCCCACAGTGACCATGGGCACAACCATGGACATTCCCACGGGTCTTCAGGAGGAAGCATGAACACCAACATGAGGGGCAAGTACAGATCGTTGAATCATGAATATTGTATGTGACTTCCAGCAGAATTTGAAGATATTCACAATCAGTTTCAGCATCATTCTTAAAAGTCTCTTTCCAGAAGGGATCTGACACATGTTTATTGTGGTATACATTCATTTCTTGGAACTTTTTCTTCATTTATGAGTTTAACCTGAAGAAACATAACCTGAAAAGTTTTTCTGCATGGCTTTCATAGGTATGGGTAATACCGAGAACCAATAGAAAGCATTAACCTGCAGTCTTCACTAATGTTAATGAATAGCCATTGTAAACCTTACTAAATTTGAAGTCTGTCTTTCTAACTTCCATCTGGAAATAAAAGGTCACTCTCCATAAAGATACTGTCATGCTACCAGATAGGATGTGGCAGCTGGGTGTAAAGACACTGGGGGAGGAGATAAGCAGAAGAACGAATGCAGCAATAATCTAGAATATGCTTCTTTTTGTTATTCAGAAGATAAGGTGGAAAAGATGAAGCTTTCTTTTCCAAATCTAAAATCAGAAAGTAATTGAGAAGACCAATATATATATAAAAGTTCAGGATACCTCTTTCTTATAAGATGTTTTTCCTGGTAGTTAGAAAGTGATTATTTTTTTTTTAATAAGCCAAGCAGTTGGTAAAAACAACTCTATAAAAGAATGAGGCTTGTCAGTCTATAAGTGTTTTAGTAAATAGTCTCATATTTCATTGGTTGTTTCATGTCCTAATTCAGTTGGCTGCTCTGTTGTCTGGCCTTTTTGTGACATCTATCCATACTCTCTCAAATTCTGATGCAGTGAGCACTGATCTTATAAATGAGTTATTCTTCTGTGCCCGTTGAGTGTGCATTGAGAATGCTACTACCATTAAAGCAGTATAAAGCATGACATTGCTAGCAGTAGTATGTAGACAGTCTTCTCAAGAAATTGGAGCAGAGTTGATATACAAAAAAACCCAAAGGCTACATTAATGTCTGCCCACATTAGGAGGCCAATGATTTTATGCTGTTGTTTTTATCCTCTGTTAAGGATCAGTGAGCCCTTCTATAGAGAGTTAAATGATTATGCAATATAATACAAATTCCACTATTCACATTTGGTTTAATCTGTGAATGCTTGCCTAGAGGATTGCACTGGTTTGGTTTTTTTTACATTGATTTGTAATCAGACATTACTAAAGTTAAGTTTTGATTAATTTTGCATCAGATTAGGCGCCTCTGTAGCTTGAAGGGTGTTTACTGTACTTAGTAAACCTTACTGTGTTTCCAGTGTTGAACCTACACTTACTTTTTAAACTGGACTGTTCAACTTTTAATCATTCCATTTATTTTGTTTTCAGGTGTGTTTCTGCATGTGTTGGCAGACACTCTTGGCAGTGTTGGTGTTATAGTATCTACAATATTTATTCAGCAATTTGGATGGCTTATAGCTGATCCACTCTGCTCTCTTTTTATTGCTACATTGATTTTTCTTAGTGTTATCCCACTATTGAAAGATGCCTGTCAAGTGCTTTTGTTGAGGACACCTCCAGAACAGGAGAAGGATCTCCATGCAGCTTTAGAAAAGGTCAGAACTACAATCCTAAATGTTTTCATATATAAACATACAAAGCTATAATAGATTTTGGTAATTAATAAGTAGTTCAGTATGACAGCTTCTATTGTCTTTGACAACTTCACATATCAAGCCTGTTATAAACCTGTTTGCAGAGCTATGACAGAATTAGGAGTTCTATTGATAAAAGCTGTTTTGCAGCTGAAAACAAATCACATCATTTTTCCTTTATGATTTGCTCATGATCTTAGGCAAGTGTGTTAAACCTGTGGGAAAGGTACTGGGTGCTTGTAATAAAAATGTATCTTTGTATATATTTTAGAATTTAGTATCTTGGGTGGTGATACCTTCAAACACCACCATAACTTATTTACAAGCTGTATTCACAGGTTCAGTTACTTGGTTGTGGGTTTTACACTGCACATAGAAAGACACGATACAAGCACAGATCTAACATTTCCAATACAGCAATTCAAACTGGAAATACAGGTGCTGTGATCTGTGGTTTTCCCACTAAAGGGATTCTGTGGCACTTCAGCTGGGGACTCACAATTCACTCCTCTGGTATCTTCCCAGGTGCTGTGGCTGTGATTCAAGCAATCCTTGCCTCAGAGAGGGCTAAGGGGACCTCTCTGTTGTCGTGCCTAGTTCACAGTCTGGAGCTTGCCCTTGGCTTGGGGTGGGCTAAGGGGCCTCTCTCTTGTGTGTTCCATCACTGGGCTGCAGCCTCTTCTGGGATTCAATTCCCTTGGAGCTTCTCCCCTTTCTGCCTTGGTCCAGGTGCAAGGCCTGGGTGAAGCTGTTGGTCTGCTAGAGCAGAGCTACTTGGGCAGCACTTGGTTCTTGTATCTTTGTGGTAAGCAGGCCCTCAGCTGCTACCCAGGTAGCATTTGGCTCTTGTTGCTGTCTGTGTGAGAACAAGGCAAGTTGCCTGACTTCTTGGCTGGTTTAAATACTGTCCCAAGACAATTAATGCCCTTTGGTAATAGTAATTACATAACTTTGTCCTTGAATTACTATCCTGGAGAGTGAGGAAACAGCTACTATAGGAATAGTTGAAGGCCCAGCCAGTTTTCTAGTTGATCTGTTGACGTTGCTGTGATCTGTACACCGTGTATTTTTTTCTCATTCTGTTTATCATTGCACTTTTAATTTACTTTTGACTTTAGCTTTCAGTCTTCAACAGTAGTAGCAAGGTGACCTTTCAGTACTGCATATTTCTGAATACAGCATAGCTAGAAAGCTAAAAGAGCTGTACAGCTCTTTTTTTCCTGTGAAATACTTGCCACCAATGTCCGTGTGCATACACAAGTTTAAAAGGTGTTCTTAAATTAATTGTTGCTAATGTAATTTCTTTACAGATTCAAAAAATAGAGGGAGTCATATCCTACAGAGATCCACATTTTTGGTGTCACTCTGCAAGTGTTGTGGCAGGTACAATACATGTGCAAGTGGTATCAGACATGATGGAACAAAGAATTGTACAGCAGGTAAGGTGCAAGGTTTTTGGACCCTTGTGTCTTAATTTCTTGCTCTATCGATCCTTTTTCAGACACAGACTAAAATTTGGGATTATTTTTGTAGCTGTTAGTTAATGTCACAGAGCTGGTCTCAAATACTGTACTTCCTCTTGCCTACTGGCCTGTTATTTGTTGCATAGAGTTGTTGGTTAAAACATCAACCCCCAGAAAATAAGGTAGGAGTGGTTCTCACTGTTTAAAGTAGCACTGCATCTGCTCTGAGAAGAGGAGGAGGTGAATTTCATGCTGCAAAATAGGCAGTAAATAGGAATATCTGGGTGCTAATTGTGGATTTTTATCACTGGCTTACTAATATCTGTCTTGGCTTTTTCATTTCCTTAAATAGATACTTGTTTCCATATGCAAGGCACCAAGAATTACACCTTATGCAAAGCTGCACAACCATACCCTCTGAAGCTAGTCTTGGTTTTCCAGAAAACTGAGGGTTTTTTGTTTTTTGTTTTTTTTTAATCTACAGTATTTCAGAGCCAGAATACTGCAAATTACTGTGAGGTGCATATAAAAGTGCAATTCTAATGTAAATCATACTGTCCTGTTCAGGTTACAGCAATTCTGAAAGATGCAGGTGTGAACAACCTAACTGTCCAAGTGGAGAAGGAAGCTTATTTTCAACACATGTCTGGACTCAGTACTGGATTTCAGGATGTCCTTGCAATGACTCAGCAACTAGAATCCATGAAATACTACAAAGATGGTACTTACATCATGTAATACAAAGTTATGTTTGCCAAAGGGCATGTGAATGGTGAAGCTCTTGGATTCCAGATTTGTATTTTTGTCAGGACATCTTGCATGGATGTGGCACCTGTCACTGCCCTGACAGGCAAAACCATGACAGAAACATAAAACCCTTACAGGCACCTGACAAAAGCCAGGGCTTGCCAGAGACCGAATAATGATCAGCTTGGCTCCTTATCACCACTACAACAATATGGCAAGGTGTAGGCCTGTAGCTGCCTTTGTCATCGGCTTGCCTCCAGAAGATTAGTCACCACAGTTCAGACTCAACTAGGGTATAAATAGAATAGAATAGAACAAACCAGATTGGAAGAGACCTTCAAGATCATCATCCAACCTATCATCCAATGATCAACTAAACCATGCAACCGAGCACCCTATTAAGTCTCCTCTGAACACCTCCAATGACGGTGACTCCACCACCGCCCCGGGAGCCCTGCCAGAGTTGGTTCCCTTGGAATAACCTTACAGTCCTGAACTCTGTTCAGACAGGGATACCATGTAAGAATAGTTAGCAAATTGAATTGAGTCCTCACCCTTGCTTTGGCAAGGGTCTATTTCTTCTGGATATATTCTTGAGTAAATTATCTTGTTGGGTTCTCTCAAGTGGAAGGGTTTCCCTTTATGAGGAAGACTTTTTTTTTTTTTTTTTGGTTCATCTTTCTAGAAAGAATATTCCTGAAATCTTAAGGATCTTATTCTCAAGTGACATTTGAACTTCTAATTTGATTTGGTTGGAAGGAGTGCTGAGGAATTTTGGTTCCGATAAATTCACATTTTGGCTAGCTACCGCTGGGGATACTTCCATGACAAGACATATGTACAGAAAAAAATGTACTATATATTTGAATTTTTAAAAGCATACTACCTTTATTTAAATTGCATCAAGATGTTTTTATAAAGAAAATAAGATGGACTTTAATATTTGCTGTATATGCAAAAATAATGGAAATTTTAAATATTGTACTTGGTGTTTATTAAACAAGTCTTGCAACTTGCAGATGAACATGGATATCTTCCAAGCTTACTCTTCTTATTATTATATCAATGGAAAACATAACTAGTATATGCAAACAATCAACTGAAAGATACTTTTCTTTCTTTCAAACATAGATTGAAGACTCTTTGAAAAAATATGGTTTTATTATGGGGAATAAAAACAATATGAAGTCATGGTTTTTGCATGCTTTGTTATTAGATAATGGAAATAAACAGTTTTTCTACCCTGTCTCAGCACACAAATCAGATTTCTATACATAACATGTCGGAGCAAATAGTTATTAACACTTTACATTTTTAAGGAGAGAAATCCACATGTTAACAGTGACATGGGGAGGGGAAAAATTGCAGACACTTTTCTGTTTCCTGGGATGACTCAGAATCAAAAAAATACTCTGCAAAATTAATATTTTGTACTTTTTGTATGAAAAATTACAAATGCAACAGTTTCAAGCTGAAATTAATTAGCTAGTGAACATCCTGGCACTCAGCTAAGTTTCACCTCTTCAAGGTATGTTATTCTGTATGTTACTCTGCCACAACACAGCAGCAGGTGTGCTGTAGCCAGCTGTACCTCTGTGTATTACTCAAGGAAGCAGTCCTGGTTCAGAGTGCTAAACTGTGACAGTAGTCTGGGTCTTGGCAAGTTGCTGAAATTGCAATGTGAGACTTCTTGACTGGAAAGAGTGTGTTTAAAAAAGAAGTATCCATATTTGAGTACTAGTACTGTGAAGAGAAATCTCCATCTAGTGAAAACCTGTCAACAGAGTAATAATGTGTTCATAAGTAGCTCCTCCACAGATCTGTTTGCAGTCTTCCTGGGCCCCCATTTCTTGTCTGAAGGCCTTAAATATTTTCCCTTGGAAATTCAGTAAATCAGTTCAGTAGTTAGCAATAATGCTACCACCATTCATAATTCCATGTACCATACCAGTCATTTTGTCATATTGTTTTCTTGTTCAGTACCTGAGTTTCATTTTAAAGAGCAGGCTGGTGTTAGTGGAATTTGAGGGTGGAATTAAGTAGGAAATACATGACGTAGATCAGATTCACCAGCAATGCAGTTTGTAATGTCCTTGAGGAATTCTCCTTGCCATGAGACTGTTTATGCAAAACGCATAGTTTCTTTCTGTTAAACAAGCGTGCATTCCATTCTCTTTCTCCTGCACTGTGTTAAAACACTTTCTGCAGCGCAGGACTGACTTGAAACTGGTCAGAAAGTCTGTAAAAGTTACAGAAAGGAAAGTTACAGAAAGTTACAGCTACAGAGTGAAGAAGACTGCACAAATCACAGTCCGTTTCTGGGACAATGTTCTGGGACCAGCAGCATTCTCAAAGCCTGGTCCTGTTTTCTTCCAATTTATGCATTTGGTAGTGGTTTTCTCACCTGGCCTCCTCCAGAAAGCTCAGGCTACATGAGTAACAGTACCGCTGTTAGACTTGGCCTATAAGCAAAGTGATCTTTCTGTTTTGAAGACCATTCTCAAACAAGAAGCTTCAGTTAAGACACATGTCACTACTGTTTGAGGTGATTCTACTGGAGCTGACAGCATTTTACCAAAGTGAGCTTTAGCCCCGTCATGGTAGGCAGATGAAGAGGAGGATGATTCTTTTCAGGTCAAGTTAGCTTAGTGTAATTGAAAAGGCTTCATGCTAACCACAGCCTTCGCTGAGTAAATGATAATGCCTTCAGCTGCTAGCAACAGGACCTGAAACAAATAAAGGTGGTTGGGATCATGCTAGAAGATCGTGGCAGTGAAAAGCAGCTCATACCTGAATACTAACACACCAAGTGCAAACCTGCACCTGAACATGCATTCAGCAGCTTTTTGTGTTGCCCAGCACGTTTTTCCTGGCTTCCCCTGACAGGAAAACAGTGGCAATAAATGTCCATCTTAAAATTCATTTGACAAGAGCTTGTATCCAGCAATCCTCCTGAGAAGGGTTCAGGCTTCTCCCTCCCCACAACAAGAACCGTGCTGTAAAGACAGACTTTAAAATCACTGGTATAGGCAGATTGATTTATATTTTCACAAATACCGTGGTGGGGAGGTTTTAGTCTATGTGGTGGTTTGAGCCTTAAGTGGGATTTAAGAGCTCAGATGGGGGGGCAAGACTGAGAATCCCTCCCCTGCTACGCCTTTCTCTTTCCCAGGTTAGAGAAAAGGAAAAGAAAAAAAAAAGAAAATAAAGGGGGGGAAAAAAAAAAAAAAAGAAGGAAGGGATGACACCAAGCTGTGTGGTGCAGCAGACACACTGGAGGGAAGGGATGCCATCCAGAGCAACCTTGACAGGCTGGAGAGGTGGGCACAAGCCAACCTCAGGAAGTTCAACAAGACCAAGGGCAGGGTCCTGCATCTGGGTCAAGGCAATTCCAGGCACAAATCCAGGCTGGGCAGTGACTGGCTGGAAAGCAGCCCTGAGGAGAGAGGCTTGGGGGTGCTAGTGGACAAGAAGCTCAACATGAGCTCTCAGTGTGCACTTGCAGCCCAGAAAGCCAATCAGATCCTGGGCTGCATCAAGAGAAGTGTGGCCAGCAGGTCAAGGGAGGTGATTCTCCCCCTCTACTCAGCTCTGGTGAGACCCCACCTGGAGTACTGCCTCCAGTTCTGGAGTCCCTATTACAAGAGGGATATGGATGTGCTGGAACGTGTCCAGAGAAGGGCCACATGGATGATCAGAGGGCTGGAGAACCTCTCCTATGAGGACAGACTGAAGGAGTTGGGGCTGTTCAGTCTGGAGAAGAGAAGGCTCCGAGGTGACCTAATTGTGGCCTTCCAGTATCTGAAGGAGGCCTACAAGAAGGCTGGGGAGGGACTTCTCAGGATCTCAGGTAGTGATAGGACTAGGGGGAATGGAATGAAGCTGGAGGTGGGGAGATTCAGGCTGGACATGAGGAGGAAGTTCTTCCCCATGAGAGTGGTGAAGCCCTGGAACGGGTTGTCCAGGGAAGTGGTTGGGGCCCCGTCCCTGGAGGTGTTTAAGCCCAGGCTGGATGAGGCTCTGGCCAGCCTGATCTAGTGTGGGGTGTCCCTGCCCATGGCAGGTGGGTTTGAACTAGATGACCCTTGTGGTCCCTTCTGACCCTGACTGATACTATGATACTATGAAAAAAAAAAAAAAAAAAAAAACAGGAAAGAAAGGAGGGGTAAGGAAAAAGGGAGGAGGCAAATCTACCAAGAAATAATTTGGAGTTGGTTTGAAAGTAGAGAGGTAATATTTTCTTTAAACAACATATATATATGTGTATATATATATAACAAACAGTAACAGGGAAGGTTCACAAGGGTAAGGAACAAGGATGGGGAAAATAAATATACAAAATCAACAGTCCTTTGAAGAAGCATGGATCTGGCAGGGAGGAGTACCAGGCCCAAACACATGGCAGAAAACCAGGAAGCCAGCAGCAACTTTCTTACTCCTTTCGTCCCCATGAGGCAGATGTAAAAGAGAACAAATGGCTGCAGTGTCTTCCTTTTTATAGGCCTTTTGGACAGGGAGGGGTAGTGGAACAGACTAACTCAGTTTCCCAGGGGGAAAACCCCCTCTGGGGAGAGCAAGGCTCTCACAAGCCATCCCCCCTGCTTTCAGGATGGGCATAACCCATCACAGTTTAGTAACTTGATTTGTAGGCAGATAGTTGCAACAAAACACTTGAAACAATGGTTTAAGCTCCAGCTATGAACTATACACCTGGCAGGAAGCAATATATGTGTATATAATAAGGAAAAAATAAATGTGTTTTGAAATACTATTTTTCATAGAGCATTTTGACTTTTTTGGTTCTAACAAAAAAGGATGGGGATGTGAGCAGGAGCTCTGCTTTCATCTCCAGAGGGCTGGGCAGAAGCTGGTTTAAGGTAGACAGCCTTAGAACATGCTTTTAAAACATTAATTTCCTGGGCATTTCCCAGGCATTCCTGTTTGAGTCCAAAGACCTCAACCCAGGTCCGAAGACCTCCTTTCCTCAGGTCTAAAGATCTGTACCTGAGTGTGGTAGGTTGAGAGACACTGCTTGTCCTTAAAGGCACAGTGTCAAACGGTCACACTGAGCCATGCTTACCGACAGCAGCGCAGCATGGTGCAGTGTCCCTCTCCACCGACCCAGCTCTCCCTCTCACACCCAGAAGAGATTTCACAGGTGTGGTGGTTTAACCCACAGACATCAACAAAAGCTCAGCTGAGCACAGTCTGGGAAGCAAATGAAGCTGTATTTTACAAGCAATAATGGAATGCAATTAATATGTACAGAGTATACAGTATTTAGGATATTATACAGATATTTACAAAAAGAAAACAGCACAGAAATCCTCCTTGGGCAGGAGGATTCCACCTTGCCTCCTCTCCCAACCTCTCCCATCCCTTTTTCCTCTGGTTAATTAGAAGAAAAGAGTAAAGGTGAGATGTTAGAGGGATTTTAGTTAGCTCAAAAGCATTGTAAAGAAGTTAGTATTGCTTATCTCAAGGCCATAGATAAGAGGTCTTTCTCTCTATCCAGAACAGCATGAATGCCAGCAGAAAGAGATGGAGTGAGACTGAGAGAAAAGAATGTGAGAGATATTGCTATGGTACATCTCACATCTGACCAATGAAATTCATTTAGAATGATCTTCCTTGTTTTCCTTTTTACACCCAACTATTCAGCTAGAGAATTTGCAGCTAACTTTCTTAAAGGTACAGCCTAAACTGTCACAGCGGGAAGAGCCTGAAATGGGCTCCTGGGTGCACACAAGTGGTGTCCACTCAGCACCGCTGCCATATCCTCCCCACCATCCTTCAGAACACCTGAGCTGTCAGTCACCAGTCACCATGGTTACACATTGGTGGGGATGCAGCAGGTGGCCAATGCCTGGCAGTGGTGGGGCACGCTGATTGCGCTGCACAATTCCATTCCCCTACAGCACACAGGGAGACCAGGGCAAATGCGGGACGCACAGGGAGAGGAGGAGAGTACAGTTTCATGCTGCAGGTCAGGGAGGAACACTGTACTAACTTTGTTGGGAGAGACTGCCATGTGGACCTGCTTTATCTACTCCCTCCTTCTCTTTCCCCAGGAACCCTCCTGCTTCATGGGTAGGGAGGGGTGCTGCAGGGCAGTCCTCCTGAGTTCTTCCACTCACCCTGGTTTCATTTTGGGAGGGAGGGAGGTGGGGGGTGTGCACACTTCCTGTTTTCCTGGGGCACCCCCTCAGTTACCCCTGTCCCAACCTGATGACTGAAGAGGAGAGACGGCTAGGGGACTGTAGAGATGACAGCCATGCAGCCCCCCAGGGTCTCTATAATGCTCCAGCTGCAGGAGTGTGTAGCAGTGCAACCTTTCCCTGGCCTCCTGCCTGTAGACCACCAGTTGTGGGTGGTGGTGTTGCATGCAACCCTTCCTTGGTTCCCTCACACCTACTCTCCATTTCCGTGGGTGAAGCTGTGCCATTCCTGCCCCTGCAACCTCCTTGCTCATGGGGTGTTGCTTGTGGGTTCCGGTGCCCTGCCACCTGATCTGTCACGGAAGCACTGCTGCATTTCAACCAATGCTGCAGCAAAGACCAACTTGCCACCTGTCCCCCAAGCACAATGGGACAGCGCCCAAGATGGGGCCGCACTCTCTCACCATTCGCGGGGTGCATCGGCAACTGTGGCTCTGAGCCAAAAACACGGGCTGCCCCTAAGAGGATGATAGCAGAGGATGGCTGCAGGCAGCATCTTGGCACCCATGCTCAATTCCTGTAAGAATATGGCTCCTAGGAGCCTGATGGCCGCTGCTGAGGAGCAGGTGCAGCCACCAGCCCTGAAGCACGAGCTGACAGAGCCTGAGATGGAGATTTCCCAGGTATTGCTCATGCCCTCTTTGGGGCCATATGCCTTCTCCACAGCCTCAGTCAGTGCTGCTTCTGCAGCAAGGCTGGACTGAGTAGGAAGTAGTGGGGCACAGCTTCATTCGGTGCCTGAGTACTATGGTGCTGCTCTCCCCATAGGATTCTACATTGAGCTGTGGAAGGAGGTGCTGCCCATGCTGATACCCGATTTTCTTATTGCAACCTTAGTTTTCAGTGGAGGCATCTGAATGTGCCCATGACATGCTGTGTCAGCTCTTTCTGGTATCTTGCTTGATGAAGAAAAAGTAGATGCAAAGGGTGTTCACATAATACTCTGCACTAGTTATGATAAAGACATCTACAAGTATCTGAAAGCCCTTAAACTTAGAAGGCGTAGGTGAGAACCATAAGGGGGACCTACTAACAGAGGGAAGGGAAGGGAAGGGAAGGGAAGGGAAGGGAAGGGAAGGGAAGGGAAGGGAAGGGAAGGGAAGGGAAGGGAAGGGAAGGGAAGGGAAGGGAAGGGAAGGGAAGGGAAGGGAAGGGAAGGGAAGGGAAGGGAAGGGAAGGGAAGGGAAGGGAAGGGAAGGGAAGGGAAGGGAAGGGAAGGGAAGGGAAGGGAAGGGAAGGGAAGGGAAGGGAAGGGAAGGGAAGGGAAGGGAAGGGAAGGGAAGGGAAGGGAAGGGAAGGGAAGGGAAGGGAAGGGAAGGGAAGGGAAGGGAAGGGAAGGGAAGGGAAGGGAAGGGAAGGGAAGGGAAGGGAAGGGAAGGGAAGGGAAGGGAAGGGAAGGGAAGGGAAGGGAAGGGAAGGGAAGGGAAGGGAAGGGAAGGGAAGGGAACCCCCACCTGGCTACAACCTCCCTTCAGGTAATTGTAGACAGCAATAAGGTGTCTCCTGAGCCTCCTCTTCTCCAGGCTAAGCAACCCCAGCTCCCTCAGCCTCTCCTCATAGGGCTTGTGTTCCAAACCCCTCACCAGCTTTGTTGCCCTTCTCTGGACACGTTCCAGTAAGTCAACATCTTTCCTAAACTGAAGGGCCCAGAACTGGACACAGGACTCAAGGTGTGGTCTATCCAGTGCTGAGTACAGGGGCAGAATGACCTCCCTGCTCCTGCTGGCCACACTGTTCCTGATGCAGGCCAGGATGCCATTGGCCTTCTTGGCCACCTGGGCACACTGCTGGCTCGTGTTCAGCCTGCTCCCTAACTCCATCAGCCAGCTCAGGAAGCCAGTTGTCTGGAAGGCAACCTACGCTGCTATTAAAAATTGAGGCAAAGAAGGCATTAAGTACCTCTGCCTTTTCCTCATCTTTAGTTACAATATTCCCCTCCATGTCCACCAAGGAGCTGAGGTTTCCTTGCCCCTCCTCTTGCCATTAATATATTTATAAAGCATTTTTTGTTGTCCTTTACAGCAGTGGCCACTCTAAGCTCTACATGGGCTTTTGCGTCTCTAGTTTTTTTCCTGCATGACCTAGCAACATCCTTAAACATTCCATGTGTTACCTTTCCTTCCTTCCCAAGATGATACACACTCTTTTTTTCCCTTAATTCATTCAGAAGTTCATTGCCCATCCAGGCTCGCCATCTACCCCAGTGGCTCATCTTCTGGCACACTGGCACAGCCTGTTCCTGAGCCTTCAAGATTACTTTCTTGAAGCAGGTCCAGCCCTCCTGGCCCCCTTTGTTTTTAAGGACTGTTTCCCAAGGTACCTTCTGAGTTAGTTCTTTGAGAACTTGAAGTCTGCCCTCCAGAAGTCCAGAGTGGAGGTTTTGTGGCTGCCCCTCTTAGCTTCACTGCAAATTGAAAACTCAATTATCTCATGGTCACTGGACCCCAGACAGCCTCCAACCACCACATCTCCCACCAGCCCTTCTCTGTTTGTATAAAGAAGGTCAAGCAAAGCCCTACCCCTGGTAGGCTCACTCAGCAACTGGGATAAGAAGCTGTCCTCCATATACTCTAAGAACCTTCTAGACTAACTCCTCTCTGCTGTGTTCAGTTCCCAGCAGATATCAGGCAGGTTAAAGTCCCTCATAAGAATCTTGAGATAGCCTCTAGCTGCCTATAAAATGATTGATCAACTTCTTCATCCTGGTTGGGTGGTCTATAACAGACTCCAACCAGGATGTCAGCCTTGTTAGTCTTCCCTCTAATTTTCACCCACAGGCACTCAACCTGACCATCGTTGATCTCTAGTTCGACAGCATCTAGAGCCTCCCTGATGTACAGGGCCACCCCTCCACCCCTTCTTCCTTGCCTATCTCTCCTGAAGAGGCTGTAGCCATCAATTACAGTGCTCCAGTCTTGTGAGTCATCCCACCATGTTTCTGTGCTGGCAACTACATCATAACTTTCCTGCTGTTCCAAGACTTCCAGCTCCTCTTGTTTGTTACCCATGCTGCTTGCATTAGTGTACATGCACTTCAGCTGAGCTGCTGATTTCACCTCTGACTCCAGCTTACCACCCCTGACTCCTGTCTGGGGGGACTGGTTTCAGCCCCTTCCCCTTCCAAATCTAGTGTAAAGCCCTGTCAATGAGACCTGCCAACTCCCTTCCTAGAACCCTTTTTTTCTTTAGGGGATAGGCTGTTCTCATGTGCTAGGATCTTTCTCCCACTCTGGGACAGATGTACTCCATCTGTTGCTAGCTGACCTGGTGCCATAGAAAATTCCCCAAGACTGAGAAACCCAAAATTCTGTTGGTGGCACCAACCTCTGAGCCACTTGTGAATTACAGCTGCTTTCCTGTTCCTTTCAGTATTCCTTCCTGCCACTAAGGGTATTGATGAAAAAATCACCTGTGCCCCTGACACCTCAACTAGGTCCTCCCAGAACCTTGAAATCCTTTTTGATTGCCTTTGGACCTCTGGTTTCAACATCATTGTTCCCTACGTGCATAACTATCAAGGGATAGTAATCAGAGGACTGTACCAGACTAGGCAGCCTTTTGGTAACATCCCTGACCCAGGCCCCAGGGAGGCAGCAGACTTCCCTGTGGGAAGGATCCAGTTGACATATGGGGCCCTGTAATGGGTTGGGGCAAACCCCCTCCCCACCACACGCAGAAATAACGACTCAGACAAACTGATTGCAAAAGTAGTGGAGAGTTTAAATAGAGAACAGCGAGTGTGCACAAAAGGAAACATGGTGACAAGAAAGGAACCAAAGCAAACCCAGAAAGACTCCAAACCCCACCTGAGGGTGCATCCAAAACCCCCAGGGCTCCTCCTTCTCCCCGCCCTACTATTAGGCTGGTCTCAGCTGGCCAGATCTGAGCCTGCCCATCCCCCAGTGGCCTTGGGCCCAATCAGGCCCATGGCCGGGAGATCTCTCCCCCAGTTACCAAGTCTCGGAGAGGGAAGGAAAGAGGAAGTGCCAGACCCCACCGCAAAATTTATAGTGGTGCAAGGGATTATGGTAGAAATACCTAATTTCCTGAGTCCACCCACTGGGATGGACTTCTGGACACAGGAAACACCCCTGTAGCAGAGGGCACCCAGCCCAAACTACGACAGGAGCCACCCCTTATTTCATACCATAATCCCTGCACCCAAACACATCATCAAATCAGAAAGCTTCTGATGACATGTCTGGTGGAGTCCATATCTTCATCTGGGCGTCCACCCCAACAGTCTCTCATTCAGGCTCAAGTGTCTGTCCATTCCAGTTCTTCTTCCTTCATCCAATGGAACCTCCCAGCGATGCAGAGTTCACTCTTCTGCCATGCAAGTTCTCCATGGATTCGTTGGGCATCCTGGTCACCTGGAAAAAGCCTCATAACTTCTCAGCCGAGCCTTTATTCTCCTATTCAGCGGCAAATTCTCCACCCCTGGGGCAGGCCAGTCGGAACAATCCGGCTCCACGACTGCCTTTTTCAATCCATCCAGGGTGCCGCAGCCAACCGCTTTCACGCGGACCAAAGCTACACGGATGCATGTCAGAGGCACTCCGCACCCCCCACTGGGCGCTGGCGTACCGAGGCAGGACAGCATCCGGCTGCACAACCTCCACCCGCGGAAGAGGGAGGAGCTGCGCCACAGCCCGCTGAAGAAGGAGGCGGAAGCAGGTGCTCGGCGCCATTTTCGGAACTCATCCGAAAATCGGGGAAAGAGAATCAGAGCCGGCCCTACTGCAGCCCGAGCGCACGGCCGGGGCCACCGCCGCCGCTCCTCCGAGCGCACGGCCGGGCCCGCCGCTGCCGCCACTCAGGCTCTTAGGCCTGAACTGCCAGATTGCTCACACCGCTCGTAACTGGTGTTCCCACATTTCACCACTGCCACAGCTTTTGAAACAGATGAAATGGTGGGCCTTGGGGGGGAAGAAGTGGGGAGAGGTTAAAAGGGATCCTCTTGGGAGGATTTCTTGTTATGGCTCAAGCCAAATGTCGCTGAAAGAAGGAGAGGAATTGTGAGAAATTGTTATATTTGGCTTTTGCAAAGGGAAGGTGGGTGCCGGTGGGTGCCGGGCATTGCTTGGGACCACAGGGTTCAATCCTTGAGATGACTGTCTGGCCTGTGTTGTGTGGGACATGTATTGGGAGAGAAATGCAGGGGAGAAGTGAGGCGTCGGAGACTGGCTGGCTGGCTTGATGTAACCGCCGCCAGCAACAGGCGGGACTAGGACTGAGGGATGGGAGTGTGCTTGGGAAATATAAAGGGATTCATGGACATACATGAGTAAGTTTGAGATCTATGCAAGTTCAACTCATGCCATTATGGCACGCTTTTAGCAAATCTGCTATGCGCCCAGGGCTGTTTTGCCTTTATTTTATAATAAACTGTTTATTTTTGTAAGGAAAAATTCTCTTGACTTAGAAGTTCCCCTTCACAATGGAGACAGAGTTTAGTCAGGCTTTATTCGAATAAAGGGAGAATCCACAGGACAATTCCTGGTGGAGCCAGGAGTCACAGCTCCCCTTTTATCCTAAACTTCTGCCGTAAATTTCCCTCTCCCTTTCCCCTTAGCTAAGGTACTCGGGATTTACAGTCTTTCCCGACACGCCTACTACATGTCCCCCCTTCACATGCAACCGTCCTACTGCATACATCGTGTGTTCATTTAAATTAGGTTCTTCTGGGTGGGGAAGTTAGTAGTCTATTAAGCCTGTGCTCTGGTCTGAAAGTTTTAAGAGTTTAGGCTGTGTTCGTAGCCATGTCACCTTCTGACAGCCTCCCACTGATTAACCTTCATTTGAAGATAAAGCTCTTTTGCAGCTGCTGCTTTGTTGTTTGTACACATAGATAAGGGAAACTGCCTGGTTCCCCTCCCTTCTTCCAACTCCCTTTCAGACAATTATTCCTTTGTAAAGACACCAGTTACTTTTAATCCCATCATATTTAAAATTTAGCAGCGAGCTCGTTTCTCACAAGCAGCAGCAATGGCATCTGCCAGATTACTCCAGTTAAAGCGTGGATCTATTAACTGTTTACTTCTTGTAGCACATTTTTGGCCTTACCTACTTACCATCATCTCTGTTAAAAAAAAATATTGGTCAGAGCTGTATCGTTTAGAAGTGATATTTTTCTTTTGCCCTTCCCCTCTTCCCATACATATTTTTGTCTTTGTCACAAGTATCTAACTGTATTCCTTCCCTTATTACTTTAGGAATGCCAGAGGCATGAAGCTCCCTCAGTGCCATCCTGCGCCCACCGCTGCAGAGCGCCAGGATCCCAGCTCACCAGCCCTCACCAGCCGCCCAAAGGGCGCCGATCCTGCCTTCCAAGCGCCGAAATGCCGATACAGGAGAGGAAGCCTAACCCTAGGCCGGAAGCGCGACGGTTGTTGGAGAGCAGAGCCGAGCCAAACCGACCCCAGCCCCGCCAAGCGGAAACAATCACCCACCGCTGCTCAGGCGCACGCGCGCCGAATTTGAAGGCGCGGGCTATTTGGAGGCGCACCCATGGAGCCGTTGCTCCACGACTCAGTCGCTAAGAAGAGATCGGTGGTAAATAGGGATGTCCTCACCCTGCTTCGGTCAGTTCTGGGGCCGGGAGAACGTCGGGGATCCGCTGGGTGGACGCTCTGAGGAGTGTGGGGGCAGTGGCGCGGCCCCCTCAACTCCCAGGGCCGCGGCCCTGACCGTTGTTTTACTTTCCTCCAGCTTCAGGGACCGGCTGAAGCAGCAGCTCAGAGAGTGCAGCAGTGCAGCTCGTGGCAGTAAGATTGTTCCTACCCCAACTCCCTCCAACACCCCCTTCCCCCGTTGTAATAACGAATCCTTTTTCATGGTTGAGCTTCTTGCTGCATTTTCTGGATAGCTTCTGAAGACGTGTTCAAATGCTTGCAGAAGTTCCATATGATTATTTCTTACTGCTCTTTCTCCTGCTTGGTTTTCACTTCAAAATCTTAACATTCTGACACATGATGGCAGTTTTCAGGAATCTGATCACTGGGGCTGAAGTACTACCAAAATTCTGCCAAAACTTTGATTTAAGGTGTTTTTCCTTGTTCTGTGTTTCCATCATGTGCGTCTTCTCCCACTGAACAAGCCAGCTGCTGCATAGAGCCATGCTAAATGGAAGTATTTTAAAACCTAATTATTTTTCTGACACAGCTGATTGATACTGTAGTCTCACTAACAATTGAAAAACATGATCATGTGTGCAGGTGAGACTAATACATTGTTACTACAGCTGTCAAACTGCTTATCTTTTGTGCTCTGTAGCTTGTGTTTACAAGTCTCTATCGTGGTGTTTCTTTGCAGATAAAGAAAATGGCTTTGTTCACATCACTGACGAAAACTGTTACGATGGGTATGTGTGATTGTTTGAGGCTGCACCTTTAAGAAAGCCGCACACTGGCTAAATGTTTATAAAATATTTTGGTATTCTAAATGATTTTAATTTGCCAAGTAAGGTGGGAGGTGAGATTGGACCCAGCGCAGCTGGGACTTTCTCTCAGTCTTCCTTTCTTCGCTGTCCCTGTCAGCTGGACGACTTCCGGGCTTCTTGCCAAGAGATACGAATTAACACACTCCCTGTGCATAGTCCTCTGCTGTGCTAACCCCCACTCTTTGTTTCATTTTCTACCTCTTTGGGGGAGAAGGGAGGTAGGGGGGATGAAGGGGGCACAGGGGGAAGCCCCCTCTGTTGGGGGTCTGGTTTCTGACTGTGTTTATTTGCTGTATATTCCTGTATATATTGTAAAATACCTGTATTTGTTGTGTTACATATAATCTGTTTCCTTGTAAAATATAATTTCATTTCTCCGACTGGGTTTTAGCCACGGTTTCTTTCTCAGTGGGGGAGGGAAAGCAGAGCTTTTCCTTTCAACCCACTACAGTATGTTACTAGGTAACTTCAGACTTTGGATGTATTTTAAAATAAAGAGGAGTGATGTTGGGAACTGAGCTTGGAGATTGTCTTCCAGTTTATACTCCCTTTTAGTAACTCTCGGGGCTAACAAACAGCCTGGTGAAAATAAAGGAAGTAGAAAGAAAGTGAAGAAGAAATATTTTAATTAATCTTCTAATGTAGTTCTGTATCTGATGTGGCTCCCAAATTTGCTGTGTTTCTTGTGTTGGCCAGGATTCACTAATATAGTTCCTTGTGCTAAAGTGTTCCTGGTCTTGATAATTTGTGGTTCACAGGAAAAATTCTTACTTTAGATACAGAGAGAGAAAGTTTAAAATGTGATAGTGCTTTTGTATTTTTTTTCTTTCAGTCTTCACACTTTTGATGTTGGTTGATTTGATTTTCTTTCAGTGCCAGAGACAATTTGGAAATTGATATGGAGGATGTAACAGGGTCTTTCCAGAACAAGACATTAGCCTTGGAGAGGTAGATTTTTTTTCCTGATTATTTGGAGGTTTTCTGTTTGTGTGCATACATACATGCTTGTATACGTAATTCTGATTACAATAGGATTTTGATGTGTAGTACCACTGAACTAGTAAGAATGTGGATTAAAAAGGATGACAACAACAATAAAAAGTTACAAATTGAATGTGCAAACACAAAGGTTCCTGCAAAATTGTGAAAATCTGAATACATGAATTAGTAATAATGTTTCTTGGCAGTATTTTACAAATGCCTGTGACAAGGTGGAAGCTGTGTTGCTTGGCAGTTCATTTGAATTCCTATCTTTACCTAGCTTCCCTCATCCAAAAACTAGGAATAAAGGTATCAGAGTTTGGGAAGAGAGAAAAGGAGTTTTTGCTCTCACAGTTAATCACTGATAGGCCTTTCTTGTTGCAAGTTAAAGCCTGTTATTAAAGGAGTGTGATAGTTAAAAGGTACAGAGTATTGTGTATCTATATAGAATACTAATGTGAAAGTGAATGTAAATATAAACTTGGAAATACCTCTTTTGTTAGTTATAAGTAACTGAGAGAAGTAGATTTAGATCGGTTTTCGTTAGTTACGCTTCTCCCCCATGCTATGCAGGATCCAGATGATGGCTGCCCTGAAATACACAATGACAGACAGTGATAATGATTCCCGGTAAGGTGGTGTTGGGGAAAGGACAGCTAGAAAAGGAATGGACTTTGTACAGCTTAATATGGCACATTTCTACATTATTTCATTATATACTTTTTTAAAAGCAACCTTCCTTCCAGTTTTGACTTAATGATATACCATTCACCTTCTCTCTAGAATCAGTGTGATCAGAATTCTTATACTCTGTGTAGATTTACCTTTGATTAAAGATAATTTTAGTAATTTTTGATTCACTAATGAGAACTGTTTGTAGTTAAGTAGTTTGTCTTTAATGTGTGAGTTACCTGCATTTATAATATCAGAGTACATATTACAGGCTTGTAACAGAGCCTTGCCTCTGCTTTGCTGCCTCCATTAATTGTGTAGGAGCTTAAAGTCTTTGAAAAAGAACTGAAAGCTTCCAACATGTTTAATGTTACTTTTGATTTCCTGCCCGATATTAACAGATGTGTGTATATGAAATGTGAGAAAGGTAATTTCTGTCAGAAATGCAGCTAAAACCATTCCATCTTCTTGACATCCCTGCCATGTGCTGTGCTTCATGTTTAAGCTGTTCTCAGGTGGCAAAGCTTCCTTGATACCCTCTATGCTCTTTAACATCTTTATTGATGATCTGGATGAGGGCATCAAGTCCAATTTGCTGATGACACCAAGCTGGGGGCAGGAGTTGATCTGCTGGAGGGTAGAGAGGCTCTGCAGAGGGACCTTGACAGGCTGGGCAGATGGGCAGAGTCCAACGGCATGAGATTTAACACATCCAAGTGCCAGGTTCTGCACATTGGCCACAGCAACCCCATGCAGAGCTACAGGCTGGGGTCAGAGTGGCTGGAGAGCAGTCAGGCTGAGAGAGACCTGGGGGTGCTGGTTGACGGTAGACTGAACATGAGCCTGCAGTGCGCCCAGGCAGCCAGGAGGGCCAATGGCATCCTGGCCTGCATCAGGAACAGTGTGGCCAGCAGGAGCAGGGAGGTCATTCTGCCCCTGTACACTGCACTGGTTAGGCCGCACCTTGAGTCCAGTTCTGGGCCCCTCAGTTTAGGAAGGATGTTGACGTGCTGGAGCGTGTCCAGAGAAGGGCAACAAGGTTGGTGAGGGGCTTTGAGCACAAGCCCTATGAGGAGAGATTGAGGGAGCTGGGGTTGCTTAGTCTGGAGAAGAGGAGACTCAGGGGTGACCTTATTGCTCTCTACAACTACCTGAAGGGGGGTTGTAGTGAGGCGGAGGTGGGTCTCTTCTCCCAGGCAACCAGTACCAGAACAAGAGGACACAGTCTCAGGCTGCGACAGGGGAGGTTTAGGCTGGAGGTTAGGAGGAAGTTTTACACAGAGAGAGTGATTGCCCACTGGAATGGGCTGCCTGAGGAGGTGGTGGGGTCGCCGACGCTGGGGGTGTTCAGGGCGAGGCTTGACAGGATGCTTGGTTGTATGATTTAGTTGATTGGGTAGTGTTGGATGATGGGTTGGACATGATGATCTCGAAGGTCTCTTCCAACCTGGTTAATTCTATTCTATTCTAAGCTCTCTGAATTGAAATGTTACAGAAACTGACTGAAAATAAGGAAACTATTTGGTCTTATTCTTGGTATACTAACCATGAAAATGGGTGCAGCATGTATATAAAAGAAGTATGCTTTATCTTGGTGTTGGGGGAAGTGGGGATTTTTTTGTTTAATCCATATAACCTTGATTAAAACTTTTATGCTGCTGACTTAGGTTAATGGTCTTAAGGTGTACAACTGTGTTTCCTTCCTTAGACTTATCCTGGATGCTATTAAACAAATAGTAATGCTCAGCAGTGCAATAATTGAAGGTGAGAAGGTATGTGGCACTTGTGGTCTCTGTTGCAGTTGTGTAGGTCTATCAACCTCAATGTGAGCAGCACTGTAATGTTAAAGTAACACAATTGCTCAAGTCATTCAAAGCTAATTATGTGGCCTAAGGGGTGTGGTTACCACTGGTGTTAAAATTACTGGAATGATTACTTAAAGGGAGTATGTAAGAGAGTCTGCTTCTAGAGCTGCCCTTAACTGTTTTTGTGGATTGAATTATCATCTTTCACTATCATTTTTGAGCCAGGAGTCTGGAAAATACTTTTTTCTTTCAGCGAGCACATGTGAAGAAACAGAAATTATTTGAGATTAAAAAGAAAAGACTCTGTAAGTATGTTTGGTTTATATTTTAATGTGTAATTCATATTTGGAAGTTCTTGTAGCAAAATTAGGTTTCATCTGAAGTAATTGCAGAACTCTCAACATATAAAATCTCTGAAAAGAGTAAAAAGTACTGTAAAACTGAGCTTGTCTTATCTAATGAATCATGAGACTGACAATCAAAGAATGTGGTGACATTTTTTAGTGTAAACTTGACAGAAAATTACATGTTATTTAGTAATTTAAGTTGGCTCTACAACATCTAAAGGGATTTTTAAATTAGACTGCACCTTTATGAAATGTTTGCAGAATAGTGGAGGAGATTTACTTACAAAGATCTCTCATGATATTACATATTTTGGTATTAGGCTCCTTACAGGGGGTCATATTTAGATATGAAGTCAATCTTTAAAACTTAAATAAGGCAAATATGGTTTTTGAATGCTCCTACTGTCATATGATCAGGTTTGCCAATACTTTTAACAACTGTTGTTTCAAGCATATGGAGTGCTATATACATTTACAGCCACAAATACAAGGAAATATCTGTCTTTATAGGAATAGTGAACATCCCTAATATCTTTACAAATAAGAGGAGTGCTGTGTCAGTATTCTTTCAGTACATGAACTGTCCATGAAGAGTTTTATTGAGTCTAGTTTCATGTAAAAGTTACTAATATTACTGGTGTGTATATGTGTGTACATATGTCTATACAAAACAAGTTTAGAGTTTGGTTTTGATTAAATTTGAAAAAGGGGAGAGGGTCTTGAAAGCTTCTGACTACAAAAGTTACAACAGCTAAAGCTGGAGTGTAGGACAGATGTTCAAATTGTCTGTCTGGAAATGCAGGTAGCATACAAAGTACTCTAACTAGCAAAACTCAGTCAATATAGTTTGATACCAGGTAGCTACAGCATGTTTCCTTTTGTGTGAAAGGAATATCTTGAGGTACATGTACTGGAGAGAAGGGATGGACTATGAAGTTTGGGTTATTGCAGTGGAATTGCCTTAGATGTCTGTGAGGGGAAAAAAAGTATATTTAAGTTCTACTGCTAAGCTAACTGTTTATTAACCCAACAGCACTACAAAAAGTCGGCCAACAGACACTAAAGGAAATTCATACCATGGTGGAAAACCAAAAGGAGAAACAAGCAAGGAAGGAAGGGAGTGAAATGATAGAAGTACATGAGAAGTTAAGAAGAGAAAGAGACCTTACTACAATAATTCAAAATATGTTCCAGGTAATATATTGTAGCTTTTAGAAGTTTAGATAAGGTAGTGTTTGGTAAATGTAATTTCAAACCAACGTGTTTTCTTAAAACTTTAACAATGTAACAACTGCTGTATCAAAGGAAAACTATTGCTTAAAAGACTAAAAGTGCAGAACTCTCACAAACTCCTTAGGAATAATTCTTTTTGGAGTTTAGAGACAGGCTATCATTCTTTCTTTATTCCTTTGTACAAAAAAAAATGCTTTTTCTCAGAATGTCTGTCATAGGAATGACAGACGTTCTCTCATTGCATTTCCTAACAATGAGTCTCCCTCACATCCCCTTAAATCAGTTCCCTTATCGTACAGTTAGGAAAAATAAGTAGATCTTAATCCTGTGATTGTCAGCAAGCCAGATTGCTGCTTCTGACCATGTGCAATTCTGTTTGCATTGCCTGCTGTGAAAGCCTTGACCTGTAACCACAGCTGGTCTCCAAATACTTTCAGCGAGGTAGCTTTCAAGCTCATGAAGAAAATATCATGAAGGATGGAACGACCTCCTCCTTCAGCTTCCAGTGCTCAGAGGGGTTCTATTAAAGGTCTGCCTCTCACTGTGATTTGTCCTGGTGCCCTTTGCCTGGGCCCACAGATCAGTGCAAAATACAAAGACAGGAGGCACAGAGAATGGTAAATTGCAACTGCAGTGCTTTTGAGTTTATCTTCAAACAGGTTATGAAATCCCAGTCAAGTACACAAAGTTTATTTTAAAAATTTGGACTGGGAAAAAGAATGTACTGGAAAGCTTCAGATAGAAGACAGGATGTAACCAGGCTGTGAATTTGGATATTCAGAAGAATTTCAAGGACAGAGTCACATGTTACTGTATTTCACCCCATATCCTACTAGTTTCTGTTGGTAACGATACATCTCAAGTTGAGACACTAAATGTTTCAGTGGGGTTTAGATAGTTCTAGGAATACAATCTCCTGGTTTTCTATTCTTGAAGTCTTCTGAGTTATAAGTAAAGCAAATTTGCTCTGGTTAGATTGATTAATTCCCATTTTCATTCCAGAATGTCAGGGTGAGAATGTTAACTATGATATCTTGTGTTTCAGGCAAACTATTCTATGTATTTTTAAAAAATGTCCTCTAAATTCCTATGTTTAAAATAGGGATGATGTGCAAACACATCTAGGAAATTCAAAGCACTGCCTTTTTTTTTCCTTGCCTATGTATTAACAATGCAATCTAAAAAGGTATTTCCCTTCTTTGCCCCCCATTCTATTTCAGACACTGCTATGAATTTCAAAGGCTCACAAATTAAAAATGAAACTGACACCTTTTGAGAGATTTTACTAGGAATAATTGTTTTTAAAGCCTTTATTTAATCAATAACCTTTCTTTTTAATAGAATATCATAATTGCAAGCGGACTTGACTGGGCAGAAGATCCATCTCTAAAGGAGATTCTTCTACAGCTTGAAAAACATGTCAGTTTCCCGTGAATCAAGCGAAACTTTTTAATTTCATGCAACGTATATAATCAATGTACTAAACTTGAGGCTAATACGAATCATCAAAGCATACTTACGGAGGTGTAACTATTCTGTAGGTGGTGGTTCTCTCTAAAGACTTGGACTGGAGCCAGGAGGCAAAATTTAACTCCTGATACGCAGTGACTATTTGAACAGGTAGGATAGCTTATGAAAACTACCTGAAGACACACTTGACAGCTGTCCTGTCCCAAATACTGGTGTCTAGCTGCAAGGCCACAGTAGTACAAGAAATAATATGTATTAATTTCCGGCTTTTATATAAAAGAGGAGTTAACCCAAAGTTGTGTCATTTTCCCCCGAGCACCAGCTGGCTCCAGAGTTCAGACAGGATGCATGACTCTGCATTGCCCCTGTGAAAAACCCAAACTGGAAAAGGTGATTCAGTCAGTCCTTGAAGCTTGTATGAAGTTTTTTCTCATTATGTATCATTTTAAAGACTTTGAAATATTAATTTTAACTACCCCTTGGAATGTGCTGCATACTGATAAATTATGCAGAGCTTGCATCAGTAGTTGCAACCTGTAGATACTGTTCCATGAAGTAAAATATGACAACCCTAGGAAAAATCCAAGTAAAATGGAAGTGACTTACTGCTTAGCTGCATAGTTGCTAGCACTATTTCAAGTGTCCAATGGACAATTCTATTTTAGCTTTGAAGAAAAGTTGTCATATCGGAGCATGTGCTACACTGAAGTAGCTGCTTTTGCTTTAGTGGCCACCAGCTTTTACTAGGTATGGTTTTACCCTAATCGAATAAAACACAAAATTTCTTGCAACGTTATTGTGTTTTGGTAGTTTTGTTGTTAGTTTGGTGGCGGGGTTGGGTTTGGTTTGGTTTGGTTTACTTTCAACGCGCTGCCACCCCTGCCTTCCAGCAGCCTAGGCCCCGCCCGCGGAGGGCTGTGCCCGGCGCTGTCCGCAGGCGCGGAGGGCGGGGCGGCGCCGCGAGGGCGGGCGGGTCGCCATGGGCAGTAAGATGGCGGCTGCCGCTAGGGTCGTTCAGGTAACGGCGTTTGGCCTGCGGAGTGGGGAGTCGGGGGGTAGCTAGGGCCGGGAGCCTGGCGAGGGCGGCGGGTCTCGCCTGGCGTGCGACCGCCAGGGCCTGATGCGGCTGGGGCCTGTGTGCCGTCGGGGGGGCCGGTGTCCTTGGCGTGGGGGAAGAGGGAATGTAGAAGGGGCCCACCCGCTGTCGCCGGTCATTTGATGCCGGTGCCTGGGTCTCTGTTGCCAAAGGATGCTACAGGGCTTTTGTGCCCTTTTGAAGAGCGGAAGGGGGCTAGCTGGCAGTCTCCCTGCAAGGTGAAGGTGAGATACGGAGGCTTTAAACGATGTGCTTCAAAAGTAAGCTGTATGGTTTCAACTACCCCAAGCCTTATAATTTAAAGCTTTTTCTTAATGGGCCTGGTCAAAGCCATCCAGACAGGTGAACAAACACCTACAAGCGAAGCACTGCTTGCAATTCCTATGCTGATGCTTTGTAATCGTGTATGTGACTGCAATAACCATTTCTGCACAACCACACATACTGCTGTGAGAAAAGGAAGAGACTGTTTGTTCCTGCTCCGGACATGGTGTCAGAGGAATGCCTTTAAAGGTGAAATTTCTGCCGGGATAAACGTAGCTGTGTCATAAGTAGTGCCAGAGTGGTGCTGCGGAAAGCAGCACAATACAAATGGTTGTTCAGTATGTTGTTATGTTCAATTTTATTGTTGTGAAGGTAATGTCTGCCTAGAAATACATTTTATTCTCCTTGTTTTTCCTACTACCTTGCCTTGTTCTAGGTGGTCAAGCCACACACGCCATTAATTAAGTTCCCAGACAGAAAAAGTAGTCCTAAACCCAAAAGTAAGTACTTCATCTACAGATACAACTTGCACCACATTTCTTCACATTAACTGTTTTATGTAAAGCAGCAGACAATTTTCCTGTTTCACTGCACAGCTCAACTGACTTTAAGTAAAGTTGCTGAAACATAGTTGTTCTTTATCTTTCTACATAATTGCCTACACACACTTAGGGTATTTATGCTTCCAGTGAAAAAGCTTTGTTAGGGCATAGGCTGGTTTCTCTGCTACCACTCGAAACATACTTTCTTTCATTGTCAGAGTTTTTTCACTGTGCTATTTAACAACAATGAAAATACATTGAGGAGTGTTGTAATTCTTCTCAGTATTTACTATAATGAAGAAGATTGTCAATAGCTGGTGACTGCTGTTGGCTGCTCGCTCATTATTTTCACAGTCTTGTTACATCTCTGTAAGTGGATTTCCCTCTGGGTTTCAGTGCAGGAATCTCTACAAGCAAGTGTGCCATCTCTCCATGATTCAAAAGCACAGGAGTCCATAGGAGGCAGATCACCAGCCTTTCAGAATATTTCACCTGTTAGTAGAGTACAAGGTATACCAGACACTTCTGAATTAGCAAGACTCTTACCTCAGAAATACAAAAGGAAACTTATGTCTGATGAAGAGATTGAATATATTCAAGTAAGTCTTACTTATTGGGGTATATTGTTTGTATTTATGTAACATTTGACTTATTTCTCTACCTTCGAAGTTTCAAATCTGGTATTACAGTATTACAGTAGCACAGTATCACTAAGGTTGGAAGAGACCTCGAGGATCATCGAGTCCAACCTGTTACCACAGACCTCATGACTAGACCATGGCACCAAGTGCCACGTCCAATCCCCTCTTGAACACCTCCAGGGACGGTGACTCCACCACCTCCCTGGGCAGCCTATTCCAATGACAAATGACTCTCTCCATGAAGAACTTTCTCCTCACCTCGAGCCTAAACTTCCCCTGATGCAGCTTGGGACTGTGTCCCCTTGTTCTGGTGCTGGTTGCCTGGGAGAAGAGACCAACCCCTTCCTGGCCACAACCACCTTTCAGGTAGTTGTAGAGGGCAATGAGGTCACCCCTGATCCTCCTCTTCTCCAGGCTAAACAATCCCAGCTCCCTCAGCCTCTCCTCCTAGGGCTTGTGCTCAAGGCCTCTCACCAGCCTTGTTGCCCTTCTCTGGACATGCTCAAGTGTCTTGATGTCCTTTTTAAACTGAGGGGCCCAGAACTGGACACAGGACTGAAGGTGTGGCCTAACCAATGCAGAGTACAGCGGCACAATGACTTCCCTGCTCCTGCTGGCCACACTATTCCTAATGCAGGCCAGGATGCCATTGGCCTTCTTGGCCACCTGGGCACACTGCTGGCTCATGTTTAGGTGGCTGTCAATCAGCACCCCCAGGTCCCTCTCTGTCTAGGAGCTTTCCAGCCACTCTGACCCCAGCCTGTAGCTCTGCATGGGGTTGCCGTGGCCAAAGTGCAGCACCCGGCACTTGGACTTGTTGAATGCCATTCCATTGGACTCTGCCCATCTGTCCAGTCAGTCAAGGTCCCTCTGCAGAGAGTGCGCTCCCAGCTTTCATGGCTTTCATGGCTTTGATTCACACTACCCAAGCTACAAATTTTTAATGCAGAGAGTATACCTAAATCTCACTAATTAGTAGCATATGGTGTCACTCACTAGAGAGATAAAACAGATATGCAGATAGCTAGTTATAAGTCAGAGCATACATTAATCAGCATCACCACCTGTTTTTGCAACAGCTGTTAATGTGTAATTTGAATGTGCTGGATAGGAGTACAGGCATCTGCTCTATGACCAGCAAAGGCTATTGCCAGGTGATTGAAATCCAAAATATTTCTTAAACTATTATTAGTAATTAGCTCTTCTCTTTCTAATAGTCACAGTGCTTTATTAAACTTGATCTTTCCCCTGCACTATTTGCCAATACAGTATTTTATGCAAAGGGGAAGAACAGCATGCTATTGTTCTGTAACAATTCTCAGCTGTAAACACTGATGCTTGAAAGAGGGAAATGCACAAGATTTGAAGAACTTGTGAGATGGGTGTGTTTGAAATGGAAAGATATTTGCATAGCCTTGTTAAATGATAAGGACACCTAGGGTGTAGTCATTATAATAGAGGAAATGAGTTTTCCTTCATGTAGGTGAATAGGGTATTATAATTAGAAATAAAATTAGTTAGTTCCCATAGTAACACACTTCTTGACCTATAGCATCTTTTTTCTAATAGTTAGGTAAATTGTTAAATCACTTTGCTTGGAAAATAAGGAGTCATGACTCATCCTGGCTTTATTTTACTTTGCACTTTGGAATTTGGGCAGTGAAAATAATTCTAAAACTTGTGTTCACTACTGCTGTGTTTGCCAGACCTTTCTAAAATGAGTAAGATTCAGGTTTTTCTGAGCAGGAGACATGGAACTGCTTGTAATGTTAGGGTAGGTTGCATACACTGTATTCTCCCCTGATAAAAATGGAGTTGTTACTGGTAGGTGTTAATATTTGACACTATGTGCATGTTCTTATGTTGATGGAAAAAATGAATGTATAAATCGGAAATTAAAACTAGAACATTTGTCTGTTACTCTAGAACAGTGCAAATTGGTCTCAATTTCCTGTTCTTTCAGTGGAATCCATTTAACTATCTGCTTTTCTTTTACAGCGTGGAGGTCCAGAATAAGTATGGAAGATATCTCACTGGCCACTGTTGAAGAACGAAGTATTATATTCACAATAAATGCATTTCCTTAATGTTAGAAATTCTTGTAGTCCAATAGCTTTAATAAAAAACCCATAGGAAGGGTGACAAGTTCGACACAACATGCTATGTATTAATTTGTGATTAAGAATTTTCTATTGATGGCTAACTAGCAACTGAATATATTTGATGTCCATGCTATTAAAATACTTTTCTAATTAGCCATTTGCAAACTTGACAATCTAACACAGTAATTTTATTTTTCTACTTGGAAAGATTTAGATGTCTTATCAGGAATGACTTTATGGGAAGGAAATGGACACTGACATGTTCTTGGAGATGGTCTGAGAGGGGTGGTCTTGTAGGTAAGGGGCTTCTTGGCTTAAGGGGGTGTGTATTTTAGTATTACAATGATACATTAATAAGGCAAACTCAACTAGAAACATACATTGCAACAGTTATATTTTCATGGTTTGCTGATAAACATTTCTTCTGCTAACAAGTTCTTGCATCTTACGGATTTTTGTTTAATGGGAACTGCAGCATGAGCTAGAATTGTTTTGGTTGGAGAAGATCTTTAAGGTCATTGAGTCCAATCATGATCTAACTCTACCAAGTCTGGTGCTAAACCATGCCCCTTAGCACCACATCTCTGTGTCTTTTAAAAACACCTCTAAGGAAGATGATTCAGCTACCTCCCTGGGGAGCCTGTTTCAGTTTTTAGTAATCCTTTCAATGAAGAAATTTCTTCTAAATATCAAATGTAAACACCTCCCCGCCTCCCTTCCCCAGTGCAACTTGAGGCCATTTACACTCATCCTATCACTTGTTACTAGGGAGGAGAGACCAGGTAATTGTAGGGATCAAGAAGATCTCTACTTAGTCTCCTCTTCTCCAGATTTAACAATCTCAGTTACCTCAGCTGCTCCTCATATGACCAGTTCTCCAGGCCCTTCACCAGATGCATTACTCATCTTGGACCTGCTCCAGCACCTCAATGTCTTTCTTGTAGTAAGAATCCCCCAAACTGAACACCTTACTCAAGGTGTGGCCTCCCAGTGTAACGTACACTTGATACCCTCGTCCTGGTGGTCACACTTCCTGATACAGGTCAGGATGCTGTTGGCTTACTTGGCCACTTAGGCATACTGTTGGCTCATGTTCAGCCAGTTGTCAGTCAACACCCCCAAGTCTTCCTCTGCTGGGCTGCTTCCCACCCACTTTGCTCCAAGCCTGTAGCAGTGTCTTTATAAAGGAAGAATTGTCTGAGGGAGGTTTGGAGAAGAAGGTGGGGGGGGGGGGAAACAGACAGTTCCCCTTACCTATGTGCATAAACAAAGTGGCAGCTGCAAAGTATCTTATCTTAAATTCAGTATAAATCAGTAGGAGTCTGTCAAAGAATGACAAGACACTAAACACAGCCTAAACTTTTTAACTCTTTTCCTTCACTACCCTCAAGCAGATCAACGCTCCCTCACAGATGAGTGTCACCTGCAGACTTTCTATGAGAGTGCATTCAACCATCTCATCCCAATCAGTGATAAAGATACTAAACAAAACTGGCCCAAAACCTGAGCCCTGGGAAACACCACTTGTGACTGGCTGCCAACTGGATTTAACTCCCTTTACCACCACTCTTTGGGCCAATCCATCCATGTTTTTACCCAGTGAAACATCCACCCATTGGCTATAAACAGCCAGTTTCTCCAGGAGAGCGCTGTTGGAGACAGCGTCAAAGGCTTTACAAAAGTCCACGTAAACAATACCCATGGCCTTTCACGCATCCACTAAGCGGGTCCTGCACATACTATAATAGCAGTCACGATGATCTGCTCTATGATCTTCCCCAACACTGAGGACAGATGGGCAGCTCTGTAGTTTTCCCAGGTTCTCCTTCCAGCCCTTCTTGTAGATTTGCCAATCTCCAGTCAGCTGGGACCTCTCAAAAAATCTATCAGCCACCCCTGAAGGACAGAGTTGCTAGTGAGGTGAGCACTGTTTATTCACAGTGAACAGCTTCCCCCGTACAGCCCGGTCAATGGTCCTTAGAAAACCAGTGCAATGTTTCACTCATACGTTAACCCACATCACTGTAAGCTAGACATTTATTTAAATGGTTTCACTTGGCCAACACTGTGTGCCCAGTTACAGGTGTACAATATGCTTGATTTAGGCGGCAAATTTTTAATAGAACGGTGGCAGTTAGGCCTCAACTGCAGCCTTCGACAGGCCAGCGGGAAGCGAGCCCGTTCGGTCGGGGGCCGCGGGCGACAACTACTACCTTCCAATGAGTCCGCCGCGGCTGCTCGATCGCTGGACCTCCCCTTCGTTGCGTCCCCTCCCCCACACTTCGCGCCCACGCGCGTCACTGGGCGTGGGAGCGGGGCCTCAAGCGGCTCTCGCGAGGCGCCGCCGGACGCATGCGCAGGGAGCGAAGTGACGGCGGCGGTTGCCTGGGGCGGGGTTTGCTCTCCGGCCGGAAGCGGCGCGGCGTCCAGTGCCGGCGGTGTTAAAGCTCCGCTGGCGGTCGTGCTGCTCTGCTCGTCCTCCGTTGGCAGCAGCAATGGATGCACGGGTGCGCGCGAAGCGCTACGAGAAGCTCGACTTTCTGGGCGAGGGGCAGGTGAGCGGCTGTGGGGCGCGTGAGGAAGGGAGGTGCCTGAGCCGGCGGTGCCTGAGCCGGCGGTGCCTGAGCCGGCGGTGCCTGAGCCGGCGGTGCCTGAGCCGGCGGTGCCTGAGCCGGCGGTGCCTGAGCCGGCGGTGCCTGAGCCGGCGGTGCCTGAGCCGGCGGTGCCTGAGGCTGAGGCGCTGGGCCCGGGGGCCCAGGGGCCCAGCTGTACCGCGGCAGTGTCAGAGCCCCTGAGAAGGCTGAGGGGCACAAGCCTTGTGGCTTGTCTGGCCTTCTGGTAATGTGAGTCTCTTTCTCCGTAGTTTGCCACTGTCTATAAAGCACGGGATAAAACCAACGACCAAATCGTAGCTATTAAAAAGGTGAGTCTCGAAATACTTTTCTTGTTGTGTGATTAAGTATCTGGCTACTCTTGACCTGCCTCATTTCTTTGTGAGTGATTTAATGGGTAATTGGAAAAAACACGGTTTTGTTTCTAGAATGTTTTATTTAAGTCATCTAGCTTTAGTCTCACTGTATTTCTGAGTTTCTAAAGAGTTTCCTGATCTATAATTTGAAGTCTTGCTTATTGTAAGATTTAGTTAAAAAAAAAAAAGGGTGGGAGGGGGTATTTTAAAACATCAGACATTTTTAGTCCTTGATAGTGATTTCTGTGTTTTAAAGGTTTCTTCTCTTCTGCATTTCTTTCAGTCCAGTAATGTTACTCTTGATCTAAGGAATTAGAATAGAATTAACCATTTTGGAATTGGTAGGTTTAGAAAAAGAATGACAAAATTTGTCTTAAATCTGCAACTTTACTTAGTTGAATAAAAAATGTTTAAAGTGTCAATGCTGTCATAAAGTATTTCACTTCCTAGTATCTGAAGAGATTGCAGGAAGTTTTTGTACTGAAAATAGATGATTATGTGTGCTTTGTGAGGAATTACACCTTGCAGTGCTTTGATTAAAGACCTTACTTTACTAGGCAAGGTAAACTGTGTCAAGAATAATTTTGTTTGATAGACTAATCCCTTTTAGCATTATAATACTTTTCTTTTATGGTTGCTATTAGTAGTAGTTGTGAAAAGCATTGCTGGTTTTGGCAGAGTATTGTCTTAACCTTTGTCATCTGGAAAAATCAACGGTGGGATTCTGGACTTCAAAATTTTAAGGCAGTGAATGATTGAGATAGAAGGACTTAAAGCCAGCCCAAGTGTACAGAATATACCCCTATTAGTAGAATCAATCTAAGATGACTGTTAGTTTGTCCTCATTTCTGCCTGAGGAGAAGCTCATTAGTGGCATAATAAAGCTTTGTGGCTATAAAGTGGCTATGCTGACAGTTTGTGTTATGTTTGTTTTCACATCATGCTGTAAAGACAATTATTTTTAAGGGAGGAAAGAAACCCTTAACTGAAAAACAGCTCTAGCTGTTGAAGTTCTTCATGGTACTGAAACTCATTCTGTCTTGGCATAATACTAAAGAATGTATTCCTTTTGTGCGAGAGCTGATGTGACTTAACCTTATATGATATGAAACATTTCTTTTCAGATTAAACTGGGACATAGATCGGAAGCTAAAGATGGTAAGTTTTGAAACAAATTTGTGCTGCTTTGCTTACTTTGGTTTTGTAAATTGGTATATTAATTTCCTGCACTATAACTTGGCTGAGAAAAATGAGCTTAACTCTCAGTGTAACATTTAGGGCAGGATTGCTTCCCAGACTTTGGGGCAGAAATGGCATAGTATATGTCTGGAGGTGAGCGTATGATCACTGAGCTTCTCAGGTGGAATATAAACATGAATATTGTGTAGAATTATAATCTTTACAGAATTTAGAATGTCTTTTTTTTATTGTGGTCTCTCTGTGTCTTAACTATCAAAGACAGGTGAGAGTATTTGTTTTCTTTGTTACATCTTTGTGATTTATGTTGACAATATCAAATCCAAGATTTTAAAACCCTTGTCTGTGTGTAGGTTTTTTTCTCTGTTGAGAAGTAGATCTGTAGTGGCTTCTCTATAGAATGTTGTCTTTGATCATTTAGGCTTCCATCCTTCAGGGATCTTACTTGTGGTTTACCAGCTTTCCAGTGAAAAATCTTTGCTCTCAAATTCTGTTGGAAGAATCTTTTAAAGAGGAACTGAATGCTCATCACAGTCTCACAGCTGAGCTATTGGAGACTTGTGATCCACCTGGCCTTCAGTGAACTAATGTCCTTAAGAACAGTAATTACTTTTGCCCCATAATATATTTAGGGGAAGTTCAAAGATGTTGTTAAAAGCATCTTTGTTTTTAATACAAAGATGTATTTAAAAAAACCAAACTTTTCCCTGTGTTACCTGATAACCTGGCATCCTTTTTTTAAGTATATGGGTTTGCCTACCTAAAAGCAGTAATTGTCAACTTTATTCCAGAAGACAAAACAGGATTGCAAAGTAAGCCATTTAGCTTTGCCCAAAACTCTGCTAGAGTCTTATGTGTTGAATCATATTCCATGTTTTGTGAGAATGCTGTTTTTCAGTTCATAAGCAGCTGAAGTCTCTTGCACAATATACTGAGGAGCATTTCCTTGCCAGCCAGCTTTCGTACAAGCCATGCATAACCAGCATTTTTGAAAGAGCATTTGTTACTGTTCAGGAACCATGGTTTGATGCAGTTCAGTCAGTGTGACTGCTATGGTGCAGTCACCTTGCTGCTGTCCTCCCCCGTTTTTTTCCTTTATAAAACCTGGCTATTAAAGGATTCAAGCAAGAGTGAGCAGGTTTTGGCTACTCTACCTTTTATGTCACAACATGAGTATAGGAAGCACAGATGTTTTGGCTTATTAAATAATTCTATATTTAAAAGTAAAGAAAGGTTTGTCAGTGTGCCTGCAGGTAAGACACATTGAAGATGTAACTTCTTAAGGCACACTTACAAGAAGTAACTCTTCTTTAAAATAAAATCACACTTCTTATTACTCTGACATATACCTACTTTATTTCTGCAGCAATCTCTTTAGCTATGGCAGTGTACTTGGTATTTAACAAATTGGTGAAAATGTAGTTTGTAGTATTGTTCAGTGAGTAACAACAAGAGGTTTCTTTTGAGCTTAATCAAAAGTTTTAAACTTTGTTAATGTTTGGGTTTTTTTGTGTTTTTTTTTTTTCTTCTCTCCTCCAATGTAGGAATCAACAGAACAGCCCTCAGGGAGATAAAATTGTTACAGGAACTAAACCATCCAAATATTATTGGTGTAAGTAAATTGAGTGCTACTTCTAGAAGCAGTCCTCAGATACTTTTGGTGCAGGTTCAAACTGAAATTTAGACTTAGTCAGATTGTGGAGATGCTACCTAATTTTGAGCTGCTTTTTTCTAGCTAAAATCAATAGTAAAACTGTTGTTAGGGCACAATACCTGCTTCAACCACAAAGGCAAAGTTGTGGTTTGTTCTGATTTTAGCCTGGGGCTATGTGCCTATAATGGTGGGGAGAATTTTGGGAATTTAGATTACCTGGTTTTATGTGTCTAATAGATTTGCAAATGACTGGCAGTAGTAACTTGCCTCATTGGTTGCTTCGCATGTAACTGGCAACAGCCAAAAGCAGGCTTTTGTAAGCAACGGTAAAGTGAGAGTCGTGGCTTGTTAGATTTCACTGCCAATATTTAAACCCTTTGCTGGGAGGAGTACAATCTGCATCTTTCCAGTTGCGTTTAGGTTGACTTCCAGCTTACGGATACCTTACCTGGAACTAACGATATTTTAACACTAGCTAATGGTCATAATTTGAAGGTCTGACAAATATTAGACCAAATGTGTTTGGGGTTTCTTTTTTCTTTTTTTTTTTTGTCCCAGACACTTGATTTCTCTACTTTTTCAGAGTGGGACTGCAGTTCTCTTCTGGGTTGTGAACTTAATTTCAAAGTGGTCACTTTAGCTACATTTGTGAAAAAGTCTGGGATTCCTCATTCTGGAAAAAAAGGCTGGGTACAAAACTGAGGTGATAAAGTGCATGCAAAACTGGTATTTGCAAAACCCCACTAGAAATAAGAGACGTCTAAAAACCACTTCAGAGGTTGGGGAAGGTGGATGTTGTACTACTTGATACAGCCTGCAGTGAGTTTCTTTAGTGTGTTGTCACAGGCATTGTTGAATCAGATAGTATCAGCAGTTCAAAAAGGAAATAGACAAATTTATTATCAGTAGGTTCATTGGCAGATACTAAAGGCAGTAGACAAGATTGTGCCTCTCTAAGCAGTCCTGATAAAACTGTTGTGGATGTTGTCCTGAGTTCAGCTAGGATAAAGTTAAAATTTTCTTAGCAAGGAGCTGGGAGGCACAACACCCAGGACAGCCAGCTGAGCCAGCCAGTGGGGTATTCCATACTATAAATGTCATAGGGGTGGCACTGGGTGAGCATGTTGCTTTCATATTACTGGCTTTATACATTACTTCTTTGCAGTTATTTAAATTGTTCATTCATTCTATATAATTCTCTTTTAAACTTTCCTTATGACAGCCCACAGGGTTTTGTGTCTCGCTCCCAGTCTCTGCTTTCTGTCCTGTAGGGGATGGTGGACAGGGTTGGCAGGGGGCAGTTTTGTGAGCAGCTGAGTGGTGCTGGGCTGCTGCTGGGACTGAAACCAGAACAGATGTGCATGTAAGAGGCATGAGTTACAAAAAGTGACCAAGCCTGTAGGCTGACCTTCTCAGTATCGCCTGTTAGCATGGTTTCTGCAGAGGAAGAGCGTAAGCATAATCACTGTTGTTAAGAACTATGCAAACTATCTTGCAGTTGGGTAATTAACATGATCAGATGCTGCAAGGAATGAGCCATGCCATGGGAAGTATACCTTTTCCTGATCTACCTTAGAGTTGAATATCAGGCTGGATCATCTGTTATTCTTACTCAGTGTCTTGCTTGTGTTATCTGGAATTTAAAAATGATTCTGTCATTACACAACTTCATCCTAAGCACTGTTTGGATATTCTCCAGATGTTAATTTATCCTACAAAGCTTTCTACAAAGATGAATACACATTTAACAACTCGAAAATGAAGTTAAGGCTAACGCTTAGAAGTTCTAAATACTGCACACTTGCAGGAAGCAGATGCATAGAACTGAATCCATTGGAAAACTTGGTCCAGGGGGCAGGAGTTTTGTTAGAACAAAGTTTGGGGAGAGTACAAGGTGTGTATTAGGTTATCTCTTGTAGCTGTCATGGTAAAGTTAATTTGTTTGGGGGGGGGGGAGGGGGGAGGGGGCAGTGTTTGGGGTTGGTGTTTGTTTTGGTTTGTTTTTTTATTTGTTTTCCCCATACTCCCAAGACAGAGGGGCAATTGTGTAAAATGTTATTACCATACTTGATGGGGAATTTTTGGGGACTAAGCCAAGAAACAAAACTGAGACATTTTGTATTGCTAGTCAAAAGAATACAGTTCAGCAAGCTGAAAATCCACATGCAGACTACAATGGTACAGACTTGTAGAAAATTTGAAATAGGAGTATGTTTCCTCAATAACATATTTTGTTTTGCAGCTTCTAGATGCATTTGGACATAAGTCTAATATTAGTTTGGTGTTTGATTTTATGGAAACTGATCTGGAGGTAAGACTTTAAAGACATTATTCAAATAACATTTAAAGACACTGAAATAAAATAGTACTGTAACAGGCACACATTTTGTTATTACATTAAGAAAGCGACTTCTGTTGTTTAAGTTGATTAAGATCATGTCTAAAAAGTTTGGATAATTTGACAATTTTTCTGGCAGCTGATAATGCCTTTAGTTCTAAAATCTTGTCAGCATGATCTTTAAGGTTATAGGTTATACTTATTATGTTAGTTTTTTGGCACTCTGGTCAGAGCACAGAACCTCAGTCATGGATAAGCATCTCAGTGCAGTTTTTGAGCATAATACCAGCAAGCATGTTCAAGTAAATATGATACTAAAGCATGCCACGTGATAAGCTGGTACTAAAATCACATGGAACTGAACCACTTGTTTAAGTGTACCAATGCTAGGTACTTGCAAATCAGCATCTTCAGAGTACTTTGTTCTCTAGGACCCCAAGCCAGTTTGTCTTTGGAGAAGTCTTTGTGTAAGATTTTGATGCAAGAGACTGTTGTAGGCAGCAGTTCATGTCAGATCTGTATGTGCACATACTACACCTATTCTGCACTGGTAAATTTATGTAGTTTTTAAGCTATCTTATTACACATACGATCTCAAGAGCTGGAGAATATACAGTGTACAAAGATAAATACTCTTGTACTATTTAATGCACTGGTACACAGAGCATTTTACTGTATTGTGGTACCACTCAGGTCACCATTTGGGACTACAGTCTGTTGCGATAGAGTGTATGCTGCATACATGAGATTTTGTGTAGTCTTGGACAGCTATTTTCTAAACTACTCAAAGCTTAGGAAAGGCTATTGCTGAACTGGACAGTAATACTAACAAGCAGGATCTGGGAAGTAGCAAGGAAATACTTTCAAACAGGATGTTTACGTAACATTTCAATGTTAAAAGTCAAAGTAGGTAGGAAACCCAAGCAGATGAAATGGCCGTGCCTCCTGTTTTTTTCAGAATTTGCTGGTTCTGCTAAGTTCATGTAGTCCATCTGGACCCACCAGTTTAATTTCTGATCTCCAGAACAGAATTATTTTTCTGGAAAAAGGGCAAGTGTGATACAGAAAATGTGACTGACAAATGGGACTCCTTGTGAAGGGATGAAATAACTCCTGAGATGAAAGAGTAGACGTAGATTAATCTTTCATGATAAGCTTTACTACCAATTTAACATTTTGCAGGTTATAATAAAGGATCCTAGTATTGTGTTGACGCAGTCTCACATCAAGGCATATATGTTGATGACCCTTCAAGGATTAGAATACTTACACCAGCACTGGATTCTGCACAGGGTAAGTGTGTACTAAATTGACAGCTTTTATGCTGAAACAAAGGTGATATTTGCTAGAATTTAAGTTGAAAGTCTAATAAAGGTAGTTTTGAAGTTCAGGCATTCTTAGTCTATAAACATTTTGTGCTAGCTATTTGGGAGAGACAGCAGAAAACAGCAGTACAAGAAGAGAATTACTAATGTAGGTACTATTCAGATACTTACATGAAAGTGTTTCAAGTCATATGTGGCTTTGGTTAGCACTGAACAGGGCCTTGCTGCGGTTGATGTAACCTTTCCTGCAACAGCCTGTACGGTGCCGTGTTCTGGATTTGTGGCTAAAATGTTTTGGCAACACACCAAGCACTGTTGTTAAATAGTGTTTGGGCTATCTCAAGCCATTCTGGTTTTTCCCACTCTGCCCTCACCCTAGAAGGCTAGTGGTTGGTAGGAAGTGGGGAGAGGAAACAGTTGGGACATCTGACCTAAGCTAGTCAGAGGGATGTTACATGCCAGATAATGCCATACTCTGCAATAAAAACTGTCAGAGGAAGAAGGTGGTTTCTTCTTGTCCAAGGTGGCTGTTGCTTTGAGACTAGCTATTACAAAGTCTATGAGAGGTCATAAATTATTTCCATTGCATTGCTTGTATGTTCTTTCCCCCTATTAAACTTCTGTTATAGTGCTTCCAAAGTTTTCTTTCTTCTTTGAAACACTTTCGAAGCCTTATTCATTTAGCTACCATGCAGTAAAGGCAGAACTGCTGTTCCTGCAGCAAAACCAATGCCTATAAAGAGGCAGTGCTTTTTGAAAACTCTTCAAATTGGTGTGTTTTGCTGTGATTGTCATTTGTGATGAAATACTTGATTTCATGTTTTATTAATTTCTTTTTTTCCCCACAGAATGTAGACTTGGAGTAGGATCCAAAGCATGCACTATAGAATACTATTATGGCATGCCTGCCATGCCATGTCTGTTTTTTTCAACAGTGACAAAATTCTTTCTTTGCTTTCTGTTCTGACAGGATCTTAAACCAAATAATTTGTTGTTAGATGAAAATGGGGTTTTAAAATTGGCTGACTTTGGCTTGGCGAAGTCTTTTGGAAGCCCAAATAGAGTTTATACACACCAAGTAGTAACAAGGTAAGACATTTCTAGTTTGCTTCCTTTGCAGTGACTGAGGTGCCTCTTGAAGTATGTCATGTCAAATCAAGACATTTGAAGTTTGGTACCTTGATTAAGTGGCATGCTCAAGTGGCAAAAGCCTCATGAGGAAAACACCAGGAAGCATTATTAGCAAAGTCTGCAGAACAACTGCCAGGATATTTATCCATGGGGTTTGTTCTGGGTTGTGATACTGTTTAGAAACACATAGAAATATGTATCTGCCTGTAAGCTGGGCTTTCCCAGCAAGACAGTTACTACTTTCTCTTAATTGTGAAACTTTTTTGTAGTTAGCCATATTTACCTGTTAGGAGACAAAACTTTGAGACAATTAAAATTTATTAATGCTATGTATGGCATGTTTAAGGTATGCTTTAAAAAACAGGACTGCAAAATCCACCATCTACTTCCTATTGTTTGTTGAGGCAAAGGTGATTTCTTGTAACAGTTTTATTCAAAAAGCTGAAATGCTGCATTAGTCTCAAATGCAGCACGTATCAGTTCATTGCATTGAACTTGATTGTTCCTAAGTCATGGAAGCAGCTATTTTAAACTGTTGTCAGGGTTCATTTTGCATAAAACTGGTCTCTGTAGTTAACATCTGTTGGTATGGAGATTTTTTGGAACCTGGAAAGAAGTTGATATCTTTTCGAAGTTTAGAAAGATGTTGGTTTATAATATGCAAACCTGTGTTAAATACTTTTTTCCTTTGCACACCTGCAGTTCTGTTTGTCAATCAGCTCAGCTGGAACTGTTTAATTTGCGGTTGTATGTGATTTGGTGGTGAGGAATGCTTGGTTTTGTTCAGTCTTTCTTAAACAGAACACTTTACAGGGTTGAGTGCAGCTCTTCAGTGTCTGAAAAAATATATAGGCAGAAGCATTTTTTTTGTAGATCTCGTATTGCTACAATATACAGTGTTTGACATGAGCAAAGCCAGGTGATTTTCCCAAAATGTGTTTTCTTTCAGGTGGTATCGAGCCCCAGAACTATTGTTTGGTGCTAGAATGTATGGTGTTGGTGTTGATATGTGGGCTGTTGGTTGTATTTTAGCTGAATTGCTCCTCAGGGTAAGTCTTCAAATGTAAGCAGTTTATATTTTTTGTGCAGTGCATTGCAACTTTGTATGTGGGGTTCCCCTCTCCTGCTAACAGCAGCAGGCAAAGGCATGCTATTTAGTAAAGGAAGAAGAGGAGGGAGGAAAAGAGCTTGCTAACTGTAGAGAAAATGAAGTTTTGGAATAGATTCTATAAGCTTCATACTTAGTGGAAGTCTTGTAAAATGGCTGAGTTGAGAAATTGCAGCAAATTATCAGTCTTCTCTTGGGGAAGGTTGAGTAGATAACTCTTCCAGTCCCTGAGTGGTTTTATCATTTCACACAGCCACCTATCAATTTTTGTTACCTGTCCTCCTAGAAATGCAACATACATGGATGTCTTGTCCCTTATACATTGTTCCTCACCAATTGTAAATAGCTAAATATAACTGTAAATAACAGTACCTTAATTGTGGATTTATTTGTGATGAACAGAAGAACTGATGTTTTTCTACACAATGATTAGTTGACAATATTGGATTGGAGCTGAAGGTTAATGTCAGGCTAACCCTATGTCACTCCTGAGATGTAATGGTTAAGTATGTTATACTGAAGTAGACAATTTGTTATGTGGTTCTTTGGAGAAGACATGATTGTGAGGTGTGAGCAGAGGGTAGGGGCCCACACAGAGCTAGAACCATGAAGTAACCTGCAGTACAACTTCTCTTCCGTAAGTGGCTTCTGGATAGTTTTTGCACCATACTTTAAATGTCATGGACTAGACTGCCCTGGTCTGTCTGAAAATTGCTAGAAAGAAATCTTGCCTTGGCTTATTGTGCAGACATGCTGGTACAATTTGGCTGGCAGTTCAGAAATAGAAGTGTGCAGTGGATGTTTAAGCAGCAGTAGCGATATGTACCTAAATATGCATGAAACCTGCAAAAATTTGATACACGCTAGGAAAGTCAGAAAGCAAGTAAGAAATCGTTGAATTGTTGGTTGTTTGGTTTCTCACAAAGCAGAAAATGTGTGATAGTTTTAAATATCTATCCCCTTTCTTCCTGAGTGTGCTGGGTTGAGGGACAATGAAAGTTTATGGAGCATTACAAAAGTAGTTTGTTCAGGGGGCTTTGACACCAAAATTTAGTATCGCTCACAGTAGGTATATTCATTGTGGCCTTTCTGTCCTATTAGTTAAATGCTCTTTCTTAATTCCTCATAATATTGCTTTGATCACAAAGTCCAGTCTTTCCTTTATTGTGTGTCTGATGCATAAACTGCAAGTTGAACTGGTCAGATAGCCTTTTTGTCTTCCGCTTAGTTTAAATGAGGCGTGATACTGATAAGGGAGCTTCTGTCCTAGTGGGTCACTATCTCCCACACTGTGTGATGCCATTCCATCAGATTAACTGCTGCTTCTGTAATCCAGTTTTAGTTAATTTTGACTGTGTTAATGCCTAACTTCAGATGATGGAAAAATTACTGTGACCAACTGACTCTGAATTGGAAATTGAGATGTAAAATCTTTCCTGTATTTAGTTATTCTATTGTAGCAGTAGTTTAAGTTTAGCTCTCTGCTGTCAAGTCAGTGATGTTAAGCCTGGGTCATGATAAACCTTCAGCATTTATTTGAACATCACTGGAAAATTTCAAATATTCAGCATACCTTTTTGTAGGCAGCTGTATACAAAAATGTTTTGTGATGGATAGATCAAAACGCCTCTCTGGAACTGAAGTTTGGAATGTAATTTAATCAAATGCTGTTGCCTTCTTCCAGGTTCCTTTTTTACCTGGAGACTCTGATCTTGACCAGCTGACAAAGATATTTGAAACACTGGGCACTCCAACAGAAGAGCAATGGCCTGTGAGTCCTTTTGTTCAGCAGACTGATCTTTTATTTGGTACTCTATTTTAGCTTTTGAAATTAAGGAGCATACCAGAATTCCTTGAGTAGATTTTCAGAAGACAGCTTCCTGATCTCACCAAGCAGAGGGTAGGAAGCTGAGATTTATTGTTTCAAATCTCTGGTCCTTATAGCAGTGCTGTTCACATGAAGCAACAGTAAAGAAAATTCATTGTTTCCTTTCTGTGTGTATCCACAGTTTCCCATGGCTTTTGCTGTGAAGTTAGTGTTGTTGCTTAATGTTTTTGAAATGCTTAATCAGTCTTCAGAAGGAGGAACTGTCACAGTTGGCCTGGATAAGGTTTTGAGATACAGTAAGAAACACCAAAGCAAAAGCTCTAGGGATAAGCAACTTATTTCAGAGTAACAGTAGTGTAACAAATACAAATTAGTATGGTCTTTTTTGTTATGACAGTAAATCAGTAATTAGGTAATACCAGGCCAAACTTAGTGTCAGGGCATGCAATGACCTACCTAACCATGGTTATCAGGCAGGCTGACAGGAAGCAGGCCATAACTTCTGCTGAGTGACTTGGACCAGCTAGAGGACATGGGGCATCCTGAATTCCCTAATCACTGTTCTCTTTTGTAGTTGAATTGTGGATACACTCTCCAGAGTTGCTAACCAGTATTCCCATCCCACCTCTGCTCTCCCTCTGTGCCAGTTTTCCTGTGTATGAATGGTGCTTGAATGCTGCACAGTAGTGTGCAATCAACAAATAGCCCTCATTTATGCAACTGTGTGGTGTCTTGCCATGGCAGCACTGTAAAGCCAAGATTGATGCTGACACTGTACACCTCACTGGGAATATCAGGTGTGGAGAGAGGTATCCTGGTCGTGGTGTGATGATGGGTTAAATTGAGGCAATACAGTCAATAAGGTGTTATGCCAAGAAACATCGGAACAGTGCAGGCTAAAATCCAAGTGCCTTTTTGTTTAATATGACAATCAAAACAAGTAAGAAGCCACTCAAAATAAGGGTAACAACTAGATAAAGAAGCAGGATGTTTCACATGTGGGAGGCATCCTGAAAAGAACCCCTACCAACTGTATTTGGCTTTATTAAACAAAACAAAAAAAACCCCACCCACCAACCAACAATTTTCCAGGATTTGTTTGATCTCTGGTACCATGACTTGAATTTTGTTATTCCTGCTCCTTTGCCTATTTCAGTAGCTGAATCAAGTCTTCATGGTTTTCCAGTCAGATTTTAGAGCCTAAGTGAATGTCTGAGCTTCTGATTCTGAAATTTGAATGGTATTTCCCCCTCCATATATGCAAGCCAGCCTGAGTATCCACAGTAACAGATCTGTGATAGCACTTGTTTAATTTGGCTAGGTGTGTATTTGTGAAAGGGAGTGTGGAGATAGTTGTGACACTTCTCAGCATCATACCCAGTCTCATTAGTTGACAGGATTCTTAAGTCTGGTTAGGCTTCAAGATTTTGGTATATCCTTGTTCAAATCTAGCTCTAACCAAATATTTCCTTCCCAGTCTGTTTGGTTAGCATATGAAGCATTCAGAGAATGTTAGGGTTTGGAAGGGACCTCCAGAGATTGAGTCCCTGCCAAAGCAGGATCACCTAGGGCAGGCCGCACAGGAATGCATCCAGGTGGGTTTTGAAAATCTCCAGAGAAGGAGGCTCCACAACCTCTCTGGGCAGCCTGTTCCAGTGCTCTGTCACCCTCACCATAAAGAAGTGTCTCCTCATGCTGAAGTGGAACTTCCTGTGTTGTAGCTTGTACCCATTTTCCCTTGTCCTATCACTGGGCATCACCAAAAAGAGACTGGCACCTTCATTTGACACCCACTTCTCAGATATTTATAGACATTGATAAGATTCCCTCTCAGCCTTCTGTTCTCAAGCCCTAGGTCTCTCAGCGTTTCTTAATAGGAGAGGTGTTCAATGCTGTTAATCATCCTCTTGACTCTCTGCTGGACTCTCTCCATTAGGTCCTTCTCTCTTGAGTCACAGAGCTCAAAACTGGGCACGGTATTCCAGGTGTGGCCTCACCATGTGAGTAAAGACAGAGGAGAACCTCCCTAGACCTTTGGGACACATTTTTCTTAATGTACCCTAGGATGCCTTTGACCCTCTTGGCCACAAGGGCACATTACTGTCCTGTGGATAACTTGCTGGACACCAGGACTCCCAATGTCTTTCTCCATAGAGCTGCTTCCCAGTAGGACCATCCCTAGTCTCTCTACAACCTCTCTTCAGGTAGTTGTAGAGAGCAATAAGGTCTCATCTAAGCCTCCTATACTCCATGCTAAGCAACCCCAGCTCCCTCAATCTCTCCTCCTAGAGCTTGTGGTCAAGACCTTTCCCCAGCCTTGTTGCCCTTCTCTGGACATGTTCAAGTATCTCAATGCCCTTAAAGTGAGGGGCCCAGAACTGGACACAGGACTCAGTGTGGCCTAACCAGTGCTGAGTACAGGGGCAGAATGACTTCCCTGCTCCTGCTGGCCACACTGTTCCTGATGCAGGCCAGGATGCCATTTGCCTTCTTGTCCACCTGGGCATGCTGCTGGCTCATGTTCAGCCTACTGTCAGCCAGTACCCCCAGCTCCCTCTCTGCCTGGCTGCTCTCAGCCACTCTGACCCCAGTCTGTAGCTCTGCATGGGGTTGTTGTGGCCAATGTGTAGAACCTGGCACTTGGATGTGTTAAATCTCATGCTGTTGGACTCTGCCCATCTGTCCAGCCTGTCACAGCCTTTCTACCCCCTAATAACTGGACACCTGCCCCCAGCTTGGTATCATCTGCCAACTTACTAATGGTGGATCCTGTCTCCACATCCAGGTCATCAATAAGGATATTGATCAGGATGGGGCCCAACACTGATCCCTGCAGGACACCACTTGTGACTGGCTGCCAGCTGGCTGTGGCACCATTCACCACCACTCTCTGGGCTTGCTTCTCCAGCCAGTTCCTAACCTGGCACAGGGTGCTCCTGTCCAAGCCACAGGCTGACAGCTTTGCCAGGAGTTTGCTGTGAGGGATGGTGTCAAAGGCCTTGCTGAAGTCCAGGTAGACTATATCCACAGCCTTCCCCACATCCACCAGGCAGGTCACCTGATCATAAAAGGAAATTAGGTTGGTCAGGCAGGACCTGCCCTTCCTAAATCCATGTTGGCTAGGCCTGATCCCTTGGCTATCCTGCAGGTGTGCTGTGATTGCACTTAAGATGATCTACTCCTTAATCTTGCCTGGCACTGAGATCAGGCTGACAGGCATCACACTGGCCCATTTGCAGTCATCTGGGACCTCTCTGGTGAGCTAGGACAGGTGATAAATGATGGAGAGTGGCTTGGCCAGCTCATCTGCCATCTCTCTCAGTACCCTAGGGTAGATCCTGTTGGTCCCATGGACTTGAGAGTATCCAAGGGGCTCAGCAAGTCCCAATCTAATTCCTCATGGATTTCAGGGGGACTACACTGCTCCATGACCCTATATACCAGTTCAGGAGGCCAGTTATTCTGAAGCCCTCCTCTCTTACTGTTGAAAATGGAGGCAAAGAAGGTATTTAGACCCTCAGCCTTTTCCTCATCTTTAGTTACAATATTCCCCTCCAGGTCCAATAAAGAGTGGAGGTTCTTCTTGCCCCTCTTTTAACCATTAATATGTTTATTAAAATGTCTTTTATTGTCCTTTACAGCAGTGGCCAGCTTGAGTTCTAACTGGGCTTTTGCCTCTAATTTTTTCTCCTACATGATCTAGCAACATCCTTAAACATATCTTGATTTGTCTTCCCCCCTTCTCCCCCATCCAAAGGCAATACATTCTCTTTTTTCTCCTTAATTCCTTCAAAAGATGCTTGCTCATCCAGGCCGGTCACCTTCCCTAGTAGCTCATCTTTTGGCACATGGGCACAGCCAGTTCCTGTGCCTTCCCGAGTTCCTCTTTGAAGTAGGTCCAACCATCCTGGACCCCTTGGTTCTTATGGGCTGCTTTCCAGGGTACTCTCCAAGTTAGTTGCTTAAATAAACCGATGTTTGCCCTCTGGAAGTTCAAAGTAAGGGTTTTGTTGTTGCTCCTCATTGCCCCGCATATTGAAAACTCCACTGTTTCATGAGTGCTGTACCCGAGATGGCCTCCTACCATTACCTCTCCTACCAGCCCTTCTCCTTTTTGAGGCCAGTAGGTCAAGCAGGGCCTCACCCCTAGTAGGCTTGCACAGTAGCTGTGTCAAGAAGCTGTCCTCCATACACTCTGAGAACCTTCCTGACTGCCTCCTGTCTGCTGTGTTAAGTTGCAGCAGCTATTTGGCAGGTTAAAGTCACCCACAAGGGCAAGGCCTGGTGATCTTGAGACAACCTCCAGCTGCTTCTACCTCTTCATTCTGGTTGGGTGGTCTATAACAGACTCCAACCAGGATGTCAGTTTTGTTAGCCCTCCCTCTGATTTTAACCCACAGGCTCTCAATTCTTTCATTCTCTGCCTCGAGTTCTGAAGCATCAAGAGTTTCCCTAATATAGATGGCCACCCCCCACCTTTTCTCCCTCACCTGTCATGCCAAAAGAGCTTATAACTATCCAGTGCCGTGCTCCAGTTGTGTGAATCATCCCACCACATTTCTGTCATGGCAACTACATTGTAGTTTTCCTGGTGTACCAAGGCTTCCAGTTCTTCTTGTTTGTTACCCATACCATATGCACTGGTGTACATGCACTTCAGCTGGGCTGCTGATTTCACCACTGATTCTAGTTTTCTATCCTGTGTCTCCTCTCTGGAGAGACTGGTTTCATCACCCACCCTCTTCAAACCTAGTTTAAAGCCCTCTCTCAGCCCTGCCAACTCTTGTGCCAGAGTCCTTTTGCCCTTTCTAGATAACCCATCTAGGTCCAGCAGGTCAGGTGAGTGAAAGCTGCCCCTTGATCAAAGAACCCAAAATTCTGCTGCTGGCACCATCCCTTGAACCATTTGTTGATGACATGGGTTCTCTTGTTCCCTTCAGTGTACACCCCTGCCACTGAGGGAACTGAGCAGGGCACCACTTGTGCTCCTGCCCTATCAATCATCTGAGAGCCTTGAATTCCTTTTTGTTTGTCCTGGTGCTGTTCTTATCAAGCTCATCACTGCCAGCTTGGATTACCAGCAATAGGTAATAGTCAGTGGGCTGAATTAGCTTTGGTGGTCTCCTGGTCATGTCCCCTACCTGGGCCCCAGATAGGCAGCAGACTTCCCTGTGAGATGGGTCAGGATGACATACAGGTCCCTCTGTTCCCCTCAGGAGAGAGTCACCAACAACAATTACCCTCCTCTTTATGGTACTAGTACTGATGCAAGGTGGGGTCTGATTTGCTTTAGGCATCCCCTCAGATGGTACTTCTTCAGCCTTCTCATTCACATTGCCCTCAACTTGCAGGTCATTGATGAAGAGATACTGAACAAAACTGGACCCAATACTGATCCCTGGGGAACACCACTGACCAAGGCAGACTGCACCACTGAGCACAACTCTCTGAGCTCTGTTGTTGAGCCAGTTACCAATTCACCTCTCGGTCCAGTCATCTAACCTACTTTTCTTGAATTTACCTTTGAGGATGTTACAGGAGACAGTATCAACAGCCTTGCTGAAGTCAAGGTAGACAATGTCCACTGCTCTCCCTTCATCTGTCCATTTGGTCATGCCTTCACACAAGGCTATCAGATTAATCAAGTAAGATTTCCCTCTAGTGAATCCTTGCTGGCTACTCTTCATAAGCTGCATTTAGAATAGAATAAACCAGGTTGGAAGAGACCTTCAAGATCATCGCATCCAACCTATCAACCAATCCAACCCACCTAGTCAACTAAACCATGGCACCAAGCACCCTATCAAGTCTCCTCCTGAACACCTCCATTGATGGTGACTCCACCACCTCCCTGGGCAGCCCATTCCAATGGGCAGTCACTCTCTGTAGAACTTCCTATCATCCAGCCTAAACCTCCCCTGGTGCAGCCTGAGACTGTGTCCTCTTGTTCTAGTGCTGGTTGCCTGGGAGAAGAGACCAATATCTGCCTGTCTACAACCTCCCTTAAGGTAGTTGTAGAGAGTAATAAGGTCACCCCTGAGTCTCCTCTCTTTTCTTTCATGTAGTAAGAGATAATGTCGTGGGGTTGGATATGTGATTTTAATTTTTTGTTGCAGAAACTTGCTTTTCTATAGCTTTCAGTTGCCCATCAAATTTTTCTTGAGCAAATTTTGCCACGAGGAGGCTGAGGTGCTCTGATTTCTCTGTGCATGCCTGCACACTTTGAACACAGGCAGTTATGAGAGTCTTCTCTTCCGGGTGTAGGGTCCTACACTTGAGCTAATTCTTTTTGTAGGGAGACAGCACAGCATTTTGCTACAGTCAAATGTGTTGCTCCAGGAAACTACATGGAACAAGATTTTAACAGTGATACTTCTGCTTTCTTTGGAGAGGAGGAGTTAAGATACAGGTGGGAAAAGCAAAGAATAGGACACTTGCTAGTCTGACAGAGATGATACATTCCAGATTTGTGTGAAAACCTGTGCTTTTCAAGAATAGAGACCTTTACTGTCAAGATTATGACTAATTGAGAATGATTTCATTGTAGTATTTATATTTTATTTTGCTTGGATGAAATTACTGAATGTGTTAGGGCTAGAGGTTTAAAATACTTGAAACACTTTAAAAACACTATGTTTTGATAATTGACTGTTACAAGATCATTTTTATAATAGAATTTGAATGCAATGGATAGTTTCATAGCTACAGAAGGAAAAATAAAAAAAGAGGGAATTAATCTGTTTAACCATTCTGCCACTTTTCCTTGCTTCCTTTCCCCACTGCCTAGATAAAGTTTCAACCGTGCATTTCAAAAGTAGCCCAAATACGTGATGAACTTGGAGGACAGAGTATTATTCACTTGGTGAAATTGCAGACTAGCTCTTTTGTGAAGGTTGTCTCTTTTGCTGTATCAGTTCACAGAAGAAAAAGGCCTTGCTTGATTTGCCTGCACCTGCTCTAAATTTCCTTCGTACTTCATTTCTTTGTTAGCTGTTTCTGTTTAGACTGTCCATCGCTAAAGCAAGGGAAGGGCATATTGCTTGCAATTAAAGTGTAAAACAATTATAACAACTATTAAAAAAAAAACAAAAAACACTCCAGATTTATTTTAAAATTTTGGTGACCACGTGGGGTAATGATTTCTGAAAGATAATTTGCTTCTGCTGAAAGATGACTGCATGAAGTTTCCTTTTTGTGAAATGCTGAACTCTTTTGAACTTGAAAAAGGTACATTTAACTTGTGATCTTTGTAGGGAATGACAAGTCTTCCAGATTATGTCACATTTAAGTCTTTCCCTGGAACACCTCTTCAACATATCTTCAGTGCAGCTGGTGATGATTTGCTCAATCTTCTGCAAGGTTTATTCACATTTAATCCTTGTACTAGAGTTACAGCTACTCAGGTATAGTATACTTGTATTATTTCCTGATGTTCATGAACCTACTGTTAATATCTGGTAAAAGTGGTTTAAAGCTAGTAAGCCAGGCTTGAAGTTACATTTCTAGTATTTAATAGACAGAGCTATATGAAATTTATTTCTGGTATTTTATAGAGGGAACAATAAAAGCCATTAATAACACTTGCTGATCAGCTCCGTTCCCAGTGCATAGCAAAGGCAGACAACTATAATGACTGAAGGCCATGACTCATACATTTTGATACTCAGTCACCTAAACATAGTCTTAACAGAGCATATCTTACTCCTTCAGCTTGAAAGGTTTTCATCCAAACTCTTCTGCAATTTAACTATTTTTTTCATTTTTATATGAACTTCTGTGACTTAAGCCAGCATTCTGGTTTGAATACCCTTTTCCATTATGCTTGAGGGAAACAGATGTCAATTTCACTCGTCCTTGATGGGGAGGGATCAAGGACTTTATAACATTCCCCAAGATTTTCATGGAGTTCAGAATACTGATTTCTGCTATGAGGAACATACAGCAGCTAGCAGTTTCAAAACAGTTTCTGTTGTCCTTCATTCTCAGGGAAGTGTGCAAGAAATGGCTGTCCCTACTCTTATTCCTTGTTAGACAAAGCATATCTTAGTCCAGGGAATTAGTGCATGTGTTATGTATCTTTTTAATAGTGGAATTTTTCAGAGCACTTGCAGGTTTAGTCACCATTTTTAAGAACTTACATTTAAAGTTTCCAAATAATTAATTTTGCTATGTTTGGGACTTAATGGTACTAGTTTGTAAGTATGAAGTCATGTTACAGATCATTTGGTAGGATTGTGACTTGAATATTGAATATATGTGATTTTTTCTGGCCTAGCATTTTTATTGATGATGCTACAGTTTAAGGCAGGAAATAACTTGCACTTACTGAACTGGCTTGATATATAGCTGGCATAGAATACCATGTGACTTACACTAGCAAGAATAATGATTACCTAAGAGACAGCTTAGCCTTTTTAACTTGGCCACAGTTTATGGAAGCTGTGGAATTACTAAAATTTAAAACAGGGTATGTAATTCCATTACATGAAAGCTATCAATTCTCTGTCTTCCACTCTAATTCAGACTACATTTTTATCACAGTTTACACTGTGAGAAACTTTTGGGAAAGACCTATTGTAAAATCTAGTAAAATAGCTGCTGTCTAGGTTCCAGATCTGACCAACATCTCTCTATTTAGGTACACTCTTTGTATTCCTGCTTTCTTCTTTATCCTCTTGTCTCATTTGCCTGTTCACAATGTAAGGCATTCAGAGCTAGAAACTTGCTGTTTGTATAAGACCACCTGTGCCTTAGTCTGGAGTCTTGTTAGGAGGCAAGAGCATTAGTTTAAAATAGCAGTACACAGTTATCTCTTGTCTTACAAATTGAAGTGCTGTAGATATGCATTGAAAACACAGTCTTGATTTGCCTGAAGGCCACCTTCTTGTATAAAAATGTTGAAGTAGTTCTAAAGCCCCAATTGCAAGTGCCCTATTTCAATATAAGCTCTTTATAAATAGTGTTCTGACATGTTATGCTTATTGTTTGGTTATTTTCCTTCTGTTATAATTAAGGCATTAAAACAGAAGTATTTCAGTAACCGACCAGGACCCACACCAGGAAATCAGCTGCCAAGACCTAACTGTCCTGCAGAAGTTGTAAAGGAACAACAAAATGCACTTTTAAATTTAAAAAGGAAAAGACCAGAAGGACTAGATCAAGGTAATCTCTTAATGCTTAACCTGTTATAAAATGTGAGATACACGCTCAGGGAGAATGTGATACTTAGAGAACAAAAATGTTGTGAACGGGACTACTTGCCTGGCCAACAGCACCATCTCAAACCCTCTAATGACTTATGCTTTAGGATAAATGCTTTAGGGTGAGAATGACTTATGTGTTGTAACAGAGTTGGTACCAAAAAGGCTCAGTTAAGACATTAGGAATCTGTTTGCTAGAAGAAATAACTAATTCCGTTAGTCTCTGTATGAGATATTATGATTTCTTTTTTCTTTCTGATATGTCTTACTGAGGTGAAAATAATTTCACATTATTTAAACAAAAGAAAAGTGTGTGAGAGAAACATACCATGTTATTCATTCAGAAGACATAGTGGAGAATGTAAATCAGACTTAGAGGAGACATTTCTGCTTGCTCTCTCAAACTAAGCAAGTTAACTGGTAAGACTGTTCTGAGTAAGGAGCATTATGTACATTTCTGTGATCCTTTTGAAAGGCAAGCCTGTTCCCTGGCATTTACTTCTATATGGAACCTTCAGTCATCCCCAGCTAATTGCATGTTCTTCATAGTAAGAAAAGCTCTGAGGATTCAAGACCTGTCTGACACTAAATTACAGAGACCTTCTAGTAGAGGGGCAGTGACGGGTTCTTGAACTTAGGAGTTCACCTTTTTAACAGCCACAATATGCTTTGTAGCCAGCTGTCAGGTTATCATCAGCCTTTTGTAACTGCCTGGTATGAGGTGCTGTCTTGCTACATTTTGAAATGGTGACTGCTTCCATGAAAGTGCCTTTCCTCTTGAATTCAGAGATAACTACGTTATTAGTTTAACTTGCTTTTTAGGCACTTGGACTTCTTGTTTCTTAGTCTTTGTCAAATTAAAAGTGAAGTGCCTTCGTTCACTAGCTTGAGGTTCTAATCTAGAAGAAAAATGTAATCGGTTGACTATACCCATGCTCTTTGAGTGCAGTACTGTGGGTCAGTTAGTATGTGGAAAATTATGTTAGCTTAGGTAATTAATTTAAAGTTTTTGGTTCCTTTCACAAGGACCACATGAGGAGCTGATTAGTGGTTTTGAGTTCATGACCTAAAATGCCTGTTAACTAAAGAGCAGGAAAGAAGAAATAATGTTTCTTTGAGTTCTCTCACTTAACCATTTGAAGTCTTGCATTTGATAATGCAGAGACAATGCATTTGACAAGCAGAGTTTCCAGAGCTATATCAAGCTAGAGCACTAGTTGCTTTAATGTCTGTTGAAAGTTGTCTGGCAAGAGGGAATCAGATTTGTGTGTTAAAAATGCTAGTTTTGAGATTGACTATAACTAAGGCATTTAAGAATTCAGCATTACTTTTTGAGACATTTGAGTATCCCTACAAGACACAGTACCATCTTCAGGAAATGGAAATATAATGGATTTTCTAGTTTGAATTTTCCATAATGTTCTGTTAATGCCTTCAATGGTCTGAGAGAAACAGGGTGTCTCAAAGGTAGATCCTCTGATGCCAAGAAACATTAAAGGAGAGAGCCAGTGTTAGAGCTAGCAAATCTGCTATCCTGGATTTCATTTGACATCCTTACAAGGATTATCATATAAAGTAAAAGTCTGAATATTGGTTTACCAGAACAATCCCACAGTCTTTGTGTAAATAAAATTTGAAGTACACCATGGCTTTTTATTGTGGGAGCCAATGTGCAAAAGCAATTTCAAAGAAAAATAAGTTGCAGGCTCTGAAATTCTTAGGTAGGCCTGTGCTTACATGCTGTACAGTACATTCTCTTTCCCTCGGCCTCCTTGAAGTCATACTCTGGAATTTAACAGAATGGACTGAGTGATTACTGCTAGGTGTACCCTAGAAAGAATTTATGCCATCCCCATAGGTGCTGCTTTTCCAGAACAACAAAATCTGTAGTCTGTGAGGTGTGTTCACCAAACTTAAATGTGCAGCAGATGTACTTTGAGAAAGCAACCTCTTTATCGTCAGGGGAATACTATCCCTCAATGAATGGCTTCCTGTGGAAAGTATTAAGTATGAATCATTGCTAGCTACTGTTACCACTTTTTTCTGATTGGTGAGGTATGTGCAGACACTGATAATGCAGTGACACCATTGTCCATCTTCTCCACTCTGGCAAGCTGTTAACCAAAAGCAGTGCTACAGGTTACCCAGAGGCATAGATTCACAAAACCGTATAAAAGATACTTTTTCCTGAGTTAATGTAAGGAGTTGACCTAATTTCAGAACCATTCTACACTGGGTGGGGGAAGTATCCAAGCATTCTATTGCTGTGTAAGGTAAAGAATTTGTATTGTTTGAGCATTGAAAATTCATGAGTGTGATTCACTGTCAGTGTTTTAGAGGAGATCTCTGCCTGTAGGGCAGGGAAAAACAGTTGAATCCCTTTCACAGTAAGCTTCATGTCCATTCCAGAAGACAGTTAAAGTTTATGCTACCTACATTATAAATAAGTAGCATATGAAGAAATGAGAGAACATGATCTGGAATATAATCAAAAGTACAGCTGCCCTCATCTCTACAGCTGATACTTAACAGAGAAGTGGTTAGAGAATGAGGCAGAGACTAAAAGGCCTGTTACTTTCTGCAGGCAACTTATTACAGCATGTAAAAACACCCAGAAGTGTGTGTCTGATAGGGCAGGCTTAAGCCTTAGAATAGCTTGCCTCTCTTTGGTTTAAAAGTAAAATTTAGCTGCCTAACTTTTTATACCAACAATGCCCCAGATGCAATTAAGTATAGAATTTGGGACTCATTTGGAGTACATTTACTGATTCGAGTGAACTTTGTAATGCTCTTCTGTAGATTAATAGGGAAAAGTCACCACTTCTTACCACAACAACAAACAGGATTAAGCAGCTCAGAGAAGATGTATCTCAAGATTAAATGCTGAAACCATGAGGAGGGGGCTGGACCCCTTTGCTTTGGTAACAATGTGATTTACACTTTTCAGGATTACCAAAAAAATTGATTTTTTGATTGCTGTGGATGGTGGATGAAAATGGCCTGAGCCCCAACGATTGAAAAAAACACTGTAGTAGTTGCTGGTTTGTTGTTTGGTAATATTTTCACGTGTAAAATACGAGTTTATTGTTTACTGAAGCAGTTTTTGTTAACCTTACTTTTGTTAATAAAAACACTTTTCAAGCAGCACAAGATTCTTTGATTTGATTTGTGTTCTTTTATCTTAAACTTGTGCTTTGAGGGTAGTAACTATTGAAAATGCTTACTGGCTGCAGATTCAGAATCTGATTTTGGAGAGCCTTTATGCTGGATCATATGCTATCCTGTGTACAGATGCACACCCTAAGGAGCAAAACAACAAAGACCATCCTTCTCACCTGGAAAAAAATAGTCTTGGGTGGGAGGCAGCCTGTTTTGGTTTCATTTGTTGTTGTTGCAGTTAATAGTAACAAATGATTTGCATGTCCACTCTCAGCAGTCATGCATTAGGACTTTTCAAGGACACATCCACTATACTGAAAACAGTATGATGCACGGATTGAATGTGAAGGGTTGGTGGTGTTGGGTTGTTTGCGTGTTTTTGGTTTGGGTTTTTTTGCAGGCTCTGGTCATCCAGGAGAAATCTAGGAGCATATGACTACTGTTTCTTTCACAACCTCAAGATTATTGCAATAAGACACAGGAAGGTCTAGCTGGGAAAACCATACGAGCCCTCCTGCCAACCTGTGGCAGCTGAAATATTGTATATGAAGTTTTATACTGAGCTCAGCTCTGTTGCCTGCCTTCTAATCATGGCTGTGTTCCAAAGTGGCCACTGGGTAACAGCTTCTGCAACGGGTATGTGGTAGGTTGGAAGGCCAATCCTTCCACCATGGGCAAAAGAAAAGACTCAGACAAACAGATTGCAAAAGTGGTAGAAAGTTTAAATGGAAAAGTAGTGGAAAAAAGTAGTGGAAAAAAAGGAAAAGTAGTGGAAAAAGTAGTAGAGCTGCCTGGGGTAGTAGAGGGACCTGGGGGTGCTGATTGACACCCACCTAAACATGAGCCAGCAGTGTGCCCAGGTGGCCAAGAGGGCCAATGGCATCCTGGCCTGCATCAGAAATAGTGTGGCCAGCAGGAGCAGGGAGGTCATTGTGCCCCTGTACTCTGCATTGGTTAGGCCACACCTTGAGTCCTGTGTCCAGTTCTGGGCCCCTCAGTTTAGGAAGGACATCGAGACACTTGAACGTGTCCAGAGAAGGGCAACAAGGCTGGTGAGAGGCCTTGAGCACAAGCCCTGTGAGGAGAGGCTGAGGGAGCTGGGATTGTTTAGCCTGTGGAAGAGAAGGCTCAGGGGTGACCTCATGGCCCTCTACAACTACCTGAAAGGTGGTTGTAGACAGGAGGGGGTTGGTCTCTTCTCCCCCGGCAACCAGCACCAGAACAAGGGGACACAGTCTCAAGCTGTGCCAGGGGAGGTTTAGACTCGAGGTGAGGAAAAAGTTCTTCACTGAGCGAGTCATTCGTCATTGGAATGTGCTGCCCAGGGAGGTGGTGGAGTCGCCGTCCCTGGAGGTGTTCAAGGGGAGATTGGACATGGCACTTGGTGCCATGGTCTAGTTGTGAGGTCTGTTGGAGCAGGTTGGACTTGATGATCCTTGGGGTCTCTTCCAACCTTAGTTACTGTGATACTGTGATACAGAGAACCATCACCACAGTGACAAAAGAGATCCCAAAGCATACCCAAAAGTATCCCATCCCCACCTGAGGGTACACCCAAAACCCCCAGGGCTCTTTATTCCTCCGACCCCCCCCAGCCTTGGGCCTAGCCAGGCCCAAGAGGCTGTGAGATGGCTCGCCCCATTACCAGGTAGTGGTGAGGGAAAAGAGAGTGCAGGACCCCTGCTGATGGCTTTATAATGGAGCAGGACGTTATGGGATGAAATATGCAGCTTTCTGTGTCTACCCACTGGACTGGACCCTTTGGACACTGGAGGTGTCTCATGTGGCCACAGCAGGGGGGCACCCAGCCTGAACCACCACAGGATAGAAATAAGCTGCTGTTGATACAGCTTAACAGTGGGTCCACCCTAATTGTGCAATGCACCTGAGGGGTATCTGTGAACCTCTTTCAGCATCGTTTTCTAATGTATGCAGTAAGTGCAGAAGACTTTTGATTTGGTTACCCTGTAAGCTTTATATCATGCTTCAGCTTTGATAATCAATCTTCTATCACACAAACCCATTTTATATATACAGCTGCTGCAGTCTACTTTGCTTCTGTTCAGAACCATGACAATCAAAGGTGGTTTGTCTCAGGCCTGCAATGTGCATGCTTCGTTGTCTCGGTCCGGAGAGGGAAAGAGACTAGTTCTTTTGAATATTCCCGTGTTGTGAAATTGGCACAAACGAGGCCAAAACATCAACAGCTAGACTATTTATTACATAAATAAAATGGAAATAAGAAGGTAGGTCGAGAGAGGGCTTAGCTCTCCCTCCTCCACAGAGTAAGAAACCACAGCTAACTCAGTCGAAGAGCAAAAGCTATATATTTACAAGCATATATGGAAAGCAGGTTATATATAACACAATATATACAGGTATTTACAATATATACACAGAAATACACAGCAAAGGCAAATAACACAACAAAAATCCCTCCCTCAGGGAGGGATCCCCTCTTTGGAACCCCCTCTCTCCCCCCCTTACCTCCCTTTTTCCCCAAAAAGGGGTTAGAGAGAGAAAAAGGCAAGTTACTAAGGAAAAGAGTTGTTAGCAAGCTTCAAAAGCCCATGCAGGATTAGTGTTTGCTTATCTGAAGGCCAAGTCCAGCAGTTCGCAGAAGAAGCAGGCAGGGAGAACAGGCTGAAACACCAAACTCCCCCAACTCCCAAACCGAACTGAACTGAGGAAAAAATTTTCCAACCGCTTCACAATCTAAAGCTGAATTTTTGTTTATCAACCAATGAAATTCGTTTAGAATATCAGAATGTTTTGGTTCTAGTACCAAAAACATTAGCCAGTGTGTTCCAGCAGTGTTTGTTCTTAAAGGCACAGCCTCAAACGACCACAGTCCACCCCTTCTAAACAATTTCATTGGCTGTTCGTACTGTCCATCCAATCCAGAACAATATTTACAGTTCGTAAGTTAAGTTCATCGTCCATTCCGGCTATACTCAGATGTAGATGATTCAGAAGTCCAAGAAAATCCAAAATCAAGAAAATGGAAAACAGTTTGTCTCTCCGCAGACGAAGCGAAGAAAAAGGGAAACAGGGACTCAGGGACTCTCAGTTGACTCAGGGCTCTCAGGGTTCTCAGGGTTCGTGCACCGTAGATTCCTCAGGGACTCTTTCTTTTGGACGCGCTGTAGCTGTACAACATTCTGAAATTAAACTCTCTCAGCTAAAGTTAAATCTCTTTGTGGAATACACTGAATTTCACCATTTTCTTGCATTACCCAATAAGTGTGACCCGGACCTTCTGCTGAAACCACCCCTCGGACAGGTTTAGCCTCTCCTGAGGGCGAAAATACCCAAACAGTTTTACCTAACAGATTCTTTTCCCTAACAACAGGAACTCTATCACCTTCTACTTTCTGTAGCAGATCAGAATGTGCAGGTCCAGCTCGGTTCACTGAACCTCTACTGTTCACCAGCCAGGTTGCTTGTGCTAAATGTTTCTCCCAGTTTTTCAAAGATCCACCTCCCATGGCTTTGAGAGTGGTCTTCAACAAACCGTTGTAGCGTTCAATCTTCCCTGCAGCTGGTGCATAGTAAGGAATATGGAAAATCCACTCAATACCGTGCTCTTTTGCCCAGCTCTTTACAAGGTTGTTCTTGAAGTGAGTTCCGTTGTCTGACTCAATCCTCTCTGGAGTTCCGTGTCTCCACAGGATCTGTCTCTCCAGACCGAGAATGGTGTTGCGTGCAGTTGCATGTGGGACTGCGTAAGTTTCCAGCCATCCAGTGTTTGCCTCTACCATAGTAAGCACGTACTGCTTACCAGAACGAGAACGTGGTAGAGTGATGTAGTCAATCTGCCAAGCTTCACCATACCTGTATTTGGACCATCTGTCACCATACCACAAGGGCTTAATTCTCTTTGCCTGCTTAATAGCAGCACAAATGTCACAGTCATGGATGACTTGTGTGATGGCATCCATGGAAATGTCTATGGATCTGTCACGAGCCCATTGGTATGTTGCATCTCTGCCTTGATGTCCTGACGAATCGTGAGCCCACCGAGCTAAGAATATCTCACCTCGGTGTTTCCAGTCGAGATCAAGTTCAGAGTCCTTGTCTACTTGAGAAACTCTTGCAGCTAGATCTGCCTGATGGTTGTGCTGCTGTTCCTCAGTAGCTTTGCTCTTAGGAATGTGAGCATCAATGTGTCTCACTTTCACTGGAATTCTCTCGATTCGATCAGCAATGTCTTGCCACAGTTCAGCTGCCCAGATGGGTTTTCCTTTCCTCTGCCAGCCATTCTTTTTCCAGTTCTTTAGCCAACCCCATAGAGCATTGGCTACCATCCATGAGTCGGTGTAGAGATAAAGCTTTGGCCATCTCTCACGTTCAGCCACGTCGAGAGCTAGCTGGACAGCTTTTACCTCTGCAAACTGACTGGATTCTCCTTCTCCATCCTTCGCCTCTGCAACTCGGCGTGTTGGACTCCACACTGCAGACTTCCACCTTCGCTTGTTCCCGACGAGACGACAGGAACCGTCTGTGAACAAAGCATACTTCTTTTCATCATCAGAAAGGTCATTGTAAGGAGGAGCTTCCTCAGCACGAGTTACTCTCTCCTCTGGAGGTTCAGCACAGTTGGTATCTTCAGGCCAACTTGAGATCACCTCCACCAGACCAGGTCTTTCAAGATTTCCCATTCGAGCTCTCTGTGTTATCAGGGCCATCCACTTAGACCAGGTGGAATCTGTGGCATGATGTGGTGTGGAACCTTTGCCTTTGAACATCCAATTCAAAACTGGCAATCTGGGAGCTAAGAGAAGTTGTGACTCAGTTCCAATTACTTCAGAAGCTGCTTTCACTCCTTCATAGGCAGCTAGAATCTCTTTCTCTGTTGGAGTGTAATTAGCCTCTGAACCTCTGTAACCTCGACTCCAGAAACCAAGAGGTCGTCCACGTGTCTCACCTGGAGCTTTTTGCCACAAGCACCAGGTTGGACCATTGTCACCTGCAGCCGTGTACAAAATGTTCTTAATGTCTGGACCATCTCGCACAGGTCCCAGACCCACTGCTTGGACTACTTCTTGCTTTATCTGGTCAAAGGCTGCTTGTTGTTCAGGTCCCCAGTGGAAACTGTTCCTCTTTCGAGTCACATCATACAGAGGTTTCACAATCTGACTGTATCCAGGAATGTGTAGTCTCCAAAATCCCACTATCCCCAAGAAACGTAGAGTTTCTTGCTTGTTCGTGGGATTTGCCATGGTAGAGACTCTATTTACCACATCCACTGGAATGTGTCGGCGTCCATCCTGCCACTGCACTCCCAGAAACTGGATCTCTGTGGTAGGACCTTTCACTTTGTCTCTCTTGATGGCAAAACCTGCATTCAGGAGAATGTCCATGATTTTGTTACCTTTCTCGAAGACTTCCTCAGCAGTTTTACCCCAGACGATGATATCATCGATGAACTGGATGTGTTCTGGAGCACCACCTTCCTCCAGAGCATCATGGATTACTGCATGACAGATGCTGGAGCTGTGGATCCAGCCCATTGGCAGTCTGTTGAAAGTGTACTGGATTCCTCTCCAGGTGAAAGCAAACTGAGGCCTGCATTCCTCTGCTATGGGAATAGAGAAGAAGGCATTAGCAATGTCTATGGTAGCATACCATTTGGCCTCTTTGGATTCCAGCTCATACTGGAGTTCCATCATGTCTGGTACTGCTGCACTCATAGGCGGAGTTACTTCATTCAGGGCTCGGTAGTCCACTGTCAGACGCCAGTCTCCATTCGGCTTTCGCACAGGCCACACTGGACTGTTGAAAGGTGAATGAGTTTTGCTGATGACTTTCTGACTCTCCAACTGACGAATCAGATTCTGAATGGGCAACAAAGAGTCACGGTTGGTTCTGTATTGTCTGTGATGCACAGTCCGAGAAGCAACCGGCAACTTAATGTCCTGAATCTTGTGTTGTCCCACAACTGCAGATTCATCAGAAAGCTCAGGTCTAGCAGACAGCTTCAGTTTTTGTCCATCAGTTTCTACAGAAGCTACTCCAAAAGCCCATTTGTAACCTTTAGGGTCTTTGAAACGCCCTTCTCTCAGAAAATCAATTCCCAAAATACAAGGTGCATCAGGTCCGGTCACAACTGTATGCTTTTTCCATTGTTTACCAGTTAAGCTTATATTAACCTCCACTTTACTTAACTCTTGAGATCCACCAGTGACTCCCAGAATAGTTATGGACTCTGATCCCTGATAATTTGATGGCAATATGGTGCACTGAGCTCCTGTGTCAACCAAGGCCCTGTACTTCTGAAAGTGTGAAGTGCCAGGCCACTGGAGGTACACATCCCAATAGATTCTGTTATCTGTATTACCCCTCTCCTCCCCCTGGCGGGAGGCAGGGCACCCCTAGTTATGGGGAACATGTCCACAGGTGCAACGAGCACACTGTGCAGTGTTAGAACTGGAGCCACTGTTGGAGCTACTAGAGTTGTCCTGGGGAACTGTAGAAGTAACAGCTACCCTTCTGGTATTGCTACCTCGGGTTCTGCCACTTTGCAGTTCTCTCAGTCTCCTGAAAAGATTAGAAGTTGGTTGGCCATCCCACCTGTTCATGTTCTCACCAAACTGATCACGCAGGGTAATCCAAATAGTCCTACGTGACTGCCTTGGTGGTCTGTTTTGGTTTGATCTGTTTTGGAATGACCTCCTTGGAGGATGTCTATTCCTCACAGATGAAACCTGTACCCACCTGGAGGAAGAATTGGAATCATCTCTTTGTGCCAATTGGGAGATGGTGTTTTTAAATTCATCCTTCAGCTCTTTCATGCAATTCTCCAGTTTTCCAGACAGAGTTTCAATGGCTGAAACCAAAGAAACACATGTCATGCTATCATCCAATTGTCTCAATTGATCAGTGAATTGGCCAACCGTAAGAGGAGCTCCACCATAATTTCTTGCTACAATTCTGCTTGCCAGAATGTTTGCATAATTGGAAGGAGCAAGCTTGATGAGCTTTTTAGTAAGACCATTTCCTACAGGAACATCATCAGGATTCAGAGATTCATGTTCACCATAGAGTACCTCTCTAACAGCAAATTCTCTCAGACGCTTAATTCCCTCATCTATGGTAGTCCAGGGCTTAGGATTCCATGGAAGATCATCTCGGGAAGGGTATCTCATGAGAACCGCCATTAGAAGGCGTATCCACAGATTAACCTTACCGAGAGCCTTGCCTAGATGTCTATCTATTCCATTATCCTTTGAGAGAGTTCCTAGCTGGGCTGCTGACTTGTCTCCAACCATTAGAGCTGGAGCACCTGTATCATAGCATCTACCAAGCCAAGCGAGAACTGGCTCCTTATCTGCTCTGAGATAGTCTTTTCTCACATTTCTAAGCTCCTCACGTGGTGAAGAGCAGTCGGTTATGTCATCTTGTTCTTGCTCCTCTGCCTCCTGTTCCTCAACTTGTGGTCCCAACAACCTCTCAAGGATCCCTTTAAGCTGAGAAGCACCACCACTAGCTGCTGTCCTACCAAGAGATGCATCTCGATCCTCTGATGATCTCAATAACTCAGCTATATTTTTAAGACAGATTTTCTCTTCCTCCCCAGCAGAAGAACCTTGCTGTGCATCCCCGTCAGCTCCTGAATCAGCTTTAGTCTTACCCTTCCTTGTTGTTAAAACTGCTACTTGCTTTACTGGAGCTGTGTTTGGGTTTCCAGCTGCCTTATTATCAGAAGCTGATAAGCTTTGAGACAGATTAGTTGCTTTGGAGGACGCTTCCGCTCCTGCCATGGAAGAAGGAGGAAATGACTTTGCCTCGTTAATGGTGGCTGCCTGGGACACAGGAGCCGCCATGTTTGGGGCAACTGCAGCCCCTGGCTGCTTGCCAGAATCATTAGCAGTGCTATTCAGAGCTGCCTTGCCGATTGACTTTTTAGCTTTATCTTTAACTGACACAGATTCTCCATTATCATCCTCACTGGATGTTCCTGAAACAGAGCCAGGGTGGTGTTTTCGTCTCTTAACCCTCCGTTTTATAACAAAACATGCCTTGGACACTTTTTTCTCCCGGTACAGTGCTACCAACAAATACACATTAATTATCATCATCAGCAGGACTACACACATCAAGAAAATCAGCTTTGGATCCCAGCCATCACTTAAAATTACCCTTTCACCGAGCGGAATCTTAAACTCTTTTATCTCAATAGGGAGTGTGCTAGATGTAACATTCCTGTACTTTTTAACATAAAAGAATTCCAGGCACTGATCATACAGAAGCCGAATCTTGTACTTAAACCACAAATATAATTTTTGCATTATATATTTACCTATCTTATCGATAATCATACCCAGGCAATACTTGTAGATCAATACACCAAAGACCGAGAAGAACAGACGCTCAAAAAGCCAAAACACCTTCATGTTTGCTCGTTCGACTTAAGCAAGCAATAAATCAAACTAATTTGTCAGCAAGCCCCACGTTGGGCGCCAATAAATGTGGTAGGTCGAGAGAGGGCTTAGCTCTCCCTCCTCCACAGAGTAAGAAACCACAGCTAACTCAGTCGAAGAGCAAAAGCTATATATTTACAAGCATATATGGAAAGCAGGTTATATATAACACAATATATACAGGTATTTACAATATATACACAGAAATACACAGCAAAGGCAAATAACACAACAAAAATCCCTCCCTCAGGGAGGGATCCCCTCTTTGGAACCCCCTCTCTCCCCCCCTTACCTCCCTTTTTCCCCAAAAAGGGGTTAGAGAGAGAAAAAGGCAAGTTACTAAGGAAAAGAGTTGTTAGCAAGCTTCAAAAGCCCATGCAGGATTAGTGTTTGCTTATCTGAAGGCCAAGTCCAGCAGTTCGCAGAAGAAGCAGGCAGGGAGAACAGGCTGAAACACCAAACTCCCCCAACTCCCAAACCGAACTGAACTGAGGAAAAAATTTTCCAACCGCTTCACAATCTAAAGCTGAATTTTTGTTTATCAACCAATGAAATTCGTTTAGAATATCAGAATGTTTTGGTTCTAGTACCAAAAACATTAGCCAGTGTGTTCCAGCAGTGTTTGTTCTTAAAGGCACAGCCTCAAACGACCACAGGAGAGGGAGAAGATAGAGAGGGAGAGAGAGAAGAGAGAGAAGAGGAATAAGAAGGGGAGAGGGAGAAGATAGGGAGAGAGAAGGGAGAGAAGAGGAAAGGAGTTATATTACCACACCCCTCACCCACCCCAAGACAGTTTGAGTCTGTGGAGGCAAGGTGCTGCATGAGGTGCTGGGTTTGTGCTGAGGCTTTGGCTGGAGATGCGATGTGATCCCTCTGGGCAGCCTGGGTCTGTAGAGAAAGGGTGCTGAGGCTTTGGCTGGAGAATAGATGAGGTCCCTCTGGGCAGCATGGGTCAGCTCCATGAGTGGCAGCAAGCAGGACTTAGGACACAGAGAGAGGGTTCAGTCTGTTTCCTCCTTTAGCGTTTTTCTCTCTGCGTTTTTCTTCCCTCCATTGCGGTTTTCTTCCCCTGCGGTTTCCTTTCCTTCTGAGCCAGTAGTGGTCAAGTCTTTTATACAGTTTTTAGTCCTTAGGTATGTGTCCGAGCATTGTCCCTCAGGAATTCAGGAGCCAGGAAATCATAAGTATCCAGATATCGTTCCCCAGGAAGTCTTTCTGTGTATTCATGTGAGTTTGGACAGTGGTCTGGATGGAGTGGGGGGGGGGCCTCCGCCTCCTTCCTCTCCATCTCCCTGCCTACCCACTTGTCACACATCAGGAGACAGGTGGAGAGTCCATTGACTCATCACCCTCCCTTCCTGGGGGTATCTGATAGCTGTCTTGAAGGCGTGATGGCTGGGTCCTTGGGTCATTGTTATAGGCCAGCTGCAGTCCAGTGTTATCACGATGCAATCACAAGGTGATTTGCATCTGGGATTGGTACTGTCTGGGCAAGCAGCAAGTGATTTTATCTTTGTTGAGTCACACCAGGAGTAGACTTACACTTGTCCAGCACTGGCTTTCCATGGAGTCACAGCTTCCTTCATGTGCATCTACCTGCTCTGGTGTGTGATTCTCAATGGGCTGCAGGGAGGCAACCTCTGTCACCATACTCTTCACCGTGGACTACAGGGAAATTTCTGCTCCAGTACCTGGAACACCTCCTTATCCTTCTTTGCCGTCCTCGCTATCCACGTAGCTGTTTCACACTGATGTTTTTGCTATCAAAGCAACATTTTTTTAGCCCTTCTGAAATATGTCATCACAGACATACACCCAGTGCTGCCAACAGGCTCAGTTCTGCCAGTGATAGAGACATCTTAGAGAACAGTGAAGTGGAAAAGGGGCTATGGGACAGACGGAAGAAATTAAAACAGAGACTGGGAACTGGAACAGGAGAACCTATGAAACAAAAAGGATATCAAAACATAAGACAGAGGAAGTAAAAAATAGGGACATGAAGTCAGACAGAATAAGGGAGACAGAACTGTGAAGGGCTGATAGAAATTTTTAAAATTGGATAGAAAGAAGGGAGGGGGAAAAGGAGAAAAAACAGTAACAGGCTGCAGGACAGTGACAACGGGATGGTCTCGCTCACACCAGGCACCACTCTGACTGCAGCCTTCCATAGCAACATGCAGCTCAACTGCTTAAGCACTGGCCCCATGGCAAGATGGGTGTCTATCTTGTAAAATCAGTTTTTGATATAGTAAAAATAAACAACTGTGTATCTAAAACCTTTAATACAATTTCACAACATCAATATAAAAAATGAGAGATTTTTGTCTGTTTAACTTCTCACACCGGTAACTACAGTTGTAAATATTTTCTAACAGTTCCCCCTGCAAGAATTTTCAGACCCTTAAGGAGTTCAGGGCACTTAGTCACGATGCAGCAGTACTGAGCGCTGACAGTGAGGCCTATGCCGCCACAAATTGCAGTACCTGCAGTTAAACAGCGGGCGGCAGCACTGAGCACTGACTGGGCGACACAGGCGGCTGCAGACTTGCGGTACAGACAGCACAACTCAGTCTGGCTCTGAGCTTGCTTTGTCAAAACAAAAGGCTGCAGGGATCACACAGCATTGGCACCAATCAAGAAACAGGGAGACAAGATGAGGATGTGATAGCTAGTACTTCTTGTTCTCCGTGAGAAAATGAAATCAGTTTTGTTGAAAACTGCATCTTCCTCTTTCATGTTGTGTGCTCATACAGTTAGTTTTGCTATGCTCATTGTGGCAGTTTGGAAAGAGAACAATTCAATTACATAAACAATATCAGTATAATGCACAGAAGTTACTCAAATTCCTTTAAGTCTCAAGGGAGACACCATCAACATTACAGACACAAACACTAGCCTTTCAGAAAGAAACAGCAGTAACTCATAATAAAGTTGGTAAGGGCAGAAGAACTGTCTTAATCCAAGAGAAAAGACATTTAGATGATGTTCCAGTTTGCACAAGCATGCCTGTTGTGAAGAAATCCAGTGGCGAGATGGGTGAGGGAAAGACTTGCAGCAATCAATATGATTGATAAGCAAGCTTCAACTCTATTGTTCGAAAGCACGGCTTATAAAAGCATCTCAGCTAAATATGCACAAATGTCATCATTCTATTGGTTATTAGTCCAGGGTTACATTATAACCTCCAGCCTCCTTGCGGTTAGGTCTACGTGCAACTTCACAAGCTCCTTTCTCAGTAGTTCTTTCTTTCACATATACTTTGTTTCATATGCTGTTATCTTACAAGCAACTGCGAGCACAGCCACAAGGCTATGGTGGCCTTGCTGCATCAGCACACCAGCTTACTGTGAGCAGTAAACAACAAGATGGAGTCCGGCCTACACACTTTGTTCAAGCAGCTGTTCCATAAAACCATGTCCCTGCAATTCAAGCCATTCCACAACAATTCCCCCATTTTTCTTTTGTACAAATAAGGCCTTGGAGGTTATCCTTTGTCACTTTGCATGATACAATTATACAGAAGTTTATTCAAAATTAATACAATGATACCTAAAAACCTAAAAGCTTCTTTTGTCAATCAGGCTCTAGGCCTACAGTGCCAGATTGCTCACACTACTCGTCACTGGCACAAGATATTACTTGCATACACAAAAGCAAACAAATTAAAGCTAAGCTATATAGCAAAACCAAAAGTTCCGTAACACAGCATGTCTAACAGACTGATACAAGGCACAAAGCTTAAGTTGAACTAGTTACAATGTTCTAATAGAGCTGGTATAATACATGGTCAAAGATAACAGACACTGTAAAAAAGAATTTAGATCTTAATAGTTCCAATCTTTACATTTCACTCCTCTTGTTAATAGAGAAAACTTGATTATGCTTGAACACATAGCACACAGAGATAAAGACACAAATGCAATCCTTAGCACTCTTTTACAATCTGCTTTAGGGGTATGTTGCATCTTTATTTTCTCTAGGATGGTCAAAAATCATCAATTGTTTAATGGTAGCAAGATTTCTTTAATCTGTAAAGGCAGATCTGGCCAGGCTCTAGCTTCACAGTCAGAAAACTTGCAGGTAAACAGCAAGAGCAAAAGAGCTTCATTGCTTTGTCCAATATAAAATTACACATAATAGCGTGTTTGCTCATCCTAGTAATACTGAGCTCTTATTGGTACCATTAAAAAAAAAACTTTTTTGCTATGGGGTATTTTCCCTTCCCCCCCCTCTTTTTTTTTTTTTCTTTTATATATAACATATAAGTCCATAGGAACATTTTATCTAATCATACAACAATCAAACAACTCTAATATTCAATCCTTATTCACATGGTGCTATGGTACATTCTTCTGATTGATGCTTTTGATCCCAGATTATCATAACAGTTATTGTGATCGATGTTTGAAATGCTTCTTCCTCATAGTCTTGATTCTTCTGCACATTAACTGAAGAAAACTTTTAAAAATTAATACCTATTTACTACAAAGCTTAACTATATTACACGGAGCTCCTTTGAAATACTTAGGCACACAAGTAAGAAGGTTCGAACCAAAAGAAAATCTTATAATTTGAACTCATTACTAAGTAGGTATACCTTGCTACAATTACTATGTATTAAGTACCTGTAAATACCAAATGCTTACTATTCATTATTCTTATTAGAATAACTTAGCAAAACTCTAAATAACAACTCTCTAAAAGACATTGCAACCAGAAATGATAAAATTAGCACTGTCGCTTTAAATTAGAGCAGAGTCGCGGCTGAAGCCACTGGGAAGGGGGGTCGCTGGTGCGAGCCTCTGGGGGGGAAAGGGGTGGGGGCTGCTGCTGTTGCTGTAGCTGCTGTCGGTGCTGCCGGTACACTGAGCTGCCTTTCTTCGGCTTTTTCCCCGCTGGGTGCAGACGGCAGTGGTGGCAGCTGGTAAACACAGTGTGGTCGCCGCAAGATGCATTAGGGGCAGCCCAGATAAAACTGGGGCTGCATCTCGTCCTGACAAAGTTGCTGTAACTGCAGCAGCCATTCGCTGTTCTAGCTTATATTTTTTAATACAGTTTATGCATTCTCGCCACGGCTTTGGCAGCTTGATAGTGACCCAGTCCCACAGTCTGTTTCCATAGTCTCTCCAACAAGTTTCATCAAAATAACTAAGCCCAGGAATTATCTTAGACGATACGTCTGCCTTTTGTTTTTCTAAAAAACAATGAAGCAATGAGAATGCTACCTCTTTTTCCATGATCACCGGTATCCGTCCTTCCACTACAGTGTCCTTAAGGCTCTTCTGTGCCACAGGCTTCCCTAATTGTTCTAAATAAAGCAAGCCTCATTTCTCAAGGAAACATTAAAAGGGCTACTTCGCTCTCCGTACCCCGGCCAGGTATTTCCTTAAGTGCAGCCTTGAACCTGCGCCGGCAGCCCTTACCTGGACGGCGAGCAGAATTCTTCCTAGTGAATCCTTGCCCAGGCACGGTACGAACCCCCTACGCCAGCGCTGGGTTCACACTTTGCCCGTCGATCGCTGCACAGACCTGGGAATACCCTATCGACGCTCTCCGGCCCCACCCGCACCTCCTTCCTTCAGCAGCCGTAGACCGCGAGCTTGCTGAAGCAGCCGTCGGATACTCTTCTGTTCCTATTAAGCCTTCATGTCCCTGTGTTCAGGCGCCATATGTCGGGAAGAAATCCAGCGGCGAGATGGGTGAGGGAAAGACTCGCGGCAATCAATATGATTGATAAGCAAGCTTCAACTTTATTGTTCGAAAGTACGGCTTATAAAGCATCTCAGCTAAATATGCACAGATGTCATTATTCTATTGGTTATTAGTCCAGGGTTACATTATAACCTCCAGCCTCCTTGCGGTTAGGTCTACGTGCAACTTCACAAGCTCCTTTCCCAGTAGTTCTTTCTTTCACATATACTTTGTTTCATATGCTATTATCTTACAAGCAACTGCGAGCACAGCCACAAGGCTATGGTGTCCTTGCTGCATCAGCACACCAGCTTACTGTGAGCAGTAAACAAGATGGAGTCCGGCCTACACACTTTGTTCAAGCAGCTGTTCCATAAAACCATGTCCCTGCAATTCAAGCCATTCCACAACACATGCCCACTGCAGGCCCAAGGCAAACCACCTTTGATTGTCATGGTTCTGAACAGAAGCAAAGTAGACTGCAGCAGCTGTGTATATAATGGGTTTGTGTGATAGAAGATTGATTATCAAAGCTGAAGCATGATATAAAGCTTACAGGGTAACCAAGTCACAAATTAAACACCACTGAGATGACTCATAAATTACTAATCATGCTTTGTTTACCGAGTCCCACATACTCGTTCTAGACTTCTGACGTAAGTCACAGAAGTTCAATTCAACTAGCTAAAAGCCTGAAATGAAGAAAAAATAATACTGTGCTGATCCTTTTTTTAATCTTACCTTACTCTGTGATCTGTGAACACTTGATTATGAGCACCACCACCATTAAGAGTAAGGCAATTTTAGCCTGACAGGTGGCTTCATTGATGAACTCAGCTGAAAATAAGACTTACTACATGTCCTCAGAGTACAGAATAGGCCCCAGCCATATACAGTGCAGAATATGCCAAATGAACTGCACTGTGGGAGCTGGAGGGAAACAGCTCCTAAACTTAGAGAGAACCATTGCTATTTCTGAGATCTGTTGTGGCAAACACATGACTTGAAGCATACAAGATAATAGCTCCAGTCACAAATACCGTCTCTCTTTCACTCCAGTAACCATGCTCTGCACACTCAGAATACTCACTGCCTGTGACCTTGTGGAGTGGAATCCATGCTGGAGCAGAAGAATGTGAGAAGGAAGGAGTGTCAGAGAGAAGCAGAAGAGAGGATGTAGGCAAATTAGGAATGAAGATGAGCCCAGGAAATTTTTTTTTGGGGGGGAGGGGTTGGAATGTGTGTGTGTGTATGTTAGACTTCTTTTTATTTCTTGTTATCTTAAGCTGATTTTTACTGACAATACATTAAGTTAATTTGTCCAGGTCAAGTCTGTTTTGCCAGTGACAGTAACTGCTGAGTAATCTCTGTCCTTGTATGTGGCAATGGTGGCAGTAAGCAGAGTGAGCAATCTGGCAGTATAGGCTGAGAGCCTGACATGGTGGTAGGCCATGCTCAGCATAAGTGGAGAAGTAACTAGCAGCTTAGCAAAACAGTGCTGTGCCTGCAGCATGTAACTAAAGCAGGGCACCGGTAGCTACAAACACAGCAAGTTACCTGGGAATAACAGGACACACACCTGCATCAGCAACCTCACGTGTCATTAGTAGTTGGACCAATAATCTATCCCAGTGCGATGTGTGGTCACTCGTGGGGAGCCAGTGAAGCTATGCCAGCAATGCTCTCTGAGTCTATACAAGTTGTAGAAGTTCCTTTAATACGCACTATACTCTCTGCTCACTATACTCGCACTATACTCGCACAATACTTGTACAACAAAGGAATATACTGGAACGATACCAGATCATATTGGTCGTCTGCATTGACTCCATTCTCCGTCACTGACACTTACATCAATCCACAAGATTTTTGTTGTGTTTTTGCCCCTTGCCTCTTTGAGGAGCATGAGTGATAGAGCATCTTGGTGGGTGCCCAGCCTCTGGACAAGGTCAGCTCACAGTTTCCTTCCATCAGGTTTCTTCTTCCTACGTTACTGCTTATGTTTGCTGTATCCCATTCCTTTTGAATGTTATTTCTAACTCCCCATTCCTATTTTTCAAATTACTGCATATGTTTCTTGTACCCCATTGCTTTTCAGATGTCCTTCCTATGTCTTCCTCTAGCAAGCTCTGTGTATCTGTTTTTTAAATCTTGGCTCATATCCCCATATTCTGATGATTCAAAAATAATTCTAAGTCACCCTTCATCCATGCCCTTGTCACTCATTATTAATTCTTTCACCTCATTACTGTATCCTGCCCTTTTTCACATTTTCTTTCTGCATCTCTCTGTTTCCCAGTCTCTATTTAATATATTTTGCCTGTATGTCTTTTAACCAACCAAGTAAGGGTTTTTTCCACATCTGTTGCCTTGTTTAAATTTCCTATCCTCCTGGTGCCCACCAAGTCACAGAATCATAGAATCAATAAGGTTGGAAGAGACCTCAGGGCCCATCAAGTCCAACCTGTCACCCAAGACCTCATGACTACTAAAACATGGCACCAAGTGCCATGTCCAATCCCCTCTTGAACACCTCCAGGGATGGTGACTCCACCACCTCCCTGGGCAGCTCATTCCAACGGCTAACAACTCTCTCTGTGAAGAACTTTCTCCTCACCTCAAGCCTAAACTTCCCCTGGCATAGCTTGAGACTCTGACCTCTTATTGAAGATCTCTTCCAACCTGGTCTGGTCTATTCTATTCTATTCTATTCTATTCTATTCTATTCTATTCTATTCTATTGTTCTGGTGCTGGTTGCCTGGGAGAAGAGCCCAACCCTCCTTTCATGCAGTTGTAGACAGCAATAAGGTCTCCCCTGAGCCTCCTCTTCTCCAGGTTAAACAACCCCAGCTCCCTCAGCCTCTCCTCGTAGGCCTTGTGCTCAAGACCTCTCCCCAGCATTGTTGCCCTTCTCTGGACATGATCAAGAGTCTCAATGTCCTTCTTAATTTGAGGGGCCCAGAACTGGACACAGTACTCAAGGTGTGGCCTAACCAGTGCTGAGTACAGGGGCACAATGACTTCCCTGCTCCTGCTGCCCACACTATTTCTGATACAGACCAGGATGCCATTGGCCTTCTTGGCCACCTGGCCACACAGCTGGCTCATGTTCAGTCTCGTGTCAACCAGTAGCCCCAGGTCCCTCTCTGCCTGGCCACTCTCCAGCCACTCTCACCCCAGCCTGTAGCTCTGCATGGGCTTGTTGTGACCAAAGTGCAGCACCTGGCACTTGGACTTGTTGAATGCCATTATGTTGCACTCCACCCATCTGTCCAGCCTGTCAAGGTCCCTCTGCAGAGCTCTCTTACCCTCTTAACAGATCAACACCTGCCCCCGACTTGGTGTCATATGCAAATTTACTGATGACTGACTCAATGCCCTCATCCAGATCATCAATAGAGATATTAAGGAGGATGGGGCCCAGCACTGATCCCTGGGGCACACCACTAGTGACTGGCTGCCAGCTGGATGTGGCACCATTCACCACCGCTCTCTGGGCTCAGCCCTCCAGCCAGTTCCTAGCCCAGCACACAGTGCTGCTGTCCAAGCCACAGGCTGACAGCTTGGCCAGGAGTTTGCTGTGGAGGACGGTGTCAGAGGCCTTGCTGAGGTCCAGGTAGACTACATCCACAGCCTTCCCCACATCCACCAGGCAGGTCATCTGATCATAGAAGGAGATCAGGTTGGTGAGGCAGGACCTGCCCTTCCTAAATCCATGTTGGCTGGACCTGATCCCTTGGCCATCCTGCAGGTGTGCAGTGATTGCCCCCAAGATGATCTACTCCCTAATTTTCCCTGTCACTGAGGTCAGGCTGACAGGTCTGTAATTCCCTGGTTCCTCCTTCCTTCCCTTCTTGTGGATGGGCATCACACTATCCAGCTTCAGAAAGTACCCTGGGTAGCAAGCTGGGACAAGATTCAATCTCCGGGCATAATGTGCCTTCACCACAGCCCCATCCTGTTCAATATCTTTACTGATGATCTGGATGAGGGGATTGTGTCCATCAGTAAATTTGCAGATGACACCGAGCTGGGGGCAGGAGTTGATCTGATAGAGAGTAGGAGAGCTCTGCAGAGGGACCTTGACAGGCTGGGCAGATGGGCAGAGTCCAACGGCATGAGACTGAACACATCCAAGTGCCGGGTTCTGCACATTGGCCACAACAACCCCATGCAGTGCTACAGGCTGGGGAAAGGGTAGCTGGAGAGCAGCCACGTAGAGAGGGACCTGGGGGTACTGGTTGATAGGAGGCTGAACATGAGCCTGCAGTGTGGCCAAGAAGGCCAATGGCATACTGGCCTGCATCAGGAACAGTGTGGCCAGCAGGAGCAGGGAAGTCATTGTGTCCCTGTACACTGCACTGGTTAGGCCACACCTTGAGTCCTGTGTCCAGTTCTGGGCCCTTCAGTTTAGGAAGGATGTTGACTTGCTGGAACATGTCCAGCAACAAAGCTGGTGTGGGGTTTGGAGCACAAGTCCTGTGAGGAGAGGCTGAAGGACCTGGGATTGCTTAGCCTGCAGGAGGCTCAGGGGAGACCTCATTGCTTTCTACAACTACCTGAAGGGAGGTTGTAGCCAGGTGGGGGTTGGTCTCTTCTCCCAGGCAATCAGCACCAGAACAAGAGGACACAGTCTCAAGCTGCACCAGGGGAGGTTTAGGCTGGATGTTAGGAAGAAGTTCTTCACAGAAAGAGTGATTGGCCATTGGAATGGGCTGCCCAGGGAGATGGTGGAGTCACCATTACTCACTGGAGGTGTTTAAGGGGAGACTGGATGAGCCACTTGGTGCCATGGTTTAGCTGATAATATGGTATTGGGTGATAGGTTGGACTTGATGATCTTGAAGGCCTTTTCCAACCTGGTTAATTCTATTCTATTCTATTCTACCCTATTCTACCCTATTCTACCCTATTCTATTCTATTCTGTTCTGTTCTGTTCTGTTCTATTCAGTTTGCTTGCAAATGTGACACCCATCTTTAAGAAGGGCCAGAAGGATGATCCTGGGAATTATAGACCCATCAGTCTGATCTCAGTTCCAGGAAAAGGTATGGAGCAGGTCATTCTGAGTGCCATCACACAGCACTTACAAGACACCAGGTGATCAGGCCCAGTCATGGGTTTATGAAAGCCAGATCCTGCCTGACTAATCTGATCTTCTACAATAAGGTGACCTGCTTAGTGGGTGAGAAAGGGCCATGGACATTGTCTACTTGGATTTCAGTAAAGCCTTCAACACTGCCTCCAACAGCATTCTCCTCCACAAACTCATGGCACAAAGCTTGGATAAATGCACTCTGGACTGGATGTCCAGGCCCAAAGATTGGTGGTGAATGGAGTTCTGGCTGGCTGGTGCCCAGTCACTAGCAGGGTCCCCCAGGGTTCAGTACTGGGGCCTGTCCTCTTTAATATCTTTATCAATGATCTGGATGGGGGGATTGAGTGCACCCTCAGTAAGTTTGCAGATGATACCAAGCTGGGTGGCTGTGTTGGTTTGATAGAGGCTAGGGAAGGTTTACAGGGGGATCTGGACAGGTCAGGCCAATGGGCCAAGGCTACTTGTATGAAGTTCAACAAGGCCAAGAGCCAGATCTTTGCTGGGTCACAACAACCCCATTATGAGCTACAAACTTAGAGCTGTGTGGTTGGAAAGGTGCAACTTGGAGAGGGACCTGGCAGTATTGGTTTCTGGTTGGTTGAACATGAGTCATCAGTGTGCCCAGGTATCCAAGAAAGCCAATGGCATCCTGGCTTGTACTAGAAACACTGTGGCCAGCAGGAACAGGGAGGCAATCGTCCCCCTGTACTAGGCACTTGTGATGTCACAGCAGTTCAGTTTTGGGATTCTCACTATAAGAAGGACAGAGAAGTGCTGGAGCATATGCAGAGAAAGGCAGTGAGGCTCTCGAAGGGCCTAAAGCACATTTTCTACAAGGAGTGGCTGAAAGAGCTGGGGTTGTTCAGTCTGGAGAGAAGGAGGCTGAAAGAGATCTTCCTGCTCTGTAGAACTACCTCATGGGAGATTGGAGTTGGGGGGGGCAGCCACCTCTCCCTTTTGGCAAGTGACAAGACTAGAGGAAACAGTTTCAAAGCACCAGGGGAGGTTCAGGCTGAATGTTAGGAAATATTTCTTCACAGAGAGGGTTATCAAACACTGGAATAGTTTGCCCAGGGCAGTGGTGGGGTCTCCATCCCTGGAAGGTCTTTAAATGGTATGTGGTTTGGGTATTTAGGGACATGGTTTAGTGTTGACCTTGCAGTGCTGAGTCGAAGGCTGGACTCGATCTTGAAGGTCTCTTCCAACCAAATATATTCTGTGATTCTGTGATACAAAGTTGTTGCAGTGCATTTGTGGCATGCTCTTAAGCATACCACATGCTGTCAGCATTCCAGACAGCACTGCCAGTTCTCTGCTTTTACCTGTGTTTGGTTTTGGCTTTTGTGACTATTCCTGTTCTCTTGATTTGCTGCATGTACAGTGTTTGCTAAACTCCCACTCAGCCACTTATTCAAGGGCACAAATATATGTGCTTCAGTCTAAAGATTCCTTTGCAGAGCACGTTTCACATGTGACCTTTTGGCATACCCCTTCCTGATATCCAGTAGTGTGAGATGCTAGGGAAAAGATACGCATGGCTGCAGGCTCTTTTTTGGTTCACCAAGTTGAACTGGAACAAAACTGCAGTTCTGGTGCTATTGAACTAGCTTCATATCATCTCAGTGGGTTTTTTCCTTCTGTTTTGTGAGCAACTTATTCAGAAATTTCAGTTTATTTCTTCTTAGAAACTCTTTCAAATAAAAGAACAGGTGGTTGATCACGGAGAGTTCTATCTCTTCCTTTCAAAGAATCAAATCCACGGGGAGGTCCTGCATGAGGATTTGCTGAGAAGCTTGCTCTGTGGTTGGTGCAGAGCAGCCATCAGTGTTGTGGCGATTTCCTCTAGTCAGCTTAAATTGTGTGCAGAAACTTTCACAGCAACAGCATTCATTACTGAGATCAGAAGAGTGGTATGCAGAGAAAGTGTGTGTGTGTGTGTGTGCCTTTCATTCAAGCAGAAAGCATTGGTGGAATGTCATTTCTTGTCTACTACAAGAGATTTGGTCACTTCCATAGGTACACTGGACAGTTACGCTGGTCTTTTGATAAAAGGTTGTGAGCTATGTGCTTTGGTTTTGGGAAGCTTCCAGTTTGGGTCAGGCTGGTAGGCAGGTACCCTCAAAGAATATTTATGCTATTGATTTATTAATTAAACAGGCAAAAAAAAAGAGAAAGACAAAGAAGATTATCAGATGGTGCATGGGCACCCCTGCTGCTGTCTGGTTACCTGAGAGTCAGAAATGTGTAAATGTCCTGGGAAACACTACTGTCTCCTTTTCTTCTGGCACAATGCTTCCTTAGTTTCACCTGTGTTAAATGCCTATGCCTCTGTCAGTTATTTGTAAGGTAAAGGTATTGCAATCAAGAAACCTGAGACATAATACAATAAAATTCTGATTTAGAAGTGAAAAACTGTGCTACATACAATTGCTGAGAGGTCAGAAAGAATTACATTTGTAATTGGCATTGCATGGTATTGTGCTAAAAAGGGTCATCAAAGAGGATGCAAATGCAGCACCCAGAGAGTTCAATGCAAAGTTTTGTAATCTTACTCTTCTGTACTTCGGTTACAAAAAATAACTTGGTCAGAAAGGTTTAGTCAATGCATCTCTATAGTAGACAATGCAAATTTTAATCCACTTGGAGTTAATCTGGAGTGAAAAACAAACAAACAAAAACCACAACAAAGCAACCAGTTTATGAAGCTATTGTTCTTAGAATTAAAACAAAACAAAACAAAAAAAAAAGGGGTGGGGGGTGGGGGGAATGACAGGGGGAGGGAGCAGGGCAAAGACTGGTGGTGTTTCAGTAAATTTGCCTGAAGGTACCAGCCTTGTAGGGTTTTTAATACTAAAACCTTCACATGCTGTGAAATACCTTCTTCAGAGTCCAGCAAACTATTTGAAACATTTGACAACCTAAGTGCATGGATTTGTTTTAATTTTTAAAAAATAACTACTGTCCTGAAGGGTCAAACCCCAAAACATAGCCCAGATGATAGCACCTCTGAGCGTGCTAACCTGGACAGTTTCTGGGGTCCAGATGGTCAAGGCAGATGTATAGCATGTGTTGAATCATAGCATTGTTAGGGTTGTAAGAAACCTCAAGGATCATCTAGTGCCAACTCCCCTGCCATGGGCAGGGACACCTCACCCTAGATGATATTGCTCCAAGACACATCCAGGCTGGCCTTAAAATCCTCCAGGGATGGAGCTTCCACTACCTCCCTGGGCAACCTGTTCCAGTGTCTCACCATCCTCGTGGTGAAGAATTTCTTCCTAACACCCACACTCTGAATCTATCCATTTCTAGTTTTGTTCCATTCCTCCTCGTCCTATCATTACCTGACATCCTAAGAAGTCCCTGACCAGTAGGCCCCCTTAAGATACTGGATGGCCAAAGTAAGGTCTCCAGACCGAACAGCCCCAACTCTTTCAGTCTGTCCTCACAGGAGAGGTGCTCCAGCCCTCCAATCATTCTTGTGGCCGTTCTCTGGACACACTCCAGCACATCCAGATCCTTCCTGTAATAAGGGCTCCAGAACTGGGTGCAGTACTCCAGGTGGGGTCTCACCAGAGCAGAGGAAGAGAATCACCTCCCTTGACCTGCTGGCTACACTTCTCTTGATGCAGCTCAGGATGTGATTGGCTTTCTGGGCTGCAAGTGCACACCGGTGTAATCAACCTTGTAAGCACCTGTGAATGTACAAACCCAGACACTTCCTGGGATCCAGATAAACACATAGCATGTGCAGTTAGCTTTGTGACACAGATGTGAACTGTGTGTGCCCCTAGCCATGTTTGGATATGCCCCATCCCATCTGTCCAGTTATCCAGTTTCTGTGTTACCAAAGGGCATTAATTGTCTTGGAACAGTACTTAAACCAGAGGAGAAAGTAGGCTACTTGGCTTGTTCTCACCTAGCCAGCAACAAGAGCCAAATGCTGCCTGAGTAGCAGCTGAAGGACCTGTTCTAACAGGCAACAACTACACCCAGGCCTTGCACCTAGACCAAGGCAGAAAGGGGAAAAGCCCCAAGAGAACTGAATCCCAGAAGAGCCGTGGGAAGACTACAGCCTGGCAACGGAGCACACGAGAGAGAAGCCCCCTAGCCCTCTCTGAGCCAAGGGCCACTCGAATTATAGTCACAGCATCTGGGAAGATACCAGACAGAGAGGCGAATTGTGAGTCCCCGGCTGATCTGCCGTGGAATCCCATCTGTGGGAAGCCACAGATCACAGAACCTTTATTTCCAATTTGAATTGCTGCACTGGAAACTCTTAGATCTGTGCTTAAGTCATGCAACTGTCTTTATATGTGGAATGTGATACCCACAACTGAATAATAGAATCTGTAAATATACTTTGTAAATAAGTTATGGTGGTATTTAAAGATACCACTGCCCAAGATATTAAACAGTGAAATATATAAAAATATACATTTTATTACAATTGCTATCAACTGGAAAATACTATTTTGAATTACAGAACACTACTAAAGATGTCATGGAAAATACCACCATTTAGCTTTGTGACTAACCTGATATTCTGGAAGGGATGCCTATACCTGTGTTTCTGGCCCCACATGAATCTCTGTCATCAGCCCCATCCGTGAGATATAGTTGCAGGTTGCTCGGGCCTTGCACTGGCAGATCACTGGCAGTGCTTTCATTGTTATTATTGTTTCTCTGTGTGTTTCCCTGCACTTTACACACCATCTTGAAGGTGAACATCCAATTAGAGTAACAAGTACTTTAGTATATCTGGTACTAAATCTCAAGACACCTGCTCTTCTGAAAGCTGCTGTACTCCCATGCTCCCACAGAGGCTGACAACAGCTTAAAATCTTAGATCCTAAAAACTCAAACATCAAAAGATGGCATAAAAGTTAACACTTTTTTCCCCCTGTTATTGGAATATTTGCAGCCCTTAATGCAATGCATATATTTATTTTTAAGCAGAGCAGCAACTGGAGAGTCAAATAAGTAATGTGTAGCAGCCAAGAATTCTGAGCTAAAAAGTGTACCTGGGGACCAGGTGCTCTTGGCAGGTACAAGTGTGTGCTATACCCTGCCTGTGGGCTTCCTGCACTGAGCCAAGCATTAAAACATCTCTGCAATGCTTCAACTGCTCGTGGTGCACTTTTATGTCTAAGTGGACTACTCTCACTTACTTTTTGTCAGTTGCTGTGCTGTGGCAGCTGGTCCTGGCATGATTCCTAAATAAACTGGGTTTGGGAAGATATCCAAAGATTCTGGAAGCCCCTGGCTCTCTAAGAGGATCTGAGAGGAAGTGGTCCATAATCCAGATGCTGAAACATGAGGAGGAAGTCGTGAGTTTAGTGCAGCCTGCAGCACCCTACCTGTGATTTGGGAATGGTCTTACAGCCACACACAAGTAAAACTGCTAGGTGGTACTTCTTTCCTGTCTCATCACTCCTTTGTATGGTGCTCCCCTTTACTGAAATACCTTTTCCAGAGAAAACTATTCTAGCAGACATCACAGCAATGGGGTCATTAGCTTAATAAGAGGTTTGGTTTAGATCTGAGTGGTGGTTTCCTAGCTAACTGTGAAGGTTCCAGCTGAATAGAGATTGGCAAATGTGGCATACATCTACAGGAAGGGTTGGGAACAATCTGACCTCAGTGCCAGGCAGGGTTGTGGAGCAGATCATCTTGAGTGTCATTTATGCAGCACATGCAGGACAACTTGGTGATTAGGCCCAGACATCATAGGTTTGTGAAAGGCATATCCTGATTGATAAATCTGATCTCCTTCTAAGGCCAGGTGGCCTGCTTAGTGAATGAGGGAAAGGCTCTGGACATTGTTTACCTGGACTAAAGCTTTTGACACCATCTCCCACAGCATCCTCTTAGAGAAACTGGCTACTCATGTCTTGGATGGGTAGATGCTTTGCTGGGTTAAAACCTGGCTAAACAGCCAGGCCCAAGGAATGATGGCAAATCCCCAGCTGTGGTGTTCCCCAGGGCTCAGGTTTGGGGCCAGTTTTGTTGAATATCTTTATCAAGATATCAAGCAAGCAATTTTATTAAATGGCAAGCCTGATGACACAACTGGGAGGAGTGAATGACACACCTGAAGGCTGTGCTGCCATTCAGAGAGACCTGGACAGACTGGAGAGTTGGGCAAGAGGAAATGGCAGGAAATACAACAAGGACAAGTGTAGAGTCTTGCATCTGGGAAAGAAGAACCCCATGTATCATACTGATACATGCTGGGGACTGACCTGTTGGAGAGCAGTGAAGGGGAAAGGGACCTAGGAGTCCTGGTGGACAATAGCATGACCATGAGCCAGCAACATGCCCTTGTGTCCAAGAAGGCCAATGGCATCCAGGGGCGTATTAGAAGGGCTGTGGGTAGGAGGTCTAAAGAAGTTCTTTCCCTTCTAATCTGCCCTGGTGAGGCCACATCTAGAATATTGTGTCCAGTTCTGGCCCTCTTAGTTCAAAAAGGGCCTCAGAGAACTGCTTGAAAGAGTCCAGTGCAGAGCCAGAAAGATGATGGAGTGGAACATCTCTCTTACTTAGCTTGGAGGAGACTGAGGAGTGACCTCATTCATGTTTGTAAATATGTGAAGGGTGAGTGTCAGAAGGACAGAGCCAGGCTCTTCTCTGTCCAGTGACAGGACAAGGGGCAATGGGTGCAAGCTGGAGCATTGGAGGTTCCATGTGAACATAAGGAAAAGCTTTTGCACTTGAAGGTGACAGAGCACTGAAACAGGCTGCCCAGAAAGGTTGTGGAGTCTTCTCTGGAGACATTCAAAATCTGCCTGAATGCATTCCTGTGTGACCTACTGTAGGTGTTCCTGCTCTGGCAGGGGGATTGGACTCAATCTTTCAAGGCCCTTTCCAACCCCTAACATTCTGTGATTCTGTCATCACTGATGAGGAAGTTGAACGCACCCTCAGTAAGTCTGCAGATGACACTAAAATCAGAGGGAGTGTTGGTCTGCTTGAGGGTAGGAAGGCTCTACAGAGGGACAGACTGGACCAGTGTTCCAGTGTCAGCTGTATGAGATCCAACAAGCCAACACTCTGGCTTGTGCACTTGGGTCACAACTACCCCGTACAATGCTACAGGCTTGGGCAGAGCAGCTGGAAATCTCCCAGCAGAAAAACATCTGGGCGGTGTTGACTGACAGCCATCTGAACATGAACCAGTGGTGTGCCCAGGTAGCAAAGAAAGCCAAGAGCATCCTTGCTTGTATTGGGAGTAGTGTGATCAGCAGGAGCAGGGAAGTGATTGTCCCATTGTACTCAGCACTGGGAGGCCACACCTTGAGTACTGTGTTCAGTTTTGGGGCTCTCACTTCAAGAAAGTGAGTTGCTGGATTGCGTCCAGAGAAGGGCAACAAAGCAGGTGAAGGGTCTGGAGAACAGGTCTTATGAGGAGCAGCTGAAGGAACTGGGGTTGTTTAGTCTGGAGAAAGACCTTCTCACTCTCTGCAACCACCTGAAAGGACGTTTGTGAAGGGCAGGTTGTAGTGAGGTGCTTGTGGTCTCTTCTTCTTAGTAACAAGTGATAGGATGAAAGGAAATGTCTGTGAGTTGCACCAAGGGAGGTTTAGATTGGGTGTTAGAAGAAACTTCTTCATTGAAAGGGTTATCAAAGACTGGAATAGGCTCCCTGGGAGGTAGTTGAATCCACATCCACATCCCTGGAAATGTTTAAAGGACTCATAGATGTGGTGCTAGGGGACATGGTTTAGCACCAGACTTTCACAAGTTAGATAATGGCTGGACTTGATCTTAAAGATCTTTTTCAACCAAAATGGTTCTTTTATTTTGTGATCCCAAAACATGAGCATGGACATGCATGGGCATTTCCACTTCTTCCTATAACCACATTTTTAACTGATGTCAGATTGCTGGGCTCAAGCAAAACATACAATTACCTAAAAAGCATTTTCACATCTTTTGTATTTTAACACTTGTATAAAATCAAAATTTACACTATGAACATGGATAATTTTATGCAAGCAGCCACCATGATGTGTAACAGTCTGATTTTATTTTCTTTCTGATTCCAATTTAATTTTGAAAGAAATTTTTTATATATATTTTGCTTTACCTGAGAAACACTCCTTCTCACTGCACGCAGACTTTTTGTGCTCTTCTCTTTGCCAGCTGGCACAAACCAAAGTCCTTTAATCTTGACATCAGAAAATACTGAAAGCATTATTCCAAATTGCAGGTTCCTTTCAGAAGGTGTGAATTAAAACACCACAATTACTAATATTCTTACTCTAAAATACACTAAGATGATTTATACTATGCAAGTACTGAGGAAGCACAGAGTCACTGAGCATTCCTGCTAAGTTATTATTTCCCTGTACTGTGCTAATTCATTATTGTAGTAGTAATACTGTATTTGCAGTGAAGTGGGACAGTGAAGTGGGAAGTGGGACCTCTGCTTCAATTGCAATAATCCATGCAGAAATTATCTGGGAATGAGTAATGCAGATGCATGTAAGGGTGTGACATCTGCAAGTGAAACTGTGGTCAGGATCCAAGTGAAACACCTTGCTTGGTGACCTGAGCAAAGCTGATGTGCTGCAGAAAGTCAGTGGCACATGTCTGGATATCTTGCAGGCAGAGTGTTGTAGGCTGCCTGAAGGTAAGTGGACCACAGTGACATGCTCCTGGGGCTTCAGGTATGCAAACAAAAGTGAGTAGCAGAACATGCTGAGCAAGGAAAAGTGGCTTGCTGTCAGGGCACATGGTTCCAGCTTTGAGAGCTTTGTTTTGTTCCTCACTCTCCAGCACCTGAACTGAGACTAAGAGACTCCTTGGCTGTGTTTCTTCCTCTGGGTACACTTCTTGTCTCCATTCTCATTATTTGGTAAGTTCATAAAATGTGTTATATGAAGCAAGGCCAAAGCAGCTTGCCTTTCTTTACTATGCTATGGCTTTCCTGTCATTTGAAAGCATCCCTTCAAAGAGGCACTCAACCCTGCCAAAGAGCACAGTTTGAGGCAGGAATTACCAGCTGAAGAGTTCTAGCCAGTAAATCAGATTAAAGGAACACAACAGCCTTTGCTCATTTCAGAATATGTATTTGATGGGTAAGCCTTATTCTATATGAATGGATAAATTCAGAGTGACAGTGGGAGAACTGGTTGAGGGGTTGGGGTACAGATAATTTTTTCAATACCCTTAGTTGCAGGAAGGAATACTGAAAGGAACAGGTCAACAGCTGTAATTAACAAGAGGCTCAGAGGCTGGTGCTACCAAAAGAGTTTTGGGGTTTGCAATCTTGGGGAACTTTCTTTGGCACCAGGTCAGCTAGCAACAGATGGAGTACATCTGTCCCAGAGGGGGAGAAAGATCCTAGCATATGAGAATGGCCTATCCCCCAAATGGAAAAGGGTTCTAGGAAGGGAGTTGGCAGGTCTCATTGACAGGGCATTAAACTAGATTCAAAGGGGGAAGAGGCTGAAACCAGTCCCCCCAGACAGGAGTCAGGGGTGGTAAGCTGGAATCAGGGGTGAAACCAGCTGCCCAACTAATGCACACAGTATGGGTAACAAACAAGAGGAGCTGGAAGCCCTGTTACAGCAGGAAAGTTATGATGTAGTTGCCAGCACAGAAATGTGGTGGGATGACTCACATGACTGGAGCACTGTAATTGATGGCTACAGGCTCTTCAGGAGAGACAGGCAAGGGGGAAGGGATTGAGGGGTAGCCCTGTACATCAGGGAGGCTCCAGATGCCATGGAACTAGAGATTAAGGATGGTCAGGTTGAGTGCCTGTGGGTGAAAATTAGAGGGAAGGCCAAGAGGGCTGACATCCTGGTTGGAGTCTGTTACAGACCACCCAACCAGGAGGAAGATGTTGATGAATTATTCTATAGGCAGCTACAGGCTGTCTCAAGATCAGCTGACCTTGTTCTTATGGAGGATTTTAACCTGCCTGATATCTGCTGGGAACTCAACACAGCAGAGTGGAGGCAGTCTAGAGGATTCTTAGAGTGTATGGAGGATAGCTTCTTATCCCAGCTGCTGTGTGAGCCTACCAGGGGCAAGGCTTTGCTTGACCTTCTTTATACAAACAGAGAAGGGCTGGTGGGAGATGTGGTGGTTGGAGGCTGTCTGGGGTCCAGCAGTCATGAAATAATTGAGTTTTCAATATGCAGCCAAGCTAAGAGGGGCAGCAACAAAACCTCCACTCTGGACTTCTGGAGGATGGACTTCAGGTTACATGTGCCAGAAGATGAGCTGCCGGGGCAGACAGCCAGCCTGGATGGACAATGAACTTCTAAAAGAACTAAGGGATAAAAAAGAGGGTGTATCATCTTTGGAAGAAAGGTGAGGCAACCCATGGAATGTGTAAGGATGTTGCTAGGTCTTGTAGGAAGAAAATTAGGGAGGCAAAAGCATATTTGGAGCTTAGACTGGCCTCTGCTGTGAAGGACAACAAAAAATCCTTCTATAAATACATTAATAGCAAGAGGAAGGGCAAGGACAACCTCCACTCCTTGGTGGACATGGAGGGGAACGTTGTAACAAAAGATGAGGAAAAGGCAGAGGTACTTAACACCTTCTTTGCCTCAATTTTTACTAGCAGGACAGGATGTCTTCCAGACAGCTGGCCTGCAGAGCTTGTAGATGTAGTCAGGGAGTAGTATAGTTCCCCTGTGATCCAGAAGGAAGAAGTTAGAGACCTCCTTAGCCGCTTGGATCCCCACAAGTCCATGGGACCAGATGGGATCCACCCTAGGATGCTGAGAGAGCTGGCAGATGAGCTAGCCAAGCCACTTTCCATCATTTTTCAACATTCCTGGCTCAGTGGAGAGGTCCCAGATGACTGGAAGCTGGCCAAGGTGATGCCCATCCACAAGAAGGGCCGGTTGGATGAGCCAGGGAATTCCAGGCCTGTCAGCCTGACCTCAGTGTCAGGCAAGATTTTGGAACAGGTCATCTTGAGTGCAATCACACAGCACTTAGAGGATGGCCAAGGCACCAGGCCCAGCCAGCATGGATTTAGGAAGGGCAGGTCCTGCCTGACCAACCTGATCTCCTTCTATGATCAGATGACCTGCCTGGTGGATGTGGGGAAGGCTGTGGATGTAGTCTACCTGGACCTCAGCAAGGCCTTTGACACCGTCCCCCACAGCCAACTCCTGGCCAAGCTGTCATCATGGCTTGGACAGCAGCACTCTGTGCTGTGTTACGAACTGTCTGGAGGGCTGAGCCCAGAGAGTGATGGTGAATGGTGTCACATCCAGCTGGCAGCCAGTCACTAGTGGTGTGCCCCAGGGATCAGTGCTGGGCCTCATGCTCTTTAATATCTTTACTGATGATCTGGACGAGGGCATTGAGTCACCAGTAAATCTGCAGATTACACCAAGGTGTGGGAAGGAGTTGATCTGTTGGAGGGTAGAAGAGCTCTGCAGAGGGACTTGGACAGGCTGGACAGATGGGCAGAGTCCAAGGGCATGAAATTTAACACATCTAAGTGCCAGGTTCTGCACATTGTCCACAACAACCCCATGCAGAGCTACAGGCTGGGGTCAGAGTGGCTGGAGAGCGGCCAGGCAGAAAGGGAGCTGGGTGTACTGGTTGATAGTAGGCTGAACATGAGCCTGCAGTGTGCCCAGGTGGCCAAGAAGGCCAAGGGCATCCTGACATGCATCAGGAACAGTGTGGCCAGCAGGAGCAGGGAGGTCATTCTGCCCCTGTACTCAGCACTGGTTAGGCCACACCTTGAGTCCTGTGTCCAGTTCTGGGCCCCTCAGTTTAGGAAAGATGTTGAGTTGCTTGAGTGTGTCCAGAGAAGGGCAACAAAGTTGGTGAGGGATTTGGAACACAAGCCCTATGAGGAGAGGCTGAGGGAGCTGGGGTTGCTTAGCCTGGAGAAGAGGAGGCCCAGAGGAGACCTCATTGCTTTCTACAACTACCTGAAGGGAGGTTGTAGCCAGGTGGGGGTTGGTCTCTTCTCCAAGGCAACCAACACCAGAACAAGAGGACACAGTCTCAAGCTGCATCAGGGGAAGTTTAGGCGGGATGTTAGGAAGAAGTTCTTCACAGACTGATTGGCCATTGGAATGGGCTGCCCAAGGAGGTGATGGAGTCAATATCACCGGAGGTGTTTAGGAAGAGTCTGGATGGGGCACTTGGTGCCATGATTTAGTTGATTAGGTAGTGTTGGATAATAGGTTGGACTCGATGATCTCAAAGGTCTCTTCCAACCTGGTTTTATTCTATTCTAGTCTAGTCTAGTCTAGTCTAGTTTAGTCTAGTCTATTCTGTTCTGTTCTTTTAATGTAGTAACATCTGCTCATTTCTTTGCTATTAGTCTGCTTAATGCTTGCCAATAGCACAGCAGGGAAGTTCATGCCTTTCTGGTAACAACCTTTTCACTCAAAGCTGAGGTGCACTGTCCAGAGCTCAGGGCTCCTGTGGCTGATGGGAAGGTCAATTACAGAGCTCTGCTGGGTATTTTTCTTTCAGAGGAAAGGCTGGGTTTATTTGTGTCACTGATAACAGTGCTGGCTGGCACTAACAGACTGTTGGGTTGAAGTTTCACCCCCAGTATTAACTTTGCCAGACCAACTCCATTAGAAGTAAATGAAGCTGTATTTACAAGCAAAATCTAAACTCTGCAATGGAAGGCAATGAATATGTACAAACTACACAGTATTTACAATATTATACAGATAGTTACATTTAGCAAACAACATGAAAACCCCCCTGGTCAAGAGACCAGGGAAGCCATTCTACTGCCCACTCCACACCTTCCTGTCCCAAGAGAGAAAGGAGTGGAGAGAGAAGCAGTGGGTTACACATAGCCAAGGCCTGTCAAAGCACATTATCTCTCCCAAGTGAAGCAAAACAGCCAGAGATCAAAGAGGGAAAAGAATTGCTATGGTACATCTCATCTTATTCTAGCTATTCACCCAATTAATTTGTTTACAATATTTTGTTTTCTTTTTTACCCCTAATAGTGACTTATTTATATTTTTCTACTTTTCTGCTCAAAATCTGTAACTGAATTTTAAAGTATTCAGTATTACTAAGGTTGGAAGAGACCTCAAAGATCATCGAGTCCAACCTGTCACCAAGGCATAGCCAAAACCCACCACACAGACCTGCATGGCGCAGTGAATTAATGGTGCTGCCTATCCAGCGAATGCTTGTTGCTATCGCAGACATACTAATATGTGGTACAGTCACTTGTAGGCTTCCATCACACCTGTATAGCACCTTCACCAGTCTCTCTCTGCAAGACAGTCTATTTTTTTAAATGAAACCTCAGGCTCTCCTTCATATTTCGAGTTCATTTAGCAGATATGGAAATTAAGCAAAGCCTGACTAGTCAGCTTCTTGTGACTGCACAGGAAGTCTGGAACAGAAATAGAAAACGAATGAAGTTTTACCGAGTTCTTACTATGCTGTAACACTTGTGTTCCTGTGTCCCAACCACAAGCTTCAGGAAGCTGATTATGTTTTAATGTTAAAAACACCAGTGGTTTTCCATTGCCTGTTCACTGGCCACACTGCTTTCCTGTCTGTTGTTCCATTTTGCAGTCTTTCTCTTAAGCCCTGCCTCTAGTTTGAGGAACTGGAAATAAGAGAAAGTGTGCTGAGACTCCTGCCTGCAGTCCTCACCTGAGGTTGGGGCTTTCACTGCTCCTACTGAGCAGGCAGGACTGTCAGTGACAGAACGGAGATTAAGTGCCCTGGGATGTTCGCAAGCGATGTCCTTTGCAGCTAAATAACCATGTGGCTGAGTGAATCTTACAGGAGTGGTAAATACCCAGTCTCTAACTGAGTGTATGCAGATGTTAGAGCAGCTCTGCTTTTTATAAACTGTAACCAGATGTAAGTCTGGTCTCTTCAGTCCCCAGTATAACACCAAATTATGTAATGCTTTCTCATCATATGATCTGCTTCCTAAGGTATTGACTTTGCTCATGCACACAAGTGATGAACAGAATATTCTCATTAACAGAATAACCAAGTAGATAAGAATTTTCCTCGTTAGCTGAATGCTGGAATGAAGGGAGGGGGAGAGGAGTTGGCAGACAGCCTCTGCATAGATAAGGAATAGAAGGATTTTTCAGTGATTTACTTCTGTTAGTCCTAGACAAGATGGTTTTTGTATTAGATAAAGGACACCTGGATGATATGTATACTTCTGCTGTTTTTAGATAGATAACCTTTGTATAGATAGGAAGCATCTGGACTTTTCTGCAAAATATTGACATACCTGTCATGACAAATAGACAACTTTTTGTATAAAGGTTTGCCCAAAACTGTCTGAAGACACACAGGCCTTTTGAAATGATTCTACCTGTGTCCGGCGCTGAAACAGAAGCATAATACAAGAAACTTACTGAGTCTCTTGTGTGCCTTTCTCTAAGTCAATTTGGCGACTGTGGCAGGACGACTCTGTTTGGCTGCAGGACCTGCTGAGGAGCCGGACTGCTCAGGGCCCGCTGAGAAATTCTCGAGGAGAGCTCCGCTGCTCATCAGATCGCTGCAGGAACAGACAAGACTCCCAGGAAAGAGAAGGTTTGCTTCTATAAAAGGGGTAACTCCATAAGGCGCGAGGGGATGCCCTGCACGGGAGAGAGGGATTTACTGCACCCCTAGGTAAAAGAGTTCTTGGGTTGGGGCCAGGGGGGTCCCAAAGGTAACTATAAGAATCGTTTAAGTGTGCGAGGGGCCAAGAGGGTCCCTAAAGAACATAAAGTATTAGAAGTATTGTTTAGGTTTTGAATGTGTGGCTGAGTGTGTGTGGCCAATACCTGTGTGTTAAGGACCGGTCATTATTGTTGTAATTGTATTTGTATTTGTTTTGTGTTCTGTGTGCTGCAAAAAGACAGTACTGTGTTGTATTGTGTAAAATGGGAGGGAGGCAAAGTAGTGAGATCCCAAGACATAGCCCTCTTGGTTGTATAATTGCCCACTGGGGGGAAATTGGAGGCCCCTCAGGAGGGTCAACAAATCAAAAGACTCTAATTAAATATTGTACCCGGTGGTGGCCATTATATAAATTAGACGGTGGAGAGAAATGGCCTGGAAATGGGAGTCTGGAGTATGATACTTTACTGCAATTGATGTTGTTTTTAAGAAGAGAAAAGAAATGGGATGAGACAATATATGCTGATATGTTTTTCTATCTCCCAGAGCATCTGGAGTTTCAAAGGGACTGTGGTATTAGAGCTCCCGCTGATCCAATGGTTTTGGCCCTTGAAAAAGAAAACAAGGCCAAGAATAAGAGGCAGACATGGTTGAAAAGGTGTTGCTCTGCGTGTAGCATAGGACAGAGGTGTCTTAAACTTGAGGAATTAAAGGACCTGCCTGAATTTTACCAATCTCCAGGAAAACTGCAAGAGGTAGTGACAGAGAGTTCGGAAAATAATGCAGGAAGTTCTGGGAGTGGCAGCAATGCAGAGAGTGACACCGGAGTCAGTTCCCAGAGCTATGCTCAGGGAAGCCCAGTGGCAAGAAGGACCTGAGGACAGCAAGCAAATGCCCCGGCTTCCCAGGCACTCATTCAAGCCCCCCTGCCACAAGCAGTAGGTCCTGAGGGGGACCCAGTCTGGATTAAGGTGCCTTTTACAAGTCATGATTTGGATAGTTGGAGAGAAAAGGCTAAAAATTATCGTCGTGATCCCACAGGCATGGCTACACACTTTCGATTCATGATCAGGCAGCACAATCCAGACTGGGATGATATCCAGTTACTATTAGAACAAATGACTGAAACAGAGAAACCATTAGTTGAAAAACATGGATTGGAGCTAGCAACAGAAAGAATTCAAACCCGGGGCGGGGGGGGGGGGGGGGGGGGGGGGGGGGGGGGAGCAAACATTGGAGATGTATTTCCACTAAAGCTGAGGGAAGTTATGAGGAAAAACACCTCTCTTGACCCCGGATCAGAAGTAGGTATACAACAACTGGCATCACTATTTATTGGGCAATCTGCTAGTGATATCAGAAAGAAGTTGCAAAGGTTGTCACCCCCGCAGGGAAGGGATTTAGAGGCACTTTTGGATGTAGCATGGAGAGTATTCTCTAACAGGGAAGAAGAAAACAGGAGAAAAGAAAAGAGAATGTTGGTAGCAGCATTACAGGAAAGTAGGGAGACTAAAGAGACTAACAGAGTACGGTTGGAAAAAGATCAGTGTGCGATCTGCAAAAAGAAGGGTCACTGGAAAAGAGAATGTCCAGAGAGGAAAAGGAAAAATAGAATTCAGGCACAACTAGAAGAGGATGACTAGGGAGGACCGGAGGGGACTATAAATACCCTAGCAGATCCTCTGGTTATAATGAAGCTAGGGGAACAAGAAAATAAACTGGAATTCTTAGTGGACACAGGAGCAACCTTTTCAGTCTTAAATCAAGCACTGCTGCCTTTGGATGAGAGCTGTGTTTCTGTGGTAGGGGCTACATGTCAAACTGAGAAGGCATTTTTTTTAAACCTCTTAAATATAAATATGGTAAAACTTGGGGCTTACATAAATTTTTATATATGCCAAATACCCCAAAGTCATTGCTGGGGAGGGATTTGTTAGAAACATTGGGAGCTGAAATTAAATTTACTAAGGGGAAGGTAGAATTCAGAGTAAGGGAGGAACAGTTGATTGTGGTTTTAAGTCTTGCATTAATGAGCCCTCGACAAGAGAAAAACAGAATAAGAGAAAGCATAAAAGTATCAAGATATAAATTACAATTTGTGGAAAAGGAGGTAAAATATTTGGGGCATTAACATAGTCAGGGAAAGAAGAAATTAGTAAGAAAGCACTGCTGCAGCAGAAAACAGTTTCCCCCCTCCCTCCTGCTTTGTTGTTGCAGATACCTTGCCAGCCCACACTTTCTCCCTGCTATCTTTCTCTTGCTAGCAGCTGTTTGCTTTTTTTTTGTAGCTTTGCAGACAGAGTTGTTGGCTAAACTTTGTAGAAATTTTATTATAACCTGTGTCAACAATTAACAATAATAGTTAACAGGAACTGTGGGAACAACTTATTTACAACAATTGTTGCGATAACAAAGGATGGCAGTAACAAAAACAAGGATAACAGCACAGATTGAAACACCCAACAGTGAATAAACTAATACTCTCAGCTGCCTTCGATTAACCACCTGAACATCTGGGCGCAGCGTGGTGCGATGGGTGGTGTGAGCTCTCCTCCTAAGGAAAGAAGAAATAACAAAAAGGGAATATCTTAGATTTCTTTTCAATCAACCATGTAGGGTGAGAGAAATTTAGAGCCTTAACAGAACGAACCTCTGTGGTTGTTGCGGAGGGCGAAGAGCTGCTCGTCTAGGCCTCTCCTCCCTGGTGGGTGACAGTGGCCTACCAGCCTAATGGTGAGAAAACACTGCAGCGTCACAGCCAAGGTAGGAAATACTGTCTGGTTTTTACTAAAATACTGTAGAAAAACATTACCATTGGTGAACTGGCTGGCATCTCAGATGGATCCAGGGTGATATCTTCCTCTCTGGCGGTGGCCATCTCTCCCAGTGCGAGTGGTAACACCTCCTGATTCGTGTGTGAGGCTGCGCAACTCCAACCCTGCACATGCGCTATAACCCTCTATGGCTCACCCATAATGCTGTGACGCATGTTGAAATCAAGGCCATAACCAGCAAAAGAGTTTATGTTCTATATGATTGTTTTAATTGTGTTGTATGAATCTGTTAGATCATTCAGTCTCAATGCATAAGCATATTCAAGAACTGGAATAGAGTGGAACACATTTGCAGATTGATAATGAAGGTTGATTTAAAGGATTGTGTAAAGGATGGGAACTCTCTGGTTGGTTTCTTTTGGTTGTTAAAACTGGGTTATTAATATTGTTAATTGTGATTGTAATGTTACTGATGTTACCTTGCCTGATTAGTCTGTTGCTGGGAAATTGTGATGAAGTTGTGGACCCTCTGATGGGCCAAGAAGAGATTGACCTTGAAAGTATTGCTGTGTATCGGTGAGAAAATATTGCCATGTACCCCAGAATATCTGGCAAATCCCTGAAATGAATGTGTAGTTTGTTTAAGGTTGAGAAACTGCAATGAGAAGAAATATACGGGTGGTTAAAAGAATCTGGAATTTAGCAGTTGGAATCTCTTACACTGGCGGGTTTAGTATAATAAATCATTTAGCAGGGGTAAAGTGCAGATATTGGTATTGTAGGGGTGTTGTTATAGTGTAGAAAATGTCAGTTAGTATACACTAATTTGTAAGATACAAGAGGTAAGGAAAACTGGGCAAAAAGAGTCAGTTTGGACCAGCTCCTAAGAAGCGGAAGAGGGCAAGGCCGAGGAAGGAACCAGCACCGCGGCTCAAGAAGGTCTGCTGAGGGCTGCAACCCCTTAGCGCTGAGGCCGCCGGGTACCACGGACCTGACCGGACCTCTTCTGATGTTATATGGAGCCTTGTTGGTCCTGGGACATGCACAAAAGTGCAGGTGTATCATACCATCTATGACTGCAAGGGAAAAAAAATACATTAAATCCTTGCTCTAAAAATCAGCCGGAGTATGCCCAGTGTAATGGAAGTGGAAAAAGAACCTGTCATGATCCTAAAGAAGTACCCTGTCAGTGGTGGGTAGAAGCAAGAACTAATAATGAGAAAGGAAGGTTGATAGGGCAAAGTGGTATTAGCACAGATCTCAGTAAACCACTCTCTGTTAAATTTGACCTGTCACAAAAAGATTATTGTTCAGTTTTTTTATCATGGAATCGAAACAAGGACTAAGTATGAGATTCCAACTGTTACTAAGAATTTATTTGTAAACCTTGCTGAAAATATTGCCAAAGCCTTAAGAGTAACTAACTGTTTTGTTTGTAGAGGTACTAATCAAGGTGTTCCTGGGGTTACCACACTCCTATCTATATGCTTAACAGAATTATAAGACCCTGAGCATTGTTAACAAGCAGGTGATTGGAACCAATGTGAGAGGGTTACACAGACAGACAATGATGTGGAACCTGGAGATTATGTCTGTGTCAGATCTCTTTCAGAGAACCCTCTGGAGCCCAAGTGGACCGGACCATATCAGGTGTTACTGACATCCTTCACAGCCATCAAAATCAAGGAACAAGCTGCTTGGATTTACCACACCAGAGTCAAGAAGACCTCAGAGAGAGAATGGAAATTTGAATCCCAGGGACCCCTGAAGCTCAAGTTCTATCAATAATTGTGATTTGTTTGTTGGTTGATACTACTGAGGGATGGAAAGGAACTATGTTCTTAAATGTTAGTCAAAAATTGGCTTTGCAAACTAATCTCTCTAACTGTTGGATAATACTACTGTTAGTTTTGATTAAGATAATTATGTGTACTGGAAAGAGTGGTGTAGAATCCTACCAGCAGTATAAAAATTATAAACTCAGACATGAGCTGGAAACAGGACATTATTTTAAGAAAATATAGTATAGGAATATACTCTTGGCTGTAAGAAAGGGGGGAATTGATGAACAGAATATTCTCATTAACAGAATAACCAAGTAGATAAGAATGTTCCTCGTTAGCTGAATGCTGGAATGAAGGGAGGGGGAGAGGAGTTGGCAGACAGCCTCTGCATAGATAAGGAATAGCAGGATTTTTCAGTGATTTACTTCTGTTAGTCCTAGACAAGATGGTTTTTGTATTAGATAAAGGACACCTGGACGATATGTATACTTCTGCTGTTTTTAGATAGATAACCTTTGTATAGATAGGAAGCATCTGGACTTTTCTGCAAAATATTGACATACCTCTGTCATGACAAATAGACAACATTTTGTATAAAGGTTTGCCCAAAACTGTCTGAAGACACACAGGCCTTTTGGAATGATTCTGCCTGTGTCCGGCACTGAAATAGAAGCATAATACAAGAAACTTGCTGAGTCTCTTGTGTGCCTTTCTCTAAGTCACAAGGAAAGAGGAAGGGGCTTTACTCAATCCGTATCCATTTCCTTTTTGGTATGTGTAGCTGTGTTACCTACATGTATGTACCTGCATACAGTTTAATAGCTTTTAGTCAAACTGAGTTCTTTATGCTAGGGCAGTTTAGGACTGAAGTTCCACATAATTAAATACCATAGCAGATACCTAGAGGCAACAAAACAGACAAAGTAAGGGAGTCTTTCCAAAGAGATCGTCATTGCTACTAGGGGTAGCTTTGTCTCCAGTAGCAAAGATAACCTATTATTATATAGGAAACTGAAAAATACTTAGCTGATGCTTCGTGCTAGTTTGTTTAGAGCATCTTGAAACCACAAAGATCTCAGCTTAGGAAAGCACAGCCCTCAAGCCATCCTTCGAGCAAACGTGATTTTTCCACAAAGGAGCTGGCAGTCTTAACAGCAGAGGGATGAAACTAAGCAGTTTGAACCTGAGGCTGGTGCACTGCAGTGTTAAATTTGACGCCTGGTCATTACGATCCACATTCACATGCCTTCTTCAGTCAGTTAATTAAACTCTAGATACTACACTGCAGGTGTGTCAGAGGATTTATGGACAGGCACGAGACCTTCACACTGTCCTGGAGAGCAAGAGGGCCTGCAGAGGCTGGTCCTGTGTGGATTCACTCTGTCGTAGATGCAGGTGCAAATGCCATTTCTATTGGCTTGGGCAAGCACGGCCTGCCGTGCAAGACAACCGCCCTGGCGCCTTTAAGCCGAGGCACGGATCCCTCGGGGCCAGCTTGGGGTGTAGGGCTCCTGGGTCGGAGGCTGTTCCCTCGCTGGGGAGAAGGCAGGCCTCCGCCAACACAAACTGGATGGTGAGGCTCTCCGGAGAGGCGTGCAGCAACGGCTGCGGTAGGAAGGGCAGCTGCCACAGCGGCGGCCGTGACTGGGCGGTCCGAGGCGCAGCAACCGCGGAGAGTCGCCAGGCCCAGTTCGACTCCCGTCGCCGCCGCGCAGGCTGACGACAGCGGAAGCCAGGCGGCGAGGCCGGGCTGAGGGCGTCGCGGCTGGCGGCCGGGCAGAGGCGGTGTCGCTCCGCCAGTGCCGGCGGTGCCCGGGCGCTGCTCGCCCAGCCCAGCCCAGCCCAGCCCGCTCCCGCATGAGGGAGGCAGCGAGGGAGCCAGGCCACTCCGCGTCGCCGGCATGTCCGCGCCCTGCTGCGCCGGCCAGGTAGAGGGTACTGGGGGAGTGCGGGGAGGCTGGCAGGTGTGCGCAGCAGGAGGTGAGGGCCTCCGCAAGCCTCCTGATAACGTCTGGGGGGGGGGGGGGGAGGTGTGTCCCGGAGACGGCACTGAGGGTCCGCCGCGGGGCTCTGACGGTCTTCGGTGTTCATGGAGAGCTGGGAGCGAGGTCCTGAGGGAGCTTCCCACAGTGTCGGGGTGGCGACGGCCCACTGCGCAGAGCTGAGAGACTGGGGCGGCACAGGGCTGGGGTGCTGCATCCGTGTGCTGCCTCGGTCACAGCTTCGTGCTTTCCATGGTCAGCCTCCGGTGAACTGGGCTCCTCAAGACAATTAACGCGTTAGAAAAACAGTATTTGCAGAGGGAGAGCTGACTGCAGCTTAGCGCTTCAGGTGCTTACGGTGGTGGAGTTTCCTGGATGAATTCCCCTCCTGTTTCTGGGGGATAGGCAGCAGAATGTTGTTTGCTCGCCCAACGCAGCGGAGAGCCGTTCTGCTCGCAGGTGTCCGCCCGCACCAGGAGCGGTGGTGGGGCAGAAGGATGCTGGTGAAGACCCGGACATTGAGAGGAGCTTTCCTAAAGAACTGCACTGCAAGGAGCAGTTCCTAAAGGAGTGACAGATCACTTGGAGCTGCGAGATATGGATAGATAATTGCTGCTGGTGCCTGGTGGTGGGTTAAAAAACGAAATGGCCTTCATTTCTTTCTTAGCTGCTCATTGCCTCTCAAACCCTCTCACATACTACTTTAAAATTTGGCTTGCGGAAAGATTAAGCAAATGCAGGTGCTGGCTGAAGAAGTGAGAGATAACAAGTGGTGGTAGAGGGTGATGCAGGACCTGTGCCCTGTATCTCTTGCTGTAGTGCACCTGTTTTCTTGATTGAGTCTGTTCTGATGGATGAAGGACAATGGACTTAGAGAAGAAGAGCAGTCATGACACCCTGTCCAGATCTGCTCTTTGGTTACTTGTGCTCATGGAAAGCACTTCTGTTCTGTCCAGTTGTCTCTCTAGCCTGGTGTATGACCACATCTCCCACCTAGGTGCTTTGTTTTGTGCTTCATTTTCCCATATCTCTACTTCTGCAATAGAAAGCCATTACTGCTTGTCCTATCTGCCACAGACTAGCCAGTGAGCTAGTCATGTTGGTGTACATATTTAAACACCTTACACTCCTAATTCCATTGGTATTGCTTCAGTGGGCCCTCTACCCACTCTCAGTATCTGATTATTCCCTTGCTTTTATGTGAAACACCTGAAAAAAAACCAACTATCTCAGATTGTTTCAAATCATGGGCTAGATTTGGTCTTCAGCTTGCATTTTTTTTCAGTCTGTGGTGAGCAGGAGGATGACTAAGCGTGCCCCAACATGCCCATCCACCGTGAGTTTCCCTGAAGCTCATCAAAGACTGCGATCAGAAGGCTGTGTGTCACCATTTGTTGTAATATAGATGTTTTATTCTTCTCATGCACAGCTTCCACTTGTTGTTATATAAATGGTAGATTCACCCTGAGCACAGCTTCCAGGACAAGATGTAAAGCAGGCAAAGATGTTTATTACATTGTACGGCAAGATTATATAGTCTATCAGAAGGCACATGTGTCACATCTTAATTGGTTATTTTCTACTGGCATGCATGCAATTAAGGCATACGATAGGTCAAAATAACAAAACTATATTTTAACACATCCAACCAAATTCTGCCCAATTTCTCTCTTTCAGTTACAAGATGTTTATATTCTTCTCAAAGACTAAACCTAGTCTTCTCTATTTTGAGAAAAGGCAAATCTTCATAGCCTTCCATAGCTATCCGAAAACAACCTTCTACAGCTGTGGCATATAGCGGTAAATGCATTTGATAATACTCCTCTTAGAGGAGGTCTCCATGACTGAAAGCATTTTCATTGCTTTTGTTGGTAGAAAGTGTTGTGAGACTTGTGTGGTGAATGGCATAGCTTTAACATGACTGAAATGCAAGACATTCTTAAAAGTCTCTGTTCCTGTTCTGTGTAGTATCTGACAGTAAAGTGTTTTAGTTACTCTCAGAGTCTGTAAATAAACTGACCTCCTTAGTGATATTTGAGCTGAAGCAAAAGCACCAACATTATGCAGTGCCCTAGGGAGATGTATTCTGCTGGCTCAAACACTGTTTTTTGGAGTAAGACTTGTTTGTGCTGAGTAAGACACATTGCTGGAGTTAGTGTGAGTAGCCTTTTTATAGGCTAACGTGATAAATGGCGTAAATGATGTTTCAACAGCATACAATATGACTTTTTGAAAAAGTAAAATGGTGCTTGCCTTCATGACTTGATTTATCCCAACCTTGATGAGGAAATGCTTATTTAATGTGATTGGTACATGAGAAAAACAATAGCTATGAAAGTTCTAATTGCTCTCTCAACCCAGCTTCCTCAGGCATTTTATCAGTACTGTTAATAAAGCTACAAAAGGGAGAAGGAATTTGGCCTCTCCATACATATTCCCCAAAAGATGAAACTAACCCAGAGTCCAGAAACAGGAAAGATGGAAATTTTGTGAGTTCTGAAAAATAATACAACTCCCTTATTTTTCCCTGAAGTATACTGGTTTAACGCATTTGATATCCCGTAGGGTTGGGTGGGTTTGTTTTGGGTTTTTTTGCATTAACTGGTTTTGTCCTGTGTATGTCTGTCTTTCTCTCTTTCTCTGTCTCTGTGTATATATATATATATATAGGTATATATGACTCTCTGTGGATCTCCTTTCCTAGAACCAGCTGAGAATTTTGGTACTGTTCTTCTGAACTGTGAAAGTTCAGTTATCAGGCATGGATGTCTGTAGCTGACATCAAAGCTTTGTCCAGATTTAACATCACTTGACTATCCATTTTTTCTCTATTCATAATGGCAGTAAATTTTTCTGGTGTTAATTAGATGATGAGTGATTGGTACATTTGGTTTTCATCAGACTGTGCTAAAACCATCTAGTTTATGCTGTCTGTTGGAATAAATGCATTAAATTTTTGCAACCCAGATTCCTGTTGTTAAAGGTAGCAAGCTGCCAGAGTTCAGCGTACTTCGGTTGTGCCGATTTTGCACTCAAAAAATGGTTTAAAATAATCTTCATTAAAATTACCATGTGACTTGCATCCTTGTCAAATAGACCCTGGGAACTTGCTTTCAAGGAACTTGGCCATTTATAAATTTTAATGTCTGCGATTGTTTTTCATCAGGCAATATACAAACATTTTTTTGAAGATAATTGCAATTTTTGGAGCTGTTGTAAGTTTGCTGAATGTTTCTTCTTTCACTAGTGTTTCTTTGGTAGACCTATTTTGAGAATGCAATGAGAATACAGTTTGGCTTGGACCTCTACAGTGCTTTTGATTACATAAAAACATCTGCTTAAATTGACAGGAAACAGGATTTTACATTTGGCTTTTCTTCAGTAGTTATTCTCAGGAGAATGAGGTTGAGGTTGAGATCATGGTTAAGAAAAGCAGCTGTTGCGGAAAATCTTTATTGCAATGAATATGTTTTTTCCAGAGGTAAATAAATGTAATTTAGATAGTTAACATTAACTTGAGCAGTGCAGTGTGTTGTAGCTAGGTTGTCAAAGAAGGTGGATTCTCCCGTTAGCACTGATGTTTATTAAAGCTTATGAAGTTATTTTTAAGTGTGTTATTTCTGTAATAAGATTATTTCTTTGATACCATTCTGCACTTAGAAATGATATCATGTAGTAAATGCAGTAAGATGTGTCACAAGTTAGAGTATAGGGCTTTTCTTTTATACCCAGGCCTCTAATTCTGAGGGATTTAAACAAAAAAAAAAAAAAGTTTTTCATTTTTAAGATTGGTCTCAGACAATCTTATGACTTCTAAAGCTCATGGGTTTTGTGACTTGGGAAGAAAATCCCCTGTGCACTCTGGGGCTGTCCGCTTCTCTGGCACTGCCTGTTTGCATCTGCAGGTTGAGGAGGGAGTTTGCAGTTCTGTCCTTGTGGTCTCAACTTTTCATTACATGGTGAAAAGAGTGATTGTGTCATCCTTGTCCAGGTTTGTGTCCTCTGAGGATGCTCGAGTACTACTGGAGCATGTGTATGGTGTGATGTGCTGCAGCACTATGGGGTGGTGCTGGCAGTGTTGCTGACACTACACCACATGCTGCTCTCCAAAAAACATACCTTCTGCAAATGGGCTTCCTGCATGAGCAGAGTTTAGGTTATTGTGTTTAGCCTGAGCTGATCAGTTAAAAAAATAACTTAGCTGTGAGTCTTACCCCGTCTCACAATATGCCTTCCTTCCCTCTCCACTTCCATTAGTCATGACTGAACATTAAACTAACTCTCTGAGGTCTGACATGGCGTGTTGGAGTGTACTCCAACATAGCTAGTAAAACCAAATTGGGGTAGTACTTTTCCCCCTGTTTGCAGAAACGTGGAGTTTCTACTTTAAACCAATGGTTGCCTAAACAATTGAATTTGCAATGCCCAGTATTTCATCAGCTTTGGGCATTAAGGCTGGTATGTTGATTCCCCTTATGTAAATGCTGAGCTTGTGTTGTAGCCTCTTCCTTGCTCAGGGTAGAGAGATATTTTATTCACTGCTAAACCTTATGCCTGTTCTCAAGGAAATTGTGAGAATGTAGTATCTCTGAGGCCCCCACCTGCCTGCCATAGTTGAATAAAATTTGTTGCTGGATTGAAGACTAGTTAGAAAGGGAGATAAAATCGACCAAAAGATTATGAGATCTTGTAAGTGTTTTATTATTTTATACTTGCATCACTAGGTTGAAATTCTTTCCCTGGTACTGCACAGAAGCAGAATATACTCTTCCCATTCCAGGCAATGATAGTCTCTGTTATTCCTGTTTAGTTTTCTATTGCTGGCTATTTTTTTTTTCCCTTCTCTTGAATCCCACAAGTTGGTTGCATTGTGAATTTAAAGAAACAGCTTAACTACCCATGCTCTACAGCTGTGGAGTGAAGGCAGTGTAAGGGCAGGGCCTTCATTTTTAAGGGCAAGGTGTTTCTTTTCTGCAGAAAGATATTGATTCTGAAAATTTGGCAAACTGTTGGAGACTCATTTTGGGGTATCAGGACACAGGCATTCTTCATTGCAGTGCTGGGTGCACACGTGAATAGTTTTGCAGAGGTGAGCATACCTTGTCCTAAAGTCAGGCAGTTTATATACAGAGTAACTATACATACTTAGTAAATTTTAAAAAAAATCATTAGCATATTCATTAGTGTGATACACAGGCTCTGTTCTATAGTCCAAAAAGGAGTTGGTGGTCCACTGGTTGTCTCTAGTCATAAATTACAGTGTTCCTTGTGGGTTCCTGTAGTAAACCTTGGCCCTGCACATGTTCTTTTCAGCTGTCATCACACTGCCAAAGCATAAAGCATAAACTGGTTCTAACTTGCTCTAGGCCACAATCCTTTTGCTTTGGATACTAGATATGTACCCTCCATCCCAAAACCAATGCTCCAGCTATCCTGTTATCTCTTGCTGAGTGTTACTGAGCTGCATGATTCTGGCAACTCTATTCCTGAGAGGATATGTGCAGGCACAACTACCTAAAAGCTAAGCTTTGAACAAAGGCTCTATTTAGTATCAATAGCTTTATTTAGTATCAGTATAAATCCTACTGCTGAATTTTTAAATTTTTTTTCAAGTGTAAGTATTTTTTTCCTTGACTGAGGCTTTCATTACAATGGATGCACTTGCAGTTGGTGGTGTAAGAGGTGCTTGTTTCAAGGTAGTAATTCAGTGACAGCCTGAGCTATGACTGCAGTGTAAGCTGAAGGTCTTGTCTGGACTGCTGTCATCACGAACACATGCTAAGCCTGGATGGTGCTCTCCATGTAGCCATGTGAAGACATTTGGACTTTAGGTGGCTTCCAAGATGCTTCTCATGCCCTGGTTAATGGCGCTTCTATTTCTTTCTCAACTGTGTGGGACCTAATATGTTTTTACTGTTAAATGCCTTGTCTCCTAGATTTTTAGGCTGTAATCAATCATTCTGCCAACTGAGTTTGACCTACTGCATTGTTCAGGTTGCTCAAGGGACTTCAATATCAGCATGTGCTGTAGCATGAGGCAGTGATGGACTGAACCAGCCAGAGCTGTGGGAGAGTGTAGGATTTACCCGTGACAGCATGAGGTGGGGGAAGGTGGCTCCATGCATGTTTTGAAGGCAGTGCTGACACACATAGCAATCTCATTGTCATTTGAATCAGTGATATCTAGACTGGGACTGATGTTTGCAATTTAGTGGTCAGACTATTACAATTAGACATGGTATGTGTCCCCAGGGATCAGTGCTGGGCCTGATCCTGTTCAATATCTTTATTGATGATCTGGATGAGGGGATTGAGTTCATCATCAGTAAGTTTGCAGATGACACCAAGTTGAGAGCAGGTGTTGATCTGTTGGAGGGTAGGAGGGCTCTGCAGAGGGACAGGGCAGAGGCCAATGGGATGAGATTTAATAAGGCTGAGTACGGGGCTCTACACTTTGGCCACAACAACCCCAAGCAGTGCTATCAGTTGGGGACAGAGTGGCTGGAGAGCAGCCAGGCAAAAAGGGACCTGGGGGGTGCTGGTAGATGGTAAGCTGAACATTAACCAGCAGTGTCCCCAGGTGGCCAAGAAGACCAATGGCATCCTGACCTCTATCAGTGTGGCCAGCAGGAGCAGGGAAGTCATTGTGCCCCTGTACTCAGCACTGGTTAGGCCACACCTTGAGTACTGTGTTGAGTTCTGGGCCCCTCAATTCAGGGGTGATGTTGAGGTACTGGAACATATCCAGAGAAGGACAATGAAACTAGTGAGGGGCCTTGAGCACAAGGTCTATGAGGAGAGGCTGAGTGAGCTGGGGTTGTTTAGCCTGGATAAGAGGAGGCTCAGGGGAGACCTCATTGCTGTCTACATCTACCTGAAAGGAGGTTGTAGCCAGGTGGGGATCGGTTTGTTCTCCCAGGCAATCAGCAACAAAGTGAGAGGAGACAGTCTCAAGATGTGCGAGGGGAAGTTCAGGCTGGATATTAGGAAGAAGTTCTTCACATAGAGAGTGATTTGCCATTGGAATGGGCTGCCCAGGGAGGTGTTGAAGTCACCATCCCTGGAGATCTTCAAGAAAAGACTGGATGAGGCACTTAGTGCCATGGTCTAGTTGACTGCATAGAACTGGGTGATAGGTTGGACTGATGATCTTGGAGGTCTCTTCCAACCTGGTTGATTCTATGGTTCTATGATATGCTTAAGTATTTAAACATATAGGTGTTCACAGTCTGAAAATGGAAAGTTTTGCACTCTGCAGCAGGACTAATCCAGAATGTGTCAGCCTGTCATCTCTTGTTATGAGTTCTAACAGGAACTGTTCTTACTGTTTTCTCAGGAGATCAGTCTCATGTGGGATTTTGTCCTGGCTTCTTATGTTACAGTCACTGGCAAAACAGTGGCTCAGGAATACTACTCAAGATGCTTAAGTGTTGCCTGTAGAAGAGGAGACTCAGGGGTGACCTTATTACTCTCTACAACTACCTGAAGGGAGGTTGTAGACAGACGGATGTTGTTCTCTTCTCCCAGGCAGCCAGTACCAGAACAAGAGGACACAGTCTCAGGCTGCACCAGGGGAGGTTTAGGTTGGATGTTAGGAAGAAGTTCTATACAGAGAGAGTGATTGCCCATTGGAGTGGGCTGCCTGGGGAGGTGGTGGAGTCACCATCATTGAAGGTGTTCAGGAGAAGACTTGATGGGGTGCTTGGTGCCATGGGTTAGTTGTTTAGGTGGTGTTGGATTGGTTGATGGTTGGACGCGATGATCTTGAAGGTCTCTTCCAACCTGGTTTATTCTATGTATTCTATAGTCTCTTTAAAAACACTCATCAAGAAGTAAGCAGTGGGACAGCATGGGCAGGCTCCATGTTGAACCTGGCATACCAGAAACATGAAGTTGGCTGCTGTGACACTGATCTAAACTGGGGTGTCTTTAGCAATGCTGTGGGTAGGTAGATTATTTGGGGGTTTTCTTGTTGGTTGTTTGGGGTTTTTTACTACGATGTGGTGAGAGATAGTTAATGTTTTGTAGCAATTTATTGCCACTTTGTATAAAGTACTAGTGTCTTATTTTGCCTGCCTTAAGGTCCTCTTGGACTCAACACTGAAACTGCCTTTAAAGATACAACATCATTGTGGATCAGCTCAGAGCTGTCAGTTCATTGAAAAGTAAAGCAGCTGTTCCCTCTAAATGCTTTTAAAATAATGCATACAGAGATTTAATTTTAACTGCTTCTTCACTCCAGTAGTGCATGGACTTAAGCAGTTACTGCCCTGCACTTGGTTCTCTGTCCCTAGTGATACACTGTGTTGAATCTGTGTGTGCCATTCTAGCTCTAGAATTCTGGAATCAAGCATATAACTAACATGGAAAAAATCTGCTCCCCATATGAACTCACAGCCTCCAACTGTCAGACTTTGCCATTGCTGGCATGTCTTTTGTCTTCCAGCTCCTCTGCTGTGAAAGAGAGAGAAATGCCTGCAGCATGAGCTGGAATAACCTGCAGATGAGAAAACTGCAACATGTGAAATGGTAGGAAAGGACAATTGAACCAATCAGCTAGCAAAGGCTGCTGTTAGTGAAGATGGTCAAAGGATCAGTACAAAGAAGCTTCAGGAAAACAGTAGCCTGTTTTCATCAGTTATCTGAGACAACACTCAGCGTTGCTCCCCAAAGCACGCAGGCATGATGGAAAGACCGGTCGAGCAGAGTACTACTGAGCGTGATGTAACCGAGATGGCATGACCATGGTGTAAATAAAAGAGACCTTTTTAAGTACAGCCAGCTAGCTGGTTGCCTTCACAAGGTGTGTATGGGGGGCAGGTTGTGGATCAGGCGTGGGGGTGTGCTGTGGATCAGAGTCTCTCCTGCCTGCAGGGGAAAGAAGCCAGGTGACTTGCTGTGCTGTTTGTAGTTGGGCTGGTGATGCTGCCAGGATTTTGTAGGAGGGACTGGGGAAAGGTGGGGAAATGCAGGGAAAAAAACCCAAACAGCTTAGGTGCTGTGAGGAAAAGGCTTATAGCCTTCAAGTTAGACTAAAGGTAAATAGTTTGGGTTGTTTCTTTGAGAAGTGGGGGGGAAAGACCAGGTAATTAAAGGGTTCTGTAAGCTAGTGAAGAAAGCCTTACCAGTGTGGGAAACTGAAGCAGACAAATTAGAAGGTGGAGTGTTTGTTGCCTTTTTTTTTTTTTTTCCTGTTTCTAATGATAGATTTAGGTAACCAGAGGAAGAGACAGATACCTCATACTGCCCTCAAAGGATGATCTATGCTAATGGAAAGTGGCTCTACTAGTGGGGAGCTGGGTGGTGTGACACACTGCAAGACTCTGGTCAGATTAAGCAGTTGTCTTGATTTTTGCAAAATCATCTGGAGAACAGCATTTGGGCAATCTTTAGACATTTTGCATCTTTAGACATTATTTTCTAACACTGAGCTGGAGACAGAAGCTAATCATCCTCAGTTCAGCTTAATTTAGCTCTGTTGGTGCCTGGCATTGTCTTGCCAGCTTTTTAGCTCTTGGAATAGCTGTCCTAGATGCTTCTTTCTTGCTTAGGGTTTGACATGTTTGCTGCTGTATAGCAGTTCTGCCCTGTGGTGCAGGGCATAAGCCCTTCACTTTAGAAACTCAGGTCAGGGCAGGAAAACCTTGTCAGAAAGCAGTGTTCAGGCAGCATCTAGGCTGGCATGACTCTGGGGTGATCTAAGTACCTGAAGGGGGCCTACATGAAGGATGGAGAGAGACTGTTTACAAAGGCCTGCAGTGACAGGACAAGGGGTAATGGTTTCAAACTAGAGAAGAGCAGGACATTAGGAGCGTTAGGTTGGATGTTAGGAACAAGCTCTTCACTATGAGGATGGTGGAACACTGGTAGAGGTTGCCCCGGGAGGTGGTTGAGGCCCCTTCTCTGGAGATACTCAAGGTGAGGCTTGATGAGGCCCTGGGCAGCCTGGTCTAGTTGAGGATGTCCCTGTTGACTTCAGGGAGGTTAGACTAGATGATCTTTGGTGGTCCCTTCTGGCCTGGACCATTCTATGACATTCCTCTGAAGTCAGTTTTTACTCAGTTTGCAGTGAGGGGTGTACTAACAGAATAGGTATCAGTTGATTAAATGGTATGATGGTCACAAAACCTCTTGGGTTAAGCCACATAGTGAGTCTGAATATGAAGGGAGCATTGAAAAGCCAGTTAAACTGGACAAAGCATGAAATAAAGCCTCTGGTGAATTTAGGTACATCACAGGGACACATTATGCCACTGGTTGAAGAAGTCTTTGTAAAATGTGTATGCTGAAGAATGGGGGGATTTCAATAATAGCCTGAGCCTAGCTACTAACAGTTGAGACACCTGGCATTAGGTATCTCTTGTTTACATAAGCCAGAGCACTAACAAAATAGTTGGCTTGCTAGATGTTCTTTCCTGGAAGGTGTGTAGCCTCTTCAGGACGTTACTTGTGCAGTGCTTGCTGCTTTGCTCTTCAGCCTGATTGAAGGCTGCATGTAGCTGTGAGAGTAGACGTTTAGGTGTTTCTGATAGACATTGCTGAGAAAAGCTCAGTGACCACATTCTCTGCAAATCTTACTCCCCAAATAATGCTAGTAGTCAACTAACTAAGCAGTGCATGAAAATCTAGGCTGTTATAGGCCCCTGTGAAAAGAAGCTTCAGCAGGATATCTATTTTTGTGCTCCATGGGCAGGCCAGAAGGCATGTAGTCTCTGCAGCTGCTTTGGCCAGGCAGTCAGTCTCTTAGGAGGGAGGAGATGAAACGGTGCTAAATCTTCCTTTCTTTTAAGTATGATTTTTTTTTTTTTTCTCCCCAGTGTGCTCTTATTGTCTTTGATTTGCACCATTTCTACTGAAGTGTCCCAAAAGGAAGAGTGTTTTATTGTGATAAGCTTGATAGTTCCCTATGGTTTGTATAGTTTAAAAATACTGTTTTGGGCAGTGATCCTGAGACTCTGCACATTGCTTTAATGGCTACGCAAAAGGTTTCCGAAGACCTTTGAGACTTTTTTGGAAGCATCTGTGGAAAATACCTTCTAAAAATGTCTGTGTCTCTACAAAAGCAGCAGACAGGACATGTTTGTCTCTCAGTCTTGTATGTAAACAGTTACATATATGCTTAATATTACTGTCATACCTCATTCTCCTGATGTATCAGGTTGGATCACAGCTTGCAAAAATCAGGACTTGGGTGTATAGCAAATGTTAAGTGTATGTTAGTGGAGTTACTCATTGTAGGGTGCCAACAGTTTGTGCACGTCAGTAAACCTGCTTTTACCCTGTTTTGTTAATGTATCTAACCCTTGCTAACCACAGGTATTCCCCAGGCTGGCTTAAGGTATAGAGTATGCATGTATATCTAGGCCTGCCTGTACTTGGAAAAAGTGGTTTGCATGGATCTGGGATGTTACATAATCTTCTTCTACTCCCTACTGTAGAGATGTAAAAAATACCGGTCCTTTGCATTGGCAGAAACCTAGTGCACTCAAATCAGATGAGGTGATAGGAAAATGCTAGTGAAATATGTGTTCAGAGGAGGGTGGAAACACACAGAACTGCTCTTCCTGGCTGCTTGCACAGTGTGCCCTCACTAGAAATGGTTAAACTGGTTTTGCTGCTGCATAGTAAATCAACAGTTGAGAAGGACTGATACATGAATTCTGTTTCTTACTTTTACTTTTCCTCACCAATAGGATGTTTTGTTGGGTCACTCCAAGCAGAGGAAACAACTGGCAGGTGTGCTAAGGTGCTGGTGTTGGGATAAGAGTGAGTGAGTGGCCAGCAGAGGAGAAAGGCTGAGGGGACCCAGTGGCTATTAAACCAGCTTGGCTCCTGACAGCAGTGTCTGTGAAACTGTGCTTTGAGTATTTTTTAGCATAAGTTTCCCATGCAGCTTTCCATAGCTGCTGTTGTGAAAACAGCGAAGTCAGCCATCAGCCAGGCAGTTCAAATCATGATGTAGGCTATTTTCAAGTGCAATATGTTTTCAAGTTTTGTGATCCCAGGCAAGCTGGCTCTGCACCCTCCTTGGGGTCCCAAAGAGTAGCACTGAGCAAAGCCAGGTGGCCAGTGTGCATTGTGGAGGCCTGCTGTTGCAGTGCATTCGTGTGAGGGGGATGGCTGATTTTAGGTATTGGTGGAAAGCAGAAATACTTGCAGAGTTCTTGTAATTATTTTCAGACAGTGTTGTCCTCCTGGTGAGGAGATGTAAAACTAGAGAGGGAGCCAGGGTAGTTGTACTTGCTGCCTGACTTGTGTGAGCCTTTGGATAAGAAAGACTTTGAGCCAGAACCTGCTGTGGTGAGACAAACTCTGCTGGAACAGCTTGGCTTTCAGATCCCATTGCACTGGGTTCTTGGGGATCCTGGGCTTGGAGTGATCACAGGACTTTGAAGGAGCTGTCTACACAGCTACAGCTGCTGTCTACACAGTTCAGGATTTTCAAGGCCCACCTGATGGCTGCAGTTGCATCTTGGGTTATCTGGGTTGTGTTTGTCCTGAGAATCAGATGGCATCTTCTTTCTGTGGAACCTGTCCTTTGGAGGATCTTTTGTTTAGTGATAAATGAAATCTGTAAAAGAGTTATGATATTACTTGATTTTATTTTTTTTTGTCACAGCCTATGTTTTTACTATGAGAAGAATTTGTTACTGGCTTGCACTTCTGCACTGTGGGCCTGTGCCCCTGGGTAGACCCTTGCTGCAGTTGAAAGGCAAAGGAGAGGCAAGGCTTCATGGGCCGTGGCGATGGTGAAGCATGCAACATTAGAAGGATTGAGTAGTGTAGCTGCACATTGTCCTCAGTGTTTTAACAGAGAACTTGTTGTACGTGGCAGCTTTGAAATCTGTCCCTAAGATAACATCTTCAAAACCTCTGGGGTCTGTAGGTTGTGAACAGCATCTTACTCTTTAGGACAGAGACTGCTTTCATTTATATTTGGGTAGCACCTATTTCATTGTGGCCCACTGGAATGCAGTTAGTCATAACCAGAGTTTAAAAGAGAAGAGGGGGGAAAAAAAAGTGACAGCACTCAAACCACCAAATTTGTGACTGTGGATGAATAACCAGTTTACTGTGCTTTCTGTGCCTATTCATAATGCTTATTTAAGGTGTGCATCTGCAAAAGATGGAATACACTGTGTGTTTTTTTCCCCATAAATATTTCCAATTTATGGAATAGATACTCAGTATTAAAAACTATCATTAAAGACTCTGAGTAATGTGGAACACTGCATAAATGAGGTATTTTTTCTGTTTAAGTATTTGTTGCTTTAAATAGCAGCTACAGGGACCCAGTACTGGAATAGCAGACAAGTTATTGAATGTGGATAAGGTTTCACTGGCAGAGCTCCCTGGGACCTGGCTAAGGAAAATGTTCCCTTTACAGATGCCAAAGATGCATAATTTTTTTACTTTCCTACTATAATTTTTAATATTATGATGACTATGGTCAGGAGTAGAATACTTTGGATCTGACTGATAGATTGAAAGCACCTTTAGTCTTAAGCTTTTAATGTATTTTTTCATCTCAAATAATTCTGAAGTGGGTGGATTATACGCTTCTGGTTCACCTTTGTTTTGAAATGCTGTTGTTCCTTTTGCTGAATTGGTAATTTGCCACAGCTTCCTTATTTCTGGGGCTTGTATTAATGCTGTAAAAGTCAGTTTCACTACATATATAAAAAAATTGCCATTCAGCTGCCACTGCCTTGTATTTTGAAAGCATACTTGCACAATATGCTTATGCATGTAGTATTTTGAATTTCCAGCTCTGCTGCCAAGATGAGCCCATTCTGCTTACTCCCCACAGTTGGAGCTTTGTGTATTTTGTGGATGGTTTCCGTTTTGCAGCAGCAGCAGTTTTAGCAGTTTGTGCTTTGAGGCTCCTATCTCCTCTGGTGTGAGACCCAGCAGTGAACTGAGAGGAGGGCAGTGTGGGACCCCGGTCGGATTGTCTCAGTTTTAAGTCTTCTGCAAACCTAAGAGCCATTGTAGAGCAAGGCAAGGGCCATCTGCTATCCCCTGTCTGTAGAGCTGAAGGCAGGAAGCCTGAGCTTGGGTGTTGCAGCAGATAGTCATGGCAAATAAATCATAAGCTGGGACTCTTTTCAAGACATTTATTCAAAATTACCTGGGGCTCCTTGATCTGATTGTGAGACTCTGGAGTTGTATCAGATATGCATGTGAAACTCCCATCTCTGGGTTGGACAGTCATTGATGCTGAAAGAGGAAGTGTCCAGGGAGGAAAGTAATGCATGGTGATTTAGTGCCAGAAGGTATGTGCAGGCCAGTGAAGTTTGGCCAACTCAGATGTGGTACCTGCGCATTTTGAATCCTGTGGTATGGGCTGAGAAAAGCCATCCATCTTGTACAGCTGCTTGCTAGAAAGCAAGGGGTTCCTCTGAACATCCCCACAGCCCCTCTTGACAGCTAAGGAAAAGTGGCCTTAATGTGCTAGAGGATTTGATGCTGTCCATGTATGCTGCCTCAGTGCTACATACCAGCCACAGGGATCTCCTTGGAAATAGAATTGCTGAGGGATGAGGTTCCTCTGGGTCAACAGCAATGAGACCTGGAAGGGAGTTTCCCTCCTTCGGGCTGCCTGCTGATGTCCAAAAGCCCTCCTGTGGTTGTGGCTCATAGGGTAAACACAGGAGCTGTATGAAGCTGCTGCTTATTGCAAGGAAGGGCCTAGCCAAGGACAGTGCTGCCTTATATATAAAAATAAGCCTTTTATTTTTATATATGACTTTTATAAAAGTAGATGGCAGGGAATGGGAGTCCACCTTCTTTGAAAATTAATGGAACTCTTGACAGCAAGGAAATAATAAGTATCAAGTTAGGTCCCTTTCAGGATATATTCAGTACCTTTTACCTGTTGAATAAGGCAATTGCATGCTATTTCCATGGGTTTTATAATGATAGACCCTCAGTCACAGGTCAAAAAGCGCTAATATACACAAGGAATTCTATCTTTAATTCTGTTTCAATATTGAAACACCTACAGTGTGAATTGGCATTATTTTCCATGCAGCTGTGATTTTTTTTTTTCCTTTGTCTTGCCTGTGGAATTACCACTTGCACCTTTGCAAGATGTGGCTAGACAGCTGTGAGGCTGCATTTCTTCTCTGCCTTTCTTCAGTATGAAATGATGCCATTGTATTTTAGGTCTTTTGAGCTCAGCTGCTTTGTTTGCAGTAAGTCAAGTATTTAAACTCTACTGCCCAAAATACTTAAAACTGTTAATGTGTTCTTTTGTTTGTGGGCTTTTTTTATATCCCTTGTCTGTTTGTAAGGACTTTAGCACAACTATCCCAATCATAGAATCAATAAGGTCGGAAAAGACCTCAAAGATCATCAAGTCCAACCTGTCACCCAACACCTCATGACTACTAAACCACATGCCGCGTCCAATCCCTTTTTTAACACCTCCAGGGATGGTGACTCCACCACCTCCCTGGGCAGCACATTCCAATGGCTAACAACTCTCTCTGTGAAGAACTTTATCCTCATGACAAGCCCAGACTTCCCCTGGTGCAGCTTGAGACTGTGTCCTCTTGTTCTGGTACTGGTTGCCTGGGAGAAGAGACCAAGCCCCACCTGGCTACAACCACCCTTCAGGTAGATGTAGACAGCAATAAGGTCTCCCCTGAACCTCCTCTTCTCCAGGCTAAACAACCCCAGCTCCCTTAGCCCCTCCTCATAGGCCTTGCGCTCCAAACCCCTCATCAGCCTCATTGCCCTTCTCTGGACACGTTCAAGAGTCTCAATGTCCTTCTTAAGCTGAGGGGCCCAGAACTGGACACAGTACTCAAGGTGTGGCCTAACCAGTGCTGTGTACAGGGGCACAATGACTTCCCTGCTCCTGCTGGCCACACTATTCCTGATGCATGTCAGGATGCCATTGGCCTTCTTGGCCACCTGGGCATGCTGCTGGCTCATGTTCAGTCTACTATCAACATGTACCCCCAGGTCCCTTTCTGCCTGGCCGCTCTCCAGCCACTCTGACCCCAGCCTGTAGCACTGTATGGGCTTGTTGTGACCAAAGTGCAGCACCTGGCACTTGGACTTGTTGAATGCCATCCTGTTGGACTCCACGCCTCTGTCCAGCTAGTCAAGATCCCTCTGCAGAGCTCTTCTACTCTCTAACAGATCAACACCTGCCCCCGACTTGGTGTTGTCTGCAAATTTACTGATGATGGACTCAATCCCCTTGTTCAGATCATCAATAAAGTTATTAAAGAGGATGAGGCGCAGCACTGATCCCTGGGGCACACCACTGGTGCCTGGCTGCCAGCTGGATGTGGCACCATTTACCACCACTCTCTGGGCTCAGCCCTCCAGCCAGTTCCTAACCCAGCACAGAGTGCTGCTGTCCAAGCCATAGGCTGACAGCTTGGTCAGGAGTTTGCTGTGGGGGATGGTGTCATAGCCCAAACAATTTTCCCTCCTCCCTTTAATTTGCTCAGTCTTTAGTAGCATAGAAAGTTTCTGTGTACCAAAAACACCTTGAAAAGGATGGTATGATTCTGGTGAATTGAAATGGATCTGTATGGATTGTTTGAAACAGAACATTCTGCCTGCCTTAGAAACAAAATATCAAACAAGTCAGCAGTCTGTGCCCTTATTGTGCAGATATGTTGTGGTTTTTTTTCCTTATGGAGGTGGAAGAGTGTATTGCAGGAAACTGAGTGCAATGATGGCAATGCCTGTTCTGCTGGGTGAAGCAAGTCAGAAACACAGCAATAGCAAGGAACGAGATTAAGAAATTTGGAGCAGCTCCTCTTCGTCGTTTTCGCTGTCATCCTTTGTGTGTGGGAAAGCTAGAAAATGATGCATTTAAACATGACTTTGGATAAACAAGACAGTCTGCTTCCACTTAAATACTGCTCATCTGGGAGGAGAGGAATTAAGAAATTCTGGAGTTCTACAAGAAATCTCACAGCCTCCCTGTCTGATTTTGCAATAGGAACCTAACAGCAGTGGTGACTTGTGTTTTTTGTCTTACTTTTCAGCTGGCCTGCTGCTGTGGTACTGCTGCTTGTGCCTTGTGCTGCAAATGCTGCCCCAAGATAAAACAGTCAACCAGCACCCGCTTCATGTACGCGCTGTACTTCATCCTGGTGACTATCATCTGTTGTGTGATGATGTCAACGACAGTAGCTAATGAAATGAAAACACACGTAAGTAAGAGAGATGAGCCCACTGATGCTTCTGGAAGGAAATGGAGCTTTTTCTATAGCTCATCATGTATATAGGTCCCTGTTCCCTCAGAAGAGGTGATTGAGTCCCTCTACCTATCCACTTCAAAATCCAAACAAGATCATTTTCCATGCTTACCCTCTTCCTGTCAGTTGCTCACCCACAGAGTGTGTTTCACAACAGGAAGAGTCAAAGATCACAGGACCTGCAGCCTTCCTCCTCTTCCCTTGTGCGGAAATCCACTGCTATGAACCCATCACATATTTGCTGTGCAGGTAGCGTCACTAGCAGCTGCTCGGTTATTTGATCTATTGTAAGCAGAGCAAAGTGGTTCAGACTGATGCTGGGTTTGTCTCTGGCAACTTTTTCAGTAGCAGACGGAGCCGATTCAGGTGTTGCATTTACAAATTCTGTGTTCTTGGTGCTGTGTGTCAGACTACAGTGATGCACAATGCCACAGGGTCTTTGTAGGGGTTTTTCTTCAGCTGAGTCGTGTTCACGTGTCTTCTAACTGCATCAGATACTGTTCATTTCTAAATGCCTTTTCAAGGAAAAGGCTTCAAAAGCATGAGAGGAGCTGTGGCTGCAACTAGATTTTAAAACTCAAATGACTTTCAGAATCTTAATATAGCTTTCCTGAGATAAATGCTCACCGACCTGTTTGTAACCACACACTAGTCCTGTTGTAGCACAGCTTTTGTTTGGTTTCTTAAACCACCCAAGTTGCACTAAGAAACACAAATCCTCTCTTTACTGTAAAAACTGCAAGAAAAGAAGTCCATTTTTATGAAGAGGAAACAATGGCTGGATTGCTTAATTCTTAAAAATTAAGTTTATGCACCAAACTCATCATCAGGCCTGGTTTGAAGCTGTGACTGTGTTTGCCCTGGAGGTTCAGAAGGCTTCTGTCTCTTCAGGAATCTAGTTGTTTTGTGCTACCCACCCAGAAGTGCCATTTGGTGCACAGTTAAAGATGTTTCCTCATGTAAGCAGTTGCTGGTCAAGCTGTTGCCCTGCTTACCTTCTGCATTTACTTTCAGTTGTCCATGAAACACTTTCCTCCATAGCAGCACAGATCTGGCTGCAGCACAGGTGAACCAGTAGGCTTGTGATGGGGTTAGTGTGAGAGTTTCTGTGCTCTGCTGTCTGCCCTTTCTTCCCATTGTACCCTCTTTACATGTTCTGTCCTAACTTTCTTTCATTGAGTAGCACTTTGCTTGAGTTATCCTAATGCCACCTTCTTAGCCCTGGCCAGCAGAAGTTGCTGACAGCCCTGTAAAAGCAGCCAGTACAGATATGATGCTTGTCTGTGAACCGTAACTTAAAAACATGTGTGTGCTGAAATTGCTTGCCAGAAATTACTTTGACTTGGTAGATGCTGAGCTTGGCAATAAAGTGAATAACTCAAGGAACTCGAGTGTGTGGGAAACAAATTGTGTGCTCATATCCAGATTTCCTAAAGTCATTTTCCATCAGTAGTGTGGTTTTAATGCTGCTTGTATCCCTAACAAAAATATTCACTATTTATCCAACAGAGGAGTGATTCAAGAAGCCTTCAACAACATGCTTTTCAGTATTGCCAAATTTCTTTTCTGCTTTATAGTCCTGAAAACTCAGTGTGGGAAGACATGGCACAAAGAGTAGCTGTTAGTGTGAAGTGGAAAGACAATCACCCTCTTAAATGAGAGCATTTGATGTTTTTGAATGGGAAATGAACCATCTGAAAATAGACTTTCTTTATCTGCTCTATAATGTAATAATTATGTTTGGGGCTGTTAAAAGTTGAAGGACTCCTGACGCTTGTAACAGAGTGCACCTGGAAAGTATTTTTCAGGCTGACCAGCATCAGCTCCCCACTGTTTCAACAGTGCTGGGCACTTACTGATTCCTTTGCTTTTGGCTGGATTGTGGAGTGCTCCTAGCTCTTCGAGCCATGCTGTAAGCAAACACTTTGTGTGATTCTTTGAGGGTCTCGGTCTCTCTATCTGGAGGGGAGAAATAATGTTAATTAATTTTAATAAGAATGTTTTAATTTTTGCACCAAAAAGAAAATAATTGAAATTTTAGTGCTCCATAAAGTTTTTACGGAGCCATAATCTTGGCAGGGAAATGTGTCTCTGCTTTACCAGTTTAGAATTCAAATACTCATGCTGTTGTTATGTGGAATGAGTCTCTCCCATGCTATTGAGAGGCTTTTCGTTTTCTTTTTGTTTGGTGTTGCTTTTATTGATGTGCTGTATTCTCTCAAGTCTAAAGCAGTCGTAAAAGTATTTATTGTAGCACTTGATCTTTTGCCATGATTTTGAAGAGGAGAAAACAGCAAATTGTACACCTCTTAGTGCAGACCTTAAACAGAGAATTTTAAAAAAGTTTGTATTTGATTTGCAGTATTTATCTACCCCTATATTCTGTTGTCTACCCCTGTGTCTGTTAGAATATGTTTAGGACAGTTTTTCAGTTCCCCAGGTGCTAGACTCTGCAGGTGCTAGCCCAAAGCTGGGATCTGCTCTGTGCCCTGCAGCATGGCTAGAAAAATGAGGCATTGTCCCAGAGACCTCAACTTCTACATCCTCGTCAAGGGTGGCAGTTTACATGAAAGCATATGTCAGTGGGAGGGCATGGTACCTGTGGAGTATTTGGTTATGGTTTCAAAACCTTGATTCCTAATCTGACCAGCAGTATTTTGAGGATTGGCTGAAAGATAGAGCTCAAGTATTGTGGTTAGTGGCACAGTCTGTTTGGAAGTCTGTAAGAAGTGGTGTCCTGTTCAGTATATTCACTGATGACCTCGATGAAGGCATGAAGTGTACCCTCAGCAAGTTTGCCAATGACTGATGCACCAGAGGGCTGTGCTGCCATTCAGCAAGACCTGGACAGGCTGGAGATTTGGGCAAAGTATAACCTTATGAAGTTCAACAAGAGAAAATGTAGGGTACGGCATGGAGGGAGGAATAACCCCGTGGATTAGTACAAGTTGGGGGCTGACCTGCTGAAAAGGAGCTCTGTGGTAAAAAGCCTGGGAGTCCTGGTGGACAACAGGGTGGCAATGAGCCAACAGTGTGCCCTTGTGGCCAAGAAGGCTAGTGGTATCCTGGGTGCATTAAGAAGAGTGTGGCAAGCAGGTTGAGGGGGATGATCTTCCTCTACGCTGCCCTGGTGTGGCCTCATCTGGAGTCCTATGTCCAGCCTCCAGTTCAACAAGGGCAGAGCACTGCTTGAGAGGGTACAGCAGAGGGCTACAAGGATCATTAAGGGACCAGAACATCTTTCTTATGAAGAAAGGCTGAGGACCCCAGGGCTTTTTAGCCTGGAGAATAGTCTGAGGGAAGATCTTGTCAGTCTTTATAAATACTTAAAAGGTGGGCATTAGGAGGATGGGGCCAGTCTTTTTTCAGTGGTGCCCAGCAGCAGGACAAGAGGTAATGGGCACAGACTTGAACGTAGGAAATTCCATTTAAATATGAGGAGGAACTTCTTTACATTAAAGGTGGTGGTTCACTGGAACAGGCTGCCCAGAGAGGTGGTGGAATCTTCGTCACTGGAGTCATTCAAAGTCTGCTTGAATGCTGTCCTGTGCAGCCTGCTGTAGGTGAGCCTGCTGTGGTGGGGGTGTTGGGTTAGATGATCTCCAGAGATCCCTTCCAACCTGTATTGTTTTGTGATTCTGTGACGCAAAACAAAGACAGTGTTTTGTGAACACTGTCTTTCTCAGGGGTGAGTTTTTTCTCTGGTGTTTGCAGTTTTCTTCCCTGTCTTCTGAGCTGTTAGCTGTGCTCATAGGACACCCAGGAAGAGAGGCCCTAGAGGCTTAAATTTTGAAAAACATGCAAAGAAACAAAGGCATTTGTGCTTGGTCTGGGGAAGAAGCAAGGAGCAGTGGAGGCTGGGGAAGGAATGAATGGATTTGGCTAGGAAAGTACTTGAATGGTAGCATGTAGAATAGGTTTCAGAGAAGCAAGGTTGTATGCCAAGGCATGACATGGGCTAGAGCATCAGTCAAGATGTGAGAGCCTCAGTGGTGGTAGCAGAAAGACAGAAAAGAGCAATATGCAGTGACACAAAATAGTTCAGAGAATTCACTGTTCCAAAATGAAGCAAAGCAGGACCCAACTGGAAGAAGTGCTTCTGTGTCTTTTCCAGTTATTTTAGTTCTGTGAAATCCAGATACAGCTCTACTCACAAATGTTCTTTTGAAGCAAAACCTTGCTTTTTACAGGCTTTGAAAGGATAAGTGAGAGAAGAAAAGGGATATAATTGTTTTGGTCTATCAAACTAGCAATGTGTCATGCAGATTTTGTTGGTTCTTTTTTTTTGTGAGGGTTGGTCTTTCTTATTAGCATTTTAATGTTAAAGCTGTTTCAAAGCCAGCAGTTTCACCCCGAAAATATCCATGTCCAACTTAAATAATAAAAGGAAAACAGAAGAAAGCTAGTTTCAGGTAAACACCAGTGAAAACCAATTCAATCATGTCAAAGTATTTCAGTTCTAGATGGTTACATGTTCTGGCAAGAGCATGCTTTCAGGCTTGTTTCCCCAGCTAGTTTTATGTCAGACTCTTAACCACATTGTAGTCTGTTAAACCTGACATTTTGCTACCAAAAATGAGGGTTTTGAGTGCAGGTGTCCATTGCCAGTTTCTGATAAGAATTTAGCTGTAGATACAGGATGGTATGTGTTTCAGTCTGGTTGTTTTTGGGCTTTCTATTCCATTTCTCAGCTGCTCAAGACAGGTAGCTTTACCCATGGGGCTTGGTTGTCGGTTGTTTTTGTTTGTTTGTTTGTTAGGGTGTTTTGTTTTGTTGTGTTATAGTTTTGTTTTTGTGGGATTTCTTGTTGAGTTGTTTTGTTTTGGTTTTTTGAGGGGTTGTTTTGGCCTTGTCTCCCCACCTATACAGATTTTCTTTCCTGTTTCCGTAACAACTATGTCTGCCACATTCTTCCCTCTTAAGATGAGGAAATCCAGAGGAAAGCAGTCTCCTTGGGGCTATTTAGGCCTATTTTCATACACTTCTTACATCCTGTCTACCCCTCTGATGCTGTTTCTCATAACCTTGTATTCATGTTTGGACACAGACAGACCCAAACTCAGAGGTGGCCAAGCCCCAGCCCCAGCCCGGACGTGATGTGGCCATGTTGGCTGGATTCTTGCACTGTATTTATTTTGCATGTCTGCAGCCTGCAGTGAGGGGAGAGCAAGTTGAGGGCAGTCTGTCCCTGTTTCTGTAGTATTGCTGTCACCTCAAAAGGGGTTTGCTGCATTCAAAAAAAGTGCCTATTTTGCTGTGGTAACATAGTTGCTTGCTCAGTAACCCAGGCATTTGCTTTATCTGACTGGATACTGAGTTTTTGGGAAAGAATGCTTTGACTGCTGTTCTGAGGCCAAAGAATGTAGTTTATGTTGGTTTTAAGGATCCAAAAGTAGGTGTTTCATTGTATCACAGTTGGCAAATAGCTAATCCCTCACTAACGGCTGGCAAAACTACAGAGTAAATGGAAAGCGTAGTGAATCAAGTGGGCTGGCCAGGCTGCCCAACAACTGAATGTGTTTCAGAATTAAAAAACAATAATAAAAAAAAAAATATTTTTTAACTGGCAGTGAATAAGTCCTTGATGAATTGTTCCCAGCAGTAGACAATCATCTCACGAGAACATGTCTTTTTCATTGCATCAGCTCGTTTGTCTCCAGCCTTGTGCTTGTGTTTGTTATCTGGTGGGGTCCCAGAGAGTTTGGCTTTATTCTTGGTTTGTTCCTTCAGGATCACAGGTCTCCAAAAAGAGTGTTCGATACCCCTGGACTGTTCTTGTGGACATCACTTGCTGCTGCATAGCGTGTATACTGCAGGATGACTGAGCTCTTTGTTGCTTGTGTAGACACAAACTGAGCTGTTGTTCTTGTGAATCCATCCGTTTTCTCTCAGCCAGATCCCTAAAGAAATTACTACTAAATGAAGAAAAGAACATGTAAGGTCAAAAAATCTCATCAGGATCTCTATAGAAGCCTATGCAACTGAAGAAGATGCCCATTTACAGTTACCGAGATGTCTGTTTTTAATTTGTTAGTTGACTAATCAAATTTCATAGTATTGCTTTGTTTTGTTCTATAAGTTTTATAAGCAAAATGCTGCTTGATACCAAGAACAGATATTGCAGAAGTCTGTCTCCCTGGTCAGTACTGTCATCTACATTAAACAAATACTTTATTTCCTCACAAATATTGTTATATAAATATGCATACTATTAACTTATCTTCTGACTGGTGATTGTTGAAATCAAAGACTGGATAGCCCATTTGCTTTCCCTGGCATTGCTGTGGCCCCTTGGCTTGCCCTGACGTCACTGTGGCATTTATAGGTCTCTTCATTATTCCAGTCAATCTATTTGCTCATTTTTAAATGCTGGCATGTTTGCCCAATCTGATATTTCATTCCCTTCCAACACCTGGCAAAGACATTGCTGGTGCTCCAGAAAATTTCTTAGGAGCTCTCTAAAAAGCTCTTGAATGTAAATCAGGCACTGCTACTTGTTTACTGTCCAGCTTTTTACACAGTAGCTACTCATATCTGAGTTACTTCTGAGAGAGTATCTCAGATTTGGCCTGGTTTGAATCTAGTTCTAGCCCACCCAGAATCAGCTTGGTGCAGTAGTTAGGTTTGCTACCCTTAGCATAGCAACTCAATATTTCCATGAGCTCCTAAAATATTTGCTCTTTTTGTGAAGTTGCTGGGAGGGTTGTTGATGATTGTCTGACTGGGTTGCTGGCATGAGATGGACAATCTGCAAGGTAAAGCAGACTTCTAGAGCCTGGGGGCAGGAAGATGGCAGTTTGTTTTTATCCCTTGTATACTGCATCTCAAATGGCTTTCTATCCAGGTGGGAACACTTACCTGATCACTTGCTCTTGGGTCCTGTTTGTTCATTCCCTGTCCTGGTTTTGTGTGCTGGCCTACCTGCTAAAGAAGGGATAGACTCACTTCTTTGCTTATTTCTTGGGAATGTTCAAGAATGGTGCTGTGCACAATGTTTGTATGTTTTTTTCTAATCAAAATCTGGACAAATCCTTTGCCTGAGTTAGTTTTTTGTGCAGGTCATGTCCTGGCACATGTCTCCTGTCTCTTCCAGTTACCTGTGCAGGTAGCAGTGATCAGCTCTGAAGGGTTTGATGTGTTGCTCAACTGGTCTAAAAAGCCTCAGCTGAGGTCTGTGAGCTTACAGAGAGGCCTTTCTTTCTTTGAAGAGTGGTTTTCCAATTAAATGCCTGCATTTCTGTGCAGCTGAATAACTCCCTGGCTGCCAGTGACGCAGAGTGTCTGCACAGAAGCACCCCACAGGAATGGGTTCTGGACACACAGACCTGCTTTTTTGAGCTCTCAGCATTGTATCTGCCTGATGAAACTGAAGCCAAAATGTGCAGCTGTTTGTTTTCCCCTCACATCTAGAGCAAGGCCCTAAAGGCAAATATTTAACAAGTCAAGGGAAAGGTGGAATTTTCCTGTCCCTGTTAATGTAAAACAAAATCAGGGCAACTGGCACAACTCCCTTGCAGAGATTGTGATAGAAAGGTGAGAGCTTGCAGCCTCTGTGCTGCTTGGTTGTGCTTCAGTCTACATTTCCACCAAGGGGACCATAAGCCAGAGCTTCCTGCCCTGTAGCCTTTTATTCATGCCCCTTCTGCTGTTAAAACCACCGGTCTGGGTCTTGCAAGATGGATTACTGAAGCAATCCAACTATTTTGCTGTAAAGTGTGGAAAGAAGGGAGAGTGTCCTTGGGGGTGAATGGATAAGCAGAAAGGGGCAAGGGTGGCTGAAGCCGACATAGCTGAAGGAAAAACAAGTGGAATTGTACAAAACATCCAGAAGGAACTGAAAGTGGAGTCTCTGAAAACTCTAGTCCTTTGGAGTTTACATTTCTTTGTCCCTTGAACTTTTAAATCCAGGTTTATCAAGAGTGCTAGGTGTTACGTGAATCTAATGGAAAACCAGTGGTGCATAGATGGAGACGTGCTGGTTGCAAGGAGCCCTGTGTCCTATCTAAAGGCTTGTAACATTTTGCTTTTCAGATTCCCTTCTACAAGGAGATGTGCAAGGGTATTCAGGCAGGAGATATGTGTGAGAAGTTGGTGGGATACTCTGCAGTGTACAAAGTCTGTTTCGGAATGGCCTGTTTCTTCTTCTTCTTCTTCTTGTTCACCATCAAGATTGACAGCAGCAAAAGCTGCCGAGCATACATTCATAATGGGTGAGTACTTGACTACTTAATTACCACTTCTTCTTACAGGATTGTACTGCCCATCTTCCACAAGTTCGTGCTGCTTGCCTTCCAGTTGGGTATAGTACCAGGCAAAAAACCCACAAAGAAACAAAGCAAAACTTCTGTCAGAAATAAAGTGAAAGGGAACTGAAGTGGCAATCAGTCATCAAAGGCTGGTTTTATTCTGTTGTTAGGCTTTAATAGAGATTTCTCATGGTACTTCGTTGAAGACCTTTAATTTCCTATTACAATCAGATGACTTTTTGTTTTTCTCCTCCATTCACCCAGATTCTGGCTTATTAAACTTATACTTCTGGCAGCAATGTGCTCTGGAGCCTTCTTCATTCCTGACCAGGACACTTTCCTCAATGGTATGTCCTTCATGTTTTGTTATGCTGTTTAGTTCTGTACTGCTTTGTGAGTGGTTATAATTCCTAAAGGTCTGATCAACATGAATATTGCCATATTTCTTGAAGTAAAGCCAGTATAATCCATGTGCAGAAGGCATGTTTGAAGGGGACTCAGTGCACAGAGAACGAGCAGGCTGAATACGTAGGTTAAAATACTGCTGTCTTGCAAATTCTTTAAGAAGCAGGGGGATGTAGTAGAGCACAAAAAAAATGTTAATTCAAGATTGCAGAGACATGTTAGTTTGTGCAGGTAGCTATGCTGTAGTATGGCAGCCAAGGTCTGTGCTGTGTGGTAGAGAGGTGCCATGGCTCAAGAGGACTTGGTGACCTGTCAGGTGCTCTTGTGTGCTGCCTGGAAACCTGCAGTGATGCAGAAGAATGCAGAATGTTGTTAGCTTTCAGGCTGGTAGTGCAAATGCAGTAAGGCAAAATTAAACTTTTTCATGTGTGTTGCAAGTTCTCTGCTGACATACCAAACATTTCCAGATTTAGAAGAAGTGCTAGCACTGCACAAACACATGGGTACTGTCCCAGTGCTTAAATGACATCTCTAGGAGGGGCTTCTTGCAGGTCTGTATAGGCTAGGAGCAAAAATCCAAGTGATACCAAGATGAGTTTGTGCTCTTTGGTTTACCAAGTGCTTGTAAGACCTTAAAATGTTGAGTCTGGCAGGTGGAAAGAGGTGGGATCAGTAATGCAAAGGAGTGGTTGTGTGCTGCCTGCTTCTATTAAGGCTTGCTTGGTTACCTGTGTTTTCAACACCCATCTCCACTAGCCAGGCATTTAGAAGGGGAAGGAGTACATGAGGGAAGAGAATAGAGTGGGCAGACATACTGTGAGCACTGTGCTCAGGGAAACTAAAGTAAAAACCTCCTCAAGTAAACCACTGATATGTGTGATGCAGTTTCTTGCTTTCAGTAGCTGTTTGGTCCTGGGTCAGTTTGATGCTTCAGATGTGGAAGACTCCATATTACCAGTTCCTCTCCTTTGAGAAGTCATGGCAAGGCTGTTTGTGCTTGTCCTTAGTATCTAAAATCTGGATTACAAAAGTGTGATGGTGCAATGCATTGTGTTCTTGAGCGTGCAAGACTGCCTGTCATCTTTGCAGGTTACCCTTTTCATGGTGAAAAAATTGATAAGAATTTAATTGCATTAGGACAAGGTGAAACAGGATTTATTGGGCTGATTAGAGGGCCATTTCTGAATAGCAGCATAAGATAGTGTGGTGATACAGCATAACACTCATTCTTCCCCAGACTAGCTCTTGACTTTCTCTCTAAAGCGGTATTCTGCACTTCCTGCTCCAGTCAGCCCCTGAATTTGAGATTTACAGGAAATTTATGTATTGTGCAGGTTTGTTTTCCATTTTTACCTCCCTCTCATCAAGAAATTTAGAATGTTGTGGGGCTCAGGTTTTTTGGTTGTTTTGTTTTGAGCACTCTTAGTTTGCTTACTTTTTTCTTATAAAAAACCCCTCTTGTCATGCTCCCCATCATTAGCGGTTTGTTAATCATGGAGGAAGAATATAAGATGCAAGCACTAGGTTGGGGTGGCTGTAGTGTTAAATCCACAGTGGCCATGCTAACCTTACATTTAATGGATCCATGAAACATCCTGCAGTGTCTTGCCTGTTGCAGTGGGAGAACCTGAGGATCTGGTTATTTAATTACTCCACTGGTGGTCTGCTCCTTCCTACGCTGCCTCTCCCACATACATATGCACAACAATTTTTAGTGTACTTTTTAACATGCTAGCTTCCTCCAGTTTTGGTTTTGATTAAGAACAGGAGGCTTATCAAGTGCCTATGATATTTTTAACAACACCCCACAAGTGGGATCTTTTGCTTGCTTTCAAGTGATGTGCTCAGGGTGAAGCAAAAAACCAAAGTCAGTCACTACATCATCTGCTTTGAGTAATGCACCCTAATGATTCTGTTCTTCCACTTCACTTACACCAGCTTTTTAGGAAAAGAAAACACAATGGTAGGATATGGCTGGACTTTGCTAATCTACTCACACTCCCTTGGTTGTCTTCACTGAAACCAGCCACACACGTGGAGTAATTTATCAGCTATGCGCTGCACAGCAGCAGAAGTTACAGGTGAAACTAAAAATTTAAATGGGTATCTGTATTTCCTCAGAGACTTCTGGTGTTGCACGTAAGAGATCTGTTTTCTGAAATACACAGCTACCCAAACATAGTATATATAGGTCAATGATTAAGTAGTCGACTAGTCAGTGAATGTCAAGTGTTCCTGCCTCTTGGGGAGTGGCTCTTGACAGCATGTGTAAATAGATAAGCTCCACCTTTGTTTTCCTGTGGTACTGGAATCTGCAAGGGAAGAAACTGCCTTTTTTAGTGCTGGTTTCCAGTACCTTGCAATTTCAGGGTTTAGGTTCCTGTGAAATACCTTCACACCACCTCCCTTTTACCAGTCACAAATAAAGGCTTCAGTATTTTCTGTCTGAATATAGCAACTCACAGTCTCCACAAACATTTTCTGTGTTGGGGAAACTCAGTAAATGTTCTGACCAGCTTGTTTTGAAAGTGTAGCAGGTTGCAAGTTGAATTCATCAGGGAACTAACCTTGAGTTAGCTGAGATGGCCTTTCAGCTGAAATCTCTCATTTCCTGCTACATGTGTAGGCTTGAGATATTCAGACTGCCTAGCCAGTAATTAAAAAGACAAGTGCAATCTGATCTGTTTTCTGCCTCTGCCTTTCAGCCTGGCGCTACATAGGAGCAACAGGAGGGTTCCTTTTCATTGCCATTCAGCTCATCCTGCTTGTTGAGTTTGCACACAAATGGAATAAAAATTGGTATGTGTTGGACAAGTAGTTAGAGAAAGAAAACATTTTAATGACAGTATTTAGAGTTGTTCATCTTTGCTTTGTCCACTTTCTCCTTGTCTAGCAGATATGTTTCCTCCTTAATCACTAATACATTGCTGACCTATTCTTAACCTGAATTGGCGTGGAATGCAAAAACCTGTTACTTTGTTTCGTAGCAAGTCTGTTTTCATATAGCATCTAAACCAACTCTGAGTGGTGCAAGAGAATAAAACTGGATTTGCAGAATGTAGCAGTGAACCGGTGTGCAGAGATCTAAACTAGGTAAATCCTACTTCTTAGGTCAGCTTAGTGCACAATAATTTTTTCCTTCACATGGGAACTGCTACTTTCTCTTCACCTTCTTTGCTTTCATTTAAATATGCAAGATTGTCTTACCAACCTGCATATAACCCATTGGGACACTGACTTAATTTACAGTTTAAACACATTTGCTATTACCTTCCTAGCCCTTAGCCTTTCATCAATTTAAAATATTTAAATTGTCCTCCCACATATACACAGGAACTCCTGCCACCACCTCTGCTGTTTGTCTCTCCTTTCTCACTCTATAAACCTTTGCAGTCGTCTTGTTCTTGATAGCATACTGACTGATAACAGAAACTGTTAGTGTACCAAGCAATATACGTTTGCTGTCCATCTCTGAAGGGCCCCACTAGCTACCTGAGCCTGGGGCACACTGAGTTCCCACTGAAGAAGTCCTTGAAGTGTTGAGCTGAGATGGGCTTATGGGCTGGTTCCACAGGCTGGAATTTCTAAGAGTCACGTAGGATTACAGCAACAGCTGGGCATGATAGTACATAAACAGCAACCTTGCAAGGATTTGTGTTGGTGTAGGACATACATGGGCTTCAGTAAATTACACACTGTTTTTTGTATTTGAGGAGATGAACTCTTCAGCTATTTTGTTTTTTGGGGAAGGAAATACAAAGGTAAACTGCCTGTCTTTCTCTCACCAGGACTGCAGGTGCAAAACACAAGCAGATGTGGAATGGTTTGCTTGCCCTGGTCACTCTCATCTTGTACTCCATTGCTGTGGCAGCCCTGGTCCTCATGGCTCTTTTCTACACACGCTCAGAGGGCTGCATGTACAACAAGGTCTTAATTGGTGTTAACGGTGGCCTGTGCCTCTTTGTGTCGCTGGTGGCCATATCTCCCTGCGTCCAGAATCGTGAGTCTGATGACCTTTTCTTCTCTTGGGTTTCTGGTGCTCTGGGCAGAAGATCTCATGATAGCTCATAGCTGGTGCTTTGTCCCTGTCCCTTCATCTATTCTGTGAAGTGCTGTTGCTGGTCATTGGCTCATCTGCCAAAACTACAAAGATGGGGGATGTTTTGGTGTGCCATCAGGCAGTCATGCTGTACAGAAGAGTCACACGCTGACGGCTGGTAATGTGCTGTGGAGTTTATACTGCTCGTGCAGTGGTAGCAGGTGGAGTGATAGCTGTCAGACTCCTTGGTTCATCATTTACATTTGACTGCTTGTGATTCAGCATCTTTAAACTTTTGGGCCTGAAGCAGTTGACAGCAGTATTTTGTGGTTTGGTATATTGTGTGTGTGCTGTTAGTATCCTATATACATTGTACCTTGAAACAGTAATTTGAGTGACGTTAACACAGATCTTATGGGCAAATAAAACTATGATGGCAGCTTGTCAATAGCTTTTGGCAAGCTGGTGCTTTTGGCTAGAGCGGAGGGGTGGGAATTTGTAATGCCTTTCTAAAACCTCCATCAGAGCTAAAGGACAGACTCTTTACATGCCAGTGGAAATGCATCTAAGATGCCTCTAAGGACTGATGAATTGCTTTAAGTGAAAGATAAAAGATACTGTTCTGAGAGATACTAGTGTTACTATTATTTAAAGGATATGAATTTATTTTTCTCTTTGTTAAAATGTCTGCAAGAATCAGTTATTTTACCCTCTTTCTTGTAAAGGCCAGCCCCATTCTGGTTTGCTGCAATCCGGAATTATCAGCTGCTACGTTATGTATCTCACTTTCTCAGCACTATCCAGCAAGCCACCAGAAACTAGTAAGTGCTTTATGTAAATTGTTTTAGGTATGCCATGTATTAAAACGAAGAGTTTAACAAACCTGAATTAAGTAACTTAGGGATATTGAAGTGCAGGCTTTAGTCTGTTCTGGCCTATGCATAAGAAGCTGCAAGTATTAAAAATAAATCTCTGCAGCAGAGAGACCATGCAGTTGGCATGCTCCAAAATCACTAAAACTGAAAACTATTTCCTTTTCCCAGGTAAGCATCAGATTCAGCTTTTGGGACAGGGAGCATTCCTTTTAACTTAAAAAAAAGGCCTTTCTGGTTCAAATTAGTAATGTTAAAACTCCCTTCTTTATTATTGCTCAACTTTTAGTGTTGAATAGCTGAAACAATAATAACTAGAGGAAAATAAGTGCTTTGGCAGGAAGGAGGTTTTAATACAGATAGCACCCAAGAAGAAAGGGGAGAGACACTTGTGTAGGTACAAATGTAAACTCAAATGTATTCTAAACATAAGAAGGAAAACCAGAAAGTATTTAGGTGGAAGATTTACTTGTGGAGCTTAAGAATATAAAAGTTAATTTAGAAGTTTTCACATGAACATAGAAGTTACTGAATTAGTCATAAGATGACACAATGTAAAAGGAAGAAAAAAGAGGAAGAGGGTGATGTATGGTATTAAATCGTCTTGTGTCATTTCATACTTGTGACAGTCAAACCCATCAGCACTCAAGTGAATGTGCTATTTCTTCTTGTATATATTGCAAGTGTGGTTACTGTATTTGTCAGAGTGTGCATCAAACATACTCTCTCAGACCTCCTGTCTCAGATGTTCCTCCTTGACTTCCCAGGCCAGAAAAGTCTTGTGGTTGTCATCTGTTCTCAGAGATGCTCCTTTCTCCCCTGTGTTACAAAGACTCTCATAATGGCCTGTGCAGCTTTTGTATGCTGGATAATGTATAGGGTGCTGGCACTTACTAAGGTTTCCCATGTTCTGTCACTCAGATTTGACACACATTTGCATCATACTGACTCATTCTTCAAGGAGGAATTTTGAAACTGGATGTCTTGCAAATTTGCCACCTTGCAAACCATGCCTGAAGAAAATGCAAGCTACAGATAATTGTTTGCGGGGCAGGAGAGGGGAACCAAAAAACAACCAAATACCAGAAAGCAGAGTGTGTGAAGTTTGTTCATTATGCAATGCCCCTTTTCTCCACTATCTGGGCAAAATGTCCTACTTCTCTTCCTCGGTCATTTGTTGACCCATAGTGCCCGCAGATGTTAGTTCCCAGTTGCTCACTCTGTTTCCTGTGCTTCAGAGGTGTCTTTTAGTCTGTCTGGACATACAGCTCTTGATCCATCAGTTCTTCTGTGCTACACTGGTCTTGCCACCATCTGCTCTCTGCCGTGGTTACCTGACCCATCAGGGGTCTCTATAAGGACTGACACATTGGGGTGACCATTTGTGGTGACGTGGGCACGGCCTCTGCAGCACAGCTCCAAGCGGAGACATTGACTCCGCAATACAGTTTCAAGCGAAGGCGTTCATTGCATTACACTTAACTTATGTATGTTTCTACACAAACCCAGTGCAGTCTTGTCACACTCTAATTGGTTCTTTCTACTAACACACACGCAGGCAAGGCATACAATTGGTTAATGCTAACAAACAAGCTTTTCAAGCACTTCTTAAAGTCCTGTCTGGTCTCTCTCAGTTCCCAATAAGGAGCACATTCCTAACTCAAGGGCAGAACATAGTCTCCTCATAGCCTGCTCGAAACCAAACCTTCTCCATTAATTCTTGAACCTATGCCTTAGATTTTTGGTGGTCTGGCCTTGCTGCAGAGGCATTCCTGATGGACACAGTAGGGAATTCTGCACATCTCTGGCCAGAGTTTTCCATGAGACTTGTCATCCCTTCTTTTGCTCCTACTTCCATGCTGTCTCAGCTCTGTGCTGATGAAGCTGTTTGTGCAGCCCTGTAAGGCTATGCAAAGTCCTTCTCCACTGAATCAGGGCGCTGATGGAGTTTATTTTTAACCTGGTGCAGTCTTTGCTGCATTTTGCCCCCCACCTCTAAAAACAGTCCCAATGGGATGCAGTGTGGCTGCTGGAAGGAAAGAGGACATGGGGATACAGTTTGCCTTGAGCTTTTGGAGCAAGTACTTGTTTTGACTTGAGATAAAGTGCAGTTGTAATTTCTTGCTTCAGGGTGATGCTGCAGGCTACTGCTCTACCTTGCCTTGGTTCCAAGCAGACAGCAAAAAGCCAGAGGCATCTTGGAACATCAAGGACTGAATTGGTTTAATTTCAGGCATCTAGATATAGGGTTTCCTTAGATGTTAGGAAAATAATCTTGCCTGGGATCCAGAAATAGTATTTGCTTAGATGTTAAGCTGAAGTCTTGCCTGCAGCAGGTGTAACTGCCTTTCTTTGGTCTTCTGTCTTTAGTTCTCCTGTTCTCAGATTGACTGCACACCTCCTTTTTTTCACCTAGTATGAATGTAATAGTTGTCCCAAAGACACCCCTGCTGTCCAAAAATGTAAGGTCTGAGGTCTGGTACCATCTTGGTCTTACATGGTTCTGTAGTCTTGAATGAAGTGTTGGTAAAATTCCAACTTCTTGTTTCTTAGTACACCCAACAATCTTTTTCCTTGTTGGTGTTCTCCCATTAAGCAAGTAATTTTAGTACCCTCCTAAACTGCATTTTTGTTTTGCCTGAAACTCTGAATCTGCCAGGTCAGATGTGAAAAAGGTTTTTTTACTTTATGATCTTTTAAAAAGATAGAGGCGGCTGAAATGTACTTACCCAGTGTCTGAAGTAATAAAAATATTTCACTGAAAGCCTTCAGTCTGAAGACTATTTTGAAATGCAGTGAGTGAAATGAGCTTTGCCAACTGTTCTTTTTGTTTATTTTGTTTTGTGAAGTCCTGGATGAAAACAATCAGAACATCACAATCTGTGTACCTGAATTTAGTCAAGGCCTGCACAGAGATGAAAACCTGGTTACTGGCCTGGGTACTACCATTTTGTTTGGCTGCATTTTATATTCTTGGTAAGTCTGGGGGTTTGCACTTGCTTCACTGTAAAAGGAATGTTGTGGTCCAGCTAGTGAAGGCCTCACACAGACAAATTAATGGGGAGAAGTAGAATAGAGCTGAACTGTAAGGGTCATATTCTCTTCAGTTTCACAATGGTTCAATATTTGACCCAAATAATAGAGCATATGAAGCAAATCTATTCCATTAAAGCCAAACAGAGCAGTTTACAGCTAGAGGTGGAGGAGAAAAAATTTCACACAATATCACACCAGTTGTGAGCACCTGGAAGAGACCTTGAAGGATCATCTAGTCCAACCCCCTCTGACAGAGCAGGATCAACTACAGTAGGTCATACAGGAATACATCCAGGCAGGTTTTGAATGTCTCTGGAGACGGAGACTCCACAACCTCTCTGGGCAGACTGTCCCAGTGTTCTGTCACCCTCACAGTGAAAATTTTTTTCCTTATGTTCAGATGGAGCCTCCTGTCCTCCAGCTTTCACCCACTGCCCTTTGTCCTATCACTGGACATCACTGAGAAGAGCCTGGCTTTGTCCTCCCCATACTCGTCCATCACATATTTATAAACATTAATGAGGTCACCCCTCAGTCTCCTCTTCTCCAAACTAAAGAGACCCAGATCCCTTTATTTTCCATCATGAGGGAGATCTATGTGGCTCTGTGCTGGACTCTTTCAAGTGGTTCCTGGAGGTCCTTGTTGAACTGAGTGGCCCAGAACTGGACACAATATTCCAGATGAGGCTTCACCAGAGTGGGAGGAGAACCTCTCTTGACCTACTAACCACAGCCCTTCTAATACACCCCAGGATGCCATTGGCCTTCTTGGCCACAAGGGCACATTGCTGGCTCATGGTTGTCCTGTTGTCCACTAGGACTCTCAGGTCCTTTTTTTTACCCAAGCTACTCTCCAACAAGTCAGTCACCAACCTATAGTGGGACATGGGGTTGTTCTTTCCCAGAAGCAAGGCTGTACGCTTGTCCTTGTTTCCAGCTGTCCATGATCCCTGTCTCAAGATGCTTTGATTCTGTGTTTTTTTCTATTAGAAAACATCTGTGTAATTATGTCCATCTAAAACTCAAAATTTATGTAGTCTCCTGACAGAGGCTATAACTGTTCCTTTAGAGTCTTTAAAACAAATAAAACTGTCTGGGAGGGTTTAGGGCTTTTAAACAAGGGATGAGCACAGTACTGCCATCAGAATTTGCCAGTGATCTCCTGCTCTAAAAGTCTCTTTAGGCCCATGTAGTTCTGATGCTCACCTTGTATTATTGCAGCTCACATCAATAAATTAAGGTATGCCCCAGGATGTGGAGAGAGGGAGGGAGTTGCTGTGACTTGGAAGGTGATGTGTCTCTTGTCTTGGCTGTCCAGGTTTCCATGAGACAACACTGCCTGTCTGTTGCAGGTTTTTGAGCAGGTTCTGCTTCTGAATTCACATACTGAAACTTCTTCATAATTTTGAGCTGAAAATGGGAGACTTTCTGAAGAGGTAGCACAGCTACTCTTCTTCTATAAGATATGCATGTATTCTACTCAATTCTGGTATCAAATATATGTATGTCATGTATCATTGATCTAGTTCACTTTAGAACAGTATTCTAATGCCTCAGGAGGGTGTTTTTGGAAGGCAGACACCCTTCACTTAGCCTGCAGGGAAAGTGCATCATGGAGCTAGGGAGATAAGAAGGCCTTCAAGGGCAGTGCTTTGAAGTACTGCTCACAAACCCTTGGTGTGAACACCAGAGCATTAACATCCTATGAGTAATGGGAAGTTTGCATTACATGTCCTGAAAGGGGGAGACTGGTAAAGAAATGTTTCCAATCACAAGAAACCACAGAGGATTCCCCCCCAGACAACTACAGCTGTGCAAGGAAGTGATTTCCAGTAACTGGTACACCCACAACAGTGACTGGTCATTCACTTTTGGAAACTGACTGACCAGTGACCTGTTAACTCATGGCAAAGTGAATAGAATGGAATAGAATTAAACCAGGTTGGAAGAGACCTCTGAGATTGAGTCCAACCTATCATCCAACACCATCTAATCAACTAAACTCTGACACTGAGTGCCCCATCCAGTCTCTTCTTAAACACCCCCAGTGATGGTGACTCCACCACCTCCCTGGGCAGCCCATTCCAATGGCCAATCACTCTTTCTGTGAAGAACTTCTTCCTAACATCCAGCCTAAACCTCCCCTGGCACAGGTAGAGACTGTGTCCTCTTGTTCTGGTGCTGGTTGCCTGGGAGAAGAGACCAACCTCCACCTGGCTACAGCCTCCCTTCAGGTAGTTGTAGAGAGCAATAAGGCCTCCTCTTCTCCAGGCTAAGCAACCCCAACTCCCTCAGCCTCTCCTCATGGGGCTTGTGCTCCAAACCCCTCCCCAGCTTTGTTGCCCTTCTCTGGACACATTCCAGCAAGTCAACATCTTTCCTAAACTGAGGGGCCCAGAACTGGACACAGGACTCAAGGTGTGGCCTAACCAGTGCTGAGTACAGGGGCAGAATGACCTCCCTGCTCCTGCTGGCCACACTGTTTCTGATGCAGGGCCACCTTCTTGGGCACCTGGGCACACTGCTGGCTCATGTTCAGTCTACTATCAACCAGTACCCCCAGCTCCCTTTCTGCCTGGCCACTCTCCAGCCACTCTGACCCCAGCCTGTAGCTCTGCATGGGGTTGTTGTGGACAATGTGCAGAACCTGGCGCTTGGATGTGTTCAATCTCATGCCCTTGGACTCTGCCCATCTGCCCAGCCTGTTGAGGTCCCTGTGCAGAGTTCTTCTACCCTCCAACAGATCAACTCCTGCCCCCAGCTTGGTGTCATCTGCAAATTTACTGATGATGGACTCGATCCCCTCATCCAGATCATCGATAAAGATACTGAACAGGATGGGTCCTAGCACTGATCCCTGGGGCACACCACTAGTGACTGGCTGCCAGCTGGATGTGGCACCATTCACCACCACTCTCTGGGCTCAGCCCTCCAGCCAGTTCCTAACGCATTTACAGAAATGCTGATTCAAATTGGTGGCCGTGAGGTTAATATAAAAGCATTGGTTGTGCTCAGCAGGAGGCATCTCTTCTGTATTGCTGGTTGGAGGACTTAGCTGTTTGCTGCTGTCTGGTGCTGATGAATTCACCACCTTTTAGAAGTGGCCTATTTTTAGGCTTGTGATTCAGCCTGAGTTGGCCAGTGGCTGGCTGTCAGGCTGATGTATACTTGTGCTGAAAAATCTTTTCACACGCTTAGCGTTTGATGCTTTACCCAGGCAAATGCTTAGCTTAGACATGGGAATAGCCTAGTTAATGTTTCCTGTTGGGCTTATACATATGCTGAGGGTTTTGACACTTACCTTTTTTTGTTTCTAGTTTAACCTCAACAACACGTGCAAGCTCAGAGGCGCTGAGGGGAATATATGCAGCACCTGAAACTGAAGTGAGTTCTCTGCCTTCCTCCCACAAGATTTCTGCGCAGACTTCCTCATGTGCTTTTCTTGCAGTTGTTTTCATGGCTAAGTTATCTGTTATTAGGTGAAGACAAAAGTTTGTTCATAGCTATGAGCCTCTGGACAGGGACTGAGAACACTTGTCCATGTTGGCCCATCTATGGCTCTTGTGGGTCTCATGGAGGTTCCTTTATATACTGAAATAATTTGCAGCTCTTGCAGTTGATAACATCCTGCAGACTTCTTGTAGACTTGTTATATGCACCACACAAGCTCATGTCCTCTCACTTAAAGGAGGAGTCTGCTGGGAATTGAACATTTTCAGGTCTGGTTGCCTTTGTTCTCATAGCAATTGACAATGATCTCAAGCTCCTCTCTCTTTACTCCCACACAAAAGTATTTCCTTTTATCTTGCCTACAGTTTCATCTTGGATTCTATTTCTTGTCTCCATTTCAACAGTAATGTTTTCTTCATTCCGCCTGTCTATTTCTCTGTCTGCCTCATCCTGGGAACACCCAGAAACACTGGGAAATTACTAGATTTTTGCTACAGTTACCCCTTACTTAGGCTTGCTAGTGTGTTTGGAGGAAGAATCTCCATCCCTAGCTCTCCACATTGCTGCTACTTGCACCGGCAGTTTTAACTTCTGTTTTTCCAAGTCTTTAATCAGAGCATTTGGGAGAATCTGAAAATGCAGGAGTATCTGCGTATCAGGGTTTGCTGGGTGTGGAGAAGCAAAATGTGTTTCTGGAAGCATGTTACTACTGGAGGAGCTTCACTCTGGCAGGATGATAGAACTGGGTGGGGGTACTGGTGCCAGCGCTGAGTGGCTAAGTGCCTGGTGTCTCTACACTGTCCCCAGTCCCCACAGATAGCAGCTTGCCAGCAAGCTTATCCTTAAGCACTGGGACATGCCCAGCCCGTCTTGGCCAGACAGGGCACATTCCTGCCCTGTGCTGGTGAGGGGAGTGCTGGGGACAAAACTGGCACAGCATGGACAGTGGATGTAGCCCCCTTGCTGGGAAGGCCCTGCTTGTCCACTGCAGTGCTTGCTGACAGGATTATTTCCAGATGATTTGGTTTTAAAGAGCAAAAGAAGAGCCACAGAATGTAAGTACAAAGACATGACTAGTGAAGAGCAACTAATTGCACTCTGATTACCTTCCCTGTGGCAAACAGCCATTGTCTTCTGGCCAAGAGCATGAAATGTAGTTCCACAGTTACTTGTGGTGTACAAAGGGTTTGTTGGCATCTGCGCCACACACAGCTGAGCGTTAGGAGGGGCTAGCAGTATGTGTGCCAGGATCACTGATTTTGTCACACCCTGTGTGTAAAGACTTCACTGCAGTGGTTTGAGGGAAGCCAGCACTTCAGAATGTGAGTGCAACTAAGGGGAGCTCAGGCTGGCACTATAGCTGAGTCTTGGCTTGGCAGGAGGAAGGGATGCAGAATAAGGGGTTTGTTTAAATGCTTAGCCAGTGTCTTAATGAACTTTTGGGCTTTTAGTGAGTTTATGAACTCAGTGAGTAGATGTCATCATGGATACACAGGGTAAAAACTGCCATTTGATATTTCTGTTGGTCACTTTACCTTCAAGCCTTACTCTCTGATTTTTGGAGGGGTGAGGAAAACTTGCATCTGTCCTTTGCCAACTGAGGAGAGAGTCTAGAATGCAAAGTGTAAAATTAGAAGGGTAAGTATTCATACAGGTGAAGTGTCTCAGACAAATTGGAGCACCCAGACTGTGGTTTTACACAGGGTCCTTGTACCCTTCAAGTATTCAGGTTATTCAAGCATAAGTGGTTTGACCAATCACTTAACACCCACACCACTGATTAAATAGTCATAATAAAACTTTGCAAAGCAGCTGTATTTCTGCATCATCCTTGCTGCCTGTCTGTTGATCCAGACAGCCCTGGAGTCAGTCTTGTAATGAGTCCTTATGTATGATAGAAAGTTTCAAAGACATGTCAGAGGGCCTAGGATGCTGCCTTTGTCTTGGTTGGCCAGGACTATCCTTTATCGTTCATGGACAGCTCTAAGCTTCCAAGATGCTAATCCTTATTGCCAGGGCCAGGCTGACTTACAGTTTGTTTTATATAAGCGTGAATAATACCAAAGTCTCCAGTGAAAGTCTCTGCCTCATTACAGTGCAGTGGATACTGTGCACCAATATATGTTAACAAAGTTAATGTACTTTCATACTCAAAGGACTGAGTGATACAATAATTCATGAAGGGAATTTTCCCAAGAGAGTTAATTGTCTTCATCAAACCACAGTGAAATTTAATCCCAGAGTAGGATTTTGTCAGAACAAAGAATGTTGATGACATTACAGAAAGTGCTGAGTTGTACTCGGATCTGGTGCAGAAAGTGTACTTACATAGTTATTGAGTGAACAGCATGCTTTTTTAATTTATTTTACCACTCAACATAAGAAGAGTCAATTTCAGCTGTCCTTATTCCAACAGTTAAAAAAATGTTAAATAAAGCAGTAAAACCAGCTTTCTGCTTTTACTCATTCTGGCTCCATTTCAGCAAAATCTTGCAAAGATAAGCGTTTTTGACTTACACTTGTGCAATTGTACTTTCCAGCCTATGCATCAGGGGTTTAAGTTCTTTATCTATTCATTTCAGTAGAGAATTTTTTTACTTAAAAAGCACCTAGATGCCAATCTGAAGAGATAAATCCTTTCTGAACTAGTGTGTGAATACTTTACTGTGGCTTTTCCACTACTTTGTCATAATGACTTGCACCAGTGTTTGACACTGAGTTACGTAAATTTGGTACAGTACTTCTTAAAGAATGGTTAATTTGCCCCAAATCTTACTGAGCAGGTTTTTCTGAAGCTTAGAAGCTCTTGTGATGAGCTACCTGGCAAATCCTAATTCTAGTCTTTTGCCAGTTGGAAATACAAGCCAAGCTTTTCCAAGTCTGTGTTTTTAACGTACACATAACAGATCTTCCTTCACCAACTGTTCTGCTTCTCTGCTGTAGCACAAGCTCTTACCCTTCCTGGTTTCTCTTCCACAGGTAGCTCGTTGCTGCTTTTGCTGCGTGCCTGACGGAGATGGTAATTAACATTTTCACTGCACAATCTACCTCTCTTGTGGCTTTCAGACTGAAGCCAAGGGAGTAAGAATGTAGCTGCAGATGGAGAGCTGCTTGTATCCTCATTCTGTAACATATAAAACTGAAGCAACAGATGTGCTTGAAGTTAGATTATGGAAGGAAGTGAGAGATGTAGCAATGCTGGTTTAGAATTTGGCTAAGTTAATTTGGCTTCTTGGCTAAAAACAGGCTGGTTAATAATTCCTTAAAGGTCATTGCATTGCTGCAACACACAGAGAGTCATCTCTGCTCTTTGCCTGCTGTGGGTGCAACTGACTGCTGAGTTTTTGGCTCATCAGCTCTGCAGAGACTACAGTTCAGAAGTGAATAAGGGAGTGTCCTTACCAGAAAAATATTGTACATGTAAATCAATTTAAATGGCCCAAAAGCTTCAAAACTTGACAGCAGGCTGGGAAGCTGATACAGGGCAGGATTTCAGTGGCAGTCAAGCTTAGGCTCGTGCCCTGAGGGCCAGGAAATGTTGAAGGGTTTGCTTTCCTAAACCACACCTTGGATGTTTTGCTGTGTCCCTCATGAAGCTTTCTTGGTCCTATCTCTTACAGCTGATGCTGAAGAGCACACTGCAAGCAGGGGTGGCCAGACTGTGATTTATGATGAGAAGAAAGGCACAGTGTACAGTTATGCCTACTTCCACTTTGTTTTCTTCTTGGCTTCGCTCTACGTGATGATGACAGTAACTCATTGGTTTCAGTAAGTGTATTTCTTTAAAGCTGAGAAATTTACATCTCTCTGTGTCGAGAGGGGAAGAAATGGGTATGGAAACTCCTTCCATTGGTGTGTCTCCTCTCATTAAGTATGAAGCTGGAAGAGATGTTGGAATTCTTTTCCTGGGTGATTCTTGAGCAAAACCTTCGTCTAAAAGGGTTGCTCTACTGTGCCTTGTGCCTGAGTTAACCTAGTGGAAGTCTGTGAGGAACCTAGAAAAACAGAGGACACTGCAGTCCTGGATATGAATATTGAGTTCACTGCTTCTTGTTTTTTGTTTTGTTTTTTCTTCCCTTAACAGTTATGAAAGTGCTCAGATTGAAAAATTCTTCACCGGAACCTGGTCCATCTTCTGGATTAAGATGGTGTCCTGTTGGGTTTGTGTCTGTCTGTACTTATGGACTCTCACTGCTCCACTCTGTTGCCCAACCAGAGAGTTCTCAGTGTGAATACTCTCACATCCTTCTGTGTTCTTCTTTTCTTCTTTTTCACACCTCTCTGTTACAAAGAAAATACAAGTCATTTTGTAACAAGGAAACACTTATTGCCTAATTATTGTAATGTACCAGTTAGTAACTTTTTAGTCAGACTAAACAAATGACTTTTCTACCTTTTTTAATTGTCCCAAACAAGCATTGCCCAAAGGAACAAATTGGTTCTGAAGCTTTTGTAACACTGAGTGTGGGAAACAGTTGTTGCAAAAACTGAAATAAGTTAAATGCTTTTCAAATCACTGACAATCTTTCTCTGACTTCATTGGCAAGGAAAAGAAAAGCCATGATGCAGGTTTGCCTTCTTCCTTGCTATGAATGCTAGAGTGTCTTCTAGCAGATACATGTTCCTTTTTATACTCTTTTCTTAACTTTGTCTTCTACAGTTTGCAGTGATGATTTGGACTGCTGTTTTGTACAGCAGGTAATTCTTATCAGTAATAGCCAGATAATTTTTTTTTCCAAAACATAATTAAATGCTTCTATAGAGAAAGAGACTATGTAAGAATTTGACTGCCAAAGCACCTAGTAAAAGTTGTTTATCTAAATGCTAAATATATTAAGTTATTGTATACCAAGGTTGAGAAAGGAATATACCAATGATAATAGAGTATTTATTCTATTCTAACTTTGAGAAGCACCTGAATATTTTATGCAATTCAGATCTAGTCCAATTGTTAACAGAAGGGGATTTCTACACATAAAATTTTTAAACTGAATTTTGTCCAACTTTGCTTTGCTGGATCACTGCAAGTTGTGTGTACTGCACAGGGATTTAAGATACGGTGCATTCTTCGTTCATAATGTTTGCTGTTGAGAAAATGCTGAATACAGGACTGCTGCCAATCTCTGTTAAATTTGAAAGTGGAGTGCTCATTGACTTTTCCACCCTACTATTTCAACTTGTGTCTAAAGATCTTCCAGAGTCTCCAGTTCTGTTTCCATTACTAATTTTATAATATTTTAAATGCATTGATGGTCCAAAAGGACTGTAATGTGTCATCTTCCTTGTCTGCCTATGTGTTGATTGGAAAACATTCTTACTAGCTGCTCTATTTTTGTACTCCTGTTTGCTGTTGGGATGGAGTTGAGCCAACCAAACCATTAATGGTGAATAAACTTCTTTTGGTGTATGCCTGTTCCAAGCACTGGGGTAAGCAGTCAGAAAAACAAGGCCAGAAGACACAACTGTAACAGCAGCTGCCATAGTACAAATTACTGACTTGACAATACTAAACCCTACCATGTTGTTTTTATTTGCTTTAAGCAGATGATTTGGTGGTGGAACAACAGCTCAGATGAATAAGGTTGAACCCACTGTAGTTATCTACATTCCAGTGGGATGAATTTATGACTTGTGCTCGTCCCGGAGGCTCTGTCTTCTCTCTCTCTTTTTCTAAACTCAACCAATTTAGTAGTTCTTTTTGAAGTGAGATTGAGCCTTAAATCTTCACCCAGAGCTTTCTGCAAAACAAAGAAAAGCACAACAGAGAGGCCAATGAGATGGCCAGAAGATTTGCATGCCTTATTTTTTCTGCTGCAATAATTGCTGGCTAATGTACGCCTGGTGAGTAATCCTAGTATAACAGATCTCTGTTCTGCTTGCTTTCATTACCTACCATTTTTAACTGCCTTGTTGTGGTATCCTAGGACTTCTGTCCTTCTTGGAGCTTGCTAGCAGTATGCTCTTCACAAGGCTATGCACTCTTACCTCAAGTGAAATTTACAGGTCCGCAGTTCTGTGTACTTACACTACCTACCCCACTGATGAAGAGCCTCAGAATACATCTGTTACGAGATGTGAGGGAAGGAGCAGTCTGCCCAGAGGTGACTCTTGCTGTTCTTCTTGTTTCTGCTTAGGTGAAAAAAAAAAAAAGCAGTTGAAGCTTAGCTTTGACATTGAATTGGAAAAATAGAAAACAGTTCTGAAGAAAGAAGCAGGGTTTTTTCTTTCCTTTTGCTTCTACTGGAAGGTTCTGTTCTTGCCAACAGCTCTGCTAGTGTGGGGGCCTGTCAGTGTGTCTCTGCCTGCACTTGGAATCCAGCCACACAGATTCTTCTGCACCAGAAAAAGGCCTTTGTTAATACATTCACAATCTAGAAGCCTTTATCTGTCCCATCTCTAAGATAAGAGCTTACAGGCTGTGCAGTGATGACTAACAGTTGTCCCGCCTAACTCATAGCAGCTATTCTCACGAACAGTCTTGATCCAGTGCTGGAGCTCTGAGCTGCAGCTGAGATAGTCCAGGCTCCTGTGCCTCCCTTGATGACTGCTGTTCCCTAAAGTATAGAGGCTTGCAGGATTTGCCTTCTAGTGCCATGTGCATTGTACTTGTTTTAAATTATCAATGTCTTTTTTCAGAACAATCTGGGCAAGAAGCTCTACAGAAGAAGGCATGCACGATTCGAGGCTGTAGGGCAGAGAATAGTAACTGTTCTCAGGTTCTGACAGCAGGCATCCCACTCGTAAATGTAGATGATCTGAATACATATCTTGGCCAATGGATGTTCTTACTTGTTTACAAAAACATGTATTTTATGTAGGCATTATCTGCTTGTATAGGGGTTTTACATACCTCTTTGTTCTCTTTTGTGTGTGGTTTTTGGGTTTGGGGGATTTTTTTTGTAGTTTTTTTTTTTCCCAGTTTGCACTTCAGGTTTTGCACAGAAGAAACAGGGTTGTGAGAGGAAAATCCACAGCAAGGCATGAGTCCATTCTTCTAACACAGCACTCACCTCATTGAGTTCTTTTTATAGAATGCTTTGGGTTGGAAGGAACCATTAAAGGTCATCTAGTCCAGCTCCTCTGCAATGAGCAAGGACATCTTCAACTAGATCAGGTTGTTGAGAGCACCATCCAACTTGACCTGGAATGTTTCCAGGTGTTCACCACCTCCCTGGGCAACCTGTTCCAGTGTTTTACCATCCTCACGGTAAAATGTTTATTCGTTACATCTAGTCTGAATCTGCGTTCATCTGGTTTAAAGTTACTACCCTTTGTTCTGTCACAACAGGCCCTCTTAAAGAGATTGTGCCCATCTTTCTTATAGGCTCTTTTTAAGTACAGAAAGACTGCAGTAGGGTCTCCTTTTCTCCTGGCTGGACAACCCCAACTCTCAGAGCCTTTCTTCATAGGAGAGGTGTTCCAACCCTTCATCCTTCCCTTCCAAATGTTACAGCCACAGAATTTGCTGTAAAATCTGTACTGTGAACTTGCATGTGCAACTACTTCATAAAATCCTCATCTAGGGTCAAGGATTGAAATGCCCAGTTCATAAATTCCGTATGGTTCATGCAAATGGGCTTTTAAAACCTTTTGAAGAAGTGCCTTCTTCATACCTCCTGCTGTGATAACTAATAATTCAAGTGGCACTGGAGCTGAAAAACCTGAACTGAGCCTGTGACTAGGTGGTGCTTCCTTGTATGTTACACTGGTGTGTACAAGACATAGCTGCATCTGTGGTGCATGTGGAAGATCAAATAGTTTGTGTCTGTCAAACCTCTGGGGATGAGACTAATTAAAAAACTACTGTGTGATAGAAGAAGAGCTGGGAAAGCTCACAAGCAGCCTGGTCTTTTATAAACAAACAGTTGCTGCTTACATTTATAGTTAAACTAAACAGGTAACTGTTTCCCCATACCTGGAGTGCAGGTAACCACTTTCTTCGAGGCAGTTACCTGTGCAGTGTCTATCCTGCCTTGTGCCATGGCTGTTCATTGAATTTGTTCTTGAACGTAAGTGAGCAGTGCAGCATTTCTGGCTCCTTGTGTTTTGGGGCTGTGTTGAAGTGAGGAAGCTCATTACAAAGACAGGAGAAACTGCAGAACATGTCCTGTAATGAGTTTCCTCTAGTCAGACCTATCCTCTGAAGGACTCTGGGAGGATCAGACCATATTGTCAGAACTTACTTCTGCTGGGAAAGTGAAAGAATTTATTGCCATTTTCCTACGTTTCCAAAGTTGCTATTGTAAGAAAGGTTATTTGGAGCCTTGCTGCTGCACTGGCAGCTGAAACTGGAACAGTTTTCGTTTTTGTCATCAAGGCAACTGAGAGCTGCAGTCACGACTGGTTCTTGGAATAAATCAGTGGGACAGACTCAGAGAGCACGGCTCTGAATTCAAATAGGTGGACTAACAAACGAGACCATAAAACCTAATGAAGAATGTGTGGAGGGCAGATGACTGTGCTTGTTTGCTGTTTATCACCTAGTTCCTCAAGGCGTGCAGGCAAGCCCTTGCGGCTGGATGCCGATAAGGAACTCCACTGTGATCACACATGGCATTTTTCATGCGTTTCTGATACTCTCAGCTTTGTGCTTCAAGAACTTCCATGAGGTTCAAGAAGCTTGTGCTTCCCAGCTGCTCTGGTAAGTCTTGGCTGGGCTGGAACACTTCAATGTGAAACGGGTAATTCGGTGTTGCTATTGTATGTGTAGTCCAGAGAGAGGCCTTCGCCCTGCGCAGAATCATAAGCAGCACATTCTGTTTATTTAGTTGTGCTATCACACCTCTTTACACATCCAGAAGCACTTTGAGATTATAGGGTACGACCATGTAACTGCTTCTGTCAGCCACTGGTGCAGCCATTTCTGGGCTAGAATGTTGCTATTATAATGAAGCAAATGTTGCACTTGTGTGTGGGGGGGGTAAATGCTGTTTTTTAACAGTTCTCTGGTTCTGATCAATGCATCTGGAGAGTTTAGGCACTCAAGACAGCACTGCTCAAACTTTGGCTAGCAGCCCACAGTATCATGAGCATCTCTGAACAGACTGGTAACAAAATAGTCCACTGAATGCTTTTAAAATACGCTATAAAGATTTTATGCTATAAAAATTTTATGCTGTAAACTGTTAGATTTTTCTCCTAAGTAAGCTGATACAGCCAAATGCTATGAGATTGTTCCTTTGTGGCATGAGATAATCTGCAGCTAAAATTTTGCTTGTCTTCCAGGCTTTAGAAGCAATGTCTTTTGCTTGCAGGCTGTATCTACTAATTTAGTTTGCCTTTTCCTGCTTGGATTTGTTTTTTTTAAAGGCATTGTAAACCCAATTCACTCCTATTCTGCTTCGTGTTAAGTAGAATGTCTTTGGTGCTAGAAACTAGCAAAGACTTCTTTGCCAGCTCTTGTTGACCCTTTTTATAGCAGGACAACCCACTGTGTTAAAGCAAAAGCTCAATGTTTATTATGTGGATCAGTTTCCATCTGTGAAAACTGCTGCTTTGGTTTTCAAAGTGGCCTATAAGTTCTTGTGGGAGGAAACCCCGTAATCAACACCATGACATTTTACTTTGTGTTTTCAATTTGGTAAACAGTAGTTTGGACTGAGTGTTTCACATGACTGTACAAAGGAATGCCCAGAGTCAAGTGCATAGAAAGCTTTGGCCTTTTTGTACTCATAACAGGTTACATAGCATGGGAGCTGGTATGTCTCTCTGTTTTCAACATCCTAGCTGCAAAATGCTCAAGTGCCCCAGTCCCCTGGGGGTGGAGATGCAGTCACAGTACACAGGATTTGAAGCTGAAACTGGGGGAAAGTGATATGACAGCTGCTTTCTAATACCCAGAGAAACTCTCCTAGGTTTCAAGTAGGCCTTAAGTCTGGTTTTGTTTGTTTTCTTGTTCTCAAACCTGTTTCCAACTCATTCCATATCTGTTCAATAATATAGTTGGGTTTTAAATGTTGGAATTTATTTCAGCTAAAAGCCACATTGGCTTCCCCCATTAGCCAGTCTCTGACAGCTCCCAGTGCCGTAGCATGCAGCCATCTACACAGATTTGCTCAGAGCCACAGTCATCAGCTTTGGAATCACTCCAGCAGCTTGAAGCTCCCAGGGCCTTTTCTCATCCAGAGCTGTGGGGTGCAGCAAAAGCACGGCTGCAGTGCTAAAGCAGCTCAGTGTGAAGCCAAGAAGGACTGTGGACAGCTATGGGGAAATAAATGTCTTGTCACTCATCCTGTAGCTTTATTTTTCCTCTTACTGATACATCTCCAGGTGCTTAGGTGGTGTTGGACATCCATGCAGATGTAAAGTGAGAATTAACTTTCAGAGAAAATACTCTGAAAGTTCAGCTTGTCTTACACAAGCTGAGGAAATACTTACTAGGAACATGTGGGTTCCATGTCTGCTTTTTGTTTACCAGCAATGAGTGGTGGTCAGTCTCCTCCTATATGCCATGTTAGAAAACTGGATGCAAAGTAGTCAAGATGTAATGATGATGGGGATTTAAATCTTTTTCAAGGTTCTTAATATCTCAAGGGAACTTTCTGGTGTGTATGTGTGGCTTTATTTTATTAAGCTGTAGCCTAGTGAAGTGGAGGGTTTGCTCGTTTAACATTTTTTGCAGGTTTTGTTGTCTGTAGTAACTAACACCTTAACTTTTAAGGACTGTTAAAGACTTCAGAATTGTCAGACCTTAATTGTAAAATAGCCAACAGCTTTGCCTTTTTAAAGCATGTTAATGGGTTTTATGGACACTTCCTTTTGTATACTGAGTGAATGTATTGTTATAGAGTCAATGTTTAATGGACCAATAAAGTTTTTCTTACATTTGAAACTAACTGTTGTGGTACACAGAATGTGAGAAATCAGCTCATTCTAGGACAAACTTCATAAATACATGTGCTGAGCATTTACTGAGCCTGTAAGTGTAAACTGGTTGGCCTTTTTGTTGCTGTTCATTACATTTCTCCACAAAACACAGCACAAAAAGGTTGCCTATGGATTGTTACTTTATGGCTTTGCTGTATGTGTTACTTTTGTATTCCTCCAGAGCACAGTCTTGGGAGATGGCAGGTTACACAGGTTTGTCCATGGTGTCTGCTGTATTCAGTCCAGCTCTCTGAGATGCGTCAAGACACCTCTGGGAGTGCAAACAAAGTGTTTTCCAGGCCAAGTATAGCACTGAAGCCTCTGTAGTTGTTTGAAACAAGGATCTCTGAGTTGGCTTTTGGCTTTTTTTTTTCTTTTGCCCAGATAGTGGGGTGAAAGCTGCTGACTTTGATACCTAGATCCACACCAGGGGAAGCACTGCAATTCCATGGGTCTTGCTGCCTTGCTTTTCATCAACCATATTCGGGCTGTTGTGGAGTCCTGGTTCTCCATGTGCCAGCTGCAGCTCACCTGCTGGTGGTGGGTGCTCCTGCACCATAGAGCTGACAAGACCCACATCAGGACATGAGTTCCTTGCAGTTGTGAGAAACTGCTGACCAAGTTCTGAAGGGTCAAGTGTCAGCTGCACTGTGCAGCTCTGTTGCACACTTGAGTTCTGGTGCATGTAGCTGGTGCTGTGCACTTTGAGATGCAAGGTAGAGAGAAGTTGCTGAGCCGTGCGAGGGGTCTACAAGAGCTGACCACGTTTGTTCAGCAGCTGACCACTTGCCTGCCCACCTCTGCCTTCACCCCATGCTGCAGCTTCACTGGTGTTTCAAACCAGGAGTTAGTCTTCAAAGAACAGAAACATCTTAAGTAATTGTCATGGTGGTTGTGGCACACAGGAAAAGACTTAACCTTTGGTGAGATATTAGACCCTGGTGCAGGAGCCCCAAGACACTGGACTCCCAAAGGAGTTGCAGCTGCTGCTCCAGCTGAGTGCAGACCTGCTGCTTAGGTGGTGGGGACAAGAGAGAACCAAACACTAATTTTAAAGTTGTGGGATTGCAGCATCTTTGCTTGCCAGAGGCCACCACACATGGAACTACATCTCCATTGCACAATAGTCCACAAAGAGGTGGTGCTGCAAGAGTAGCTTATTTAAATGCTTGCATGAGGAACTGCAGTGTGTTTGATGGGAATGTGGAGGTTTCCCAAGCTTGGACTGTGCCCTTGGTGTAAGTTTTTGTTTGCAACATCTGGACTTTGCTGTTCCTGAACTTGCAGGCTATGCAGCAGTTGATATGTCAATACAGCAGCCCTAGTGAGCTCCAGCATTCCATTGTAAGGTTCAAACAGCACCTTCTGAAATAAAACACAAGTTTTGGCTTTATGAACTGTGACTGGTTCCTGTGGCTACCAGTTGAGCAAGGCAGTATGTTTTCTACTGGGAAGGTTAGAAGCTCACAGCTTCATGCAATTGCCTCTGACAGCATAAGAACCGTAGCATGGATCTCCTCTTCCAGCCTCCAGTGGCCAACAAGGGTGGTATAGACTGGAAGAGAATCTGGAAAAGTGCAAGCTGAGAGGTGACAAACTGGTGTGGCAAACAGCTGGCGTGCTCCTCAACTAGTAGAAGGAGATCTGCTGGCTGCAGATGCAGGGTTTGGAAGAAGTTCAGAGGCTAGCAGGGGTTTGGGAACTGGCTATGATCATGTTTTCTGATGGAGCTGATGTGTGCCGTCATGGTCTGACCAGCACATGCTGCAGGCAGGTCAGGGTAGGACAGGTGCATTGTGTCCAAGGTGAGGAGACCACTTGTGTAAATACATCATACACTGCAGGCCCTTGATGTGCAACCATGGTGTGTGTGAACACAGCACAAATAACTGCCTTCTGCCTCGACCACACCCATCACCTTCAGAGAGGGTTTATGCCTGGTGAAGGGGCTCTACCCACTAAAATGCAAATGCAAGGCAAGAAAGATGCAGATTTGCTTTATGGTCTGTGTTCTCATTCCTAAATGAACAATAGTGCAGTTACAGACTAAGTTCAGCTAGAAGACAATGTTTAAAGTATGAGTTGTTGTTCCAAAGTAAACAGCCTGTCAATCCTCTCTTGAAAATCTGGTGAGTGAAGCTGGGGTCAGTGAAGCCAAGGGAAAAGGATGACTGAACTGGAGGCCCTTTGAAGAAGCAGCACCATGTCAGAGGAACACTCCTGAGTTACTCTGTTGTGGGACTCTGGGATCCCATATGGGACAGGTCACAGGGTCATACTGCTCCCACAGGCCTTGGCAGTGGTGGACGAGCCTATGGTGAAAACTCTTCCTGTAGCCCAAGCCTTTGATAGCCCCATAAACCTTAAGAGTATTTTTATGGTACTGAGAACAGGAAACATTTATTTTTTCTTTCTGTTTTCCTGTTTGTTTTTGATACTCTCACCTGCTAATTTAACTCAGCATTTCCCTTCTATTCCTGTGCTGGGAAAGAGCTGCTCATTTTCTCAGGGGTACTTCTGATTTTTAAAACTCTCTTCCTATTTCCTCCCTCCCGTGCCCCCCAGGGTGACATACCATTTCCCACTGTCCTTTAAACAGTAATTATTCTATAGGCTGCAGTATTCTATAGGCTTCAGCTGTCCTTGGAGCTTGTCCTTCCATCCTTTCCTAGCTCCATTCTGAATTAGTAGGAATGCACCTGCACACGTTGCCGCTCTCTTTCACATTACACAGAGCATTGTGGTGCAGTTTTATTTATTTATTTAATATTTTCCAGTCCTGCCCTAATGCTAATTTGTGCATACTGCAGTGTTTTGGGTTCTTAACTTGTTGATTCCTTTCTGCAAGATTTGTAGTACCTGCTGAGAGAGCATGGCTTAGAAGGGGAACAGCAGCTCAGAGCCTGGCTTCCTGCAGACGAAAGGCAGTTAGAATTCCTTCCTCGTGGTAGGTCGTGTCTCTGGGTGTCTCTTGTTTTAGTTGTATTAGTTACATGCAAGTCAAAAAAAGGTGACTACAATGCCTGCAGTCAGCTTTTTAGCTTTTACAGGATGTGTTAGTCACAGCTTTCTGGGAGTAGCCGGGTGGGGAGGTCTAATGGAGTTCTTTCTCAGAGGAAGTCTGCCAGAGGTAACATAAGGAGTTAAACTGCTCTAATGGAGATAAAACATTTTTCCTGGAACTGGAAAGGTACTAAGAAGCATTTGCCTTGGCCAGACAAGTCTCAACCACTTCATGCCCAGACGCAACCTGTTTTTCCTGATGCATTCCAGATAAAGGCAAAATTGCACTCTTCCCCCCCTGCCCCGTTCAACACTGAGTCCAAAATGGCAACAGAACCAGCCTTTTCCCGGGCATGTTTTTAACAAGTGCTCCTCTCATCCCTGCTGCTCTCGAGCTTGTAGAGAAAATGTAAAAAAGATTAAAAAGAAGCCTCAGTCTATTTTGTCTCCTTTTTATTTTATACAAAAAAGAAAAAAAAAGTCTGCTGTAGTCACATCAATGAGAACAAGCTGCAGTGTGCACTCTTACACAACAATCATATAAGGATTTAAAATACATTGTTTTATTGTTTGCAATAGTTTGCTTTGCCCTCCTAAATATCACCAACTCCAAACTGCTGAGCTTGAAATTCTTGAAAGTCTTCTGGGATGGTATCTGAAAACAGGAAAATGGGCAGAAGTTTAGTCACTTCTGACAAAATCAAGGACCACTTAACTTACTGCATTACCCACCCATGCTGCTTTTGTTCACATGTTAAGACGGCACAGGCAATCTTTTCTGTCTCAGCTGAAAAGCACAGAGGTCAACCAGACTGGGTGCTACAGTGCCATCTCCTACCAGGGCACTGTTGATCTTCAAATTATGTGTCCACACAAAAGCTTGGTGACTTTTACTCTCTGACCAGAAAAGCATAAAAAGCTGGTTGTGTTGCTTTTGCACCCCAGGCACAGTTTGAGCATCAGCATGTCTATTTCTCCTGTATCCTAATTCCGCTTCCCTGTGCCCATTTCCCATGACAAAAGAAGAGCCAGCACCATTAACCCAAGGACCAATAGCAGGTGGTAGAAAAAACTTCACAACCTCTTGTCTGGAGAGCCACACAGCTAAGCATAGAGCTAAAGCTGCCTCCAAAGATGGAGCCACAGGAATACAGCTTAGTTGCATAACCCAAACTTTGGTTATTTCCACCCTGCTGCAGGACAGGTAACTCCAGCCTCGAAAAAGGATGTCATGCTATAGGTGCACACAGTACACATGAGAAAACAGGTACATCCACTGTCTTCTGTTGATCCCTTCTTTTTATGAGGCTTGAAAATTCTTCTAAAGCTTTTCCTGCAAATATAGGAACTTGTCTGAAATTAAAGTGGGGATGTTCAGGGACTTACAGACTTCTTGGAATGGATTTCCTTGACTTACTGCAGCACCCATAAAGCCATTGCCTGATCACTGCCAGGGAGGGATGTATGATGTCAGTGACAGCTTTGAAATGTGCTGAGAAACCACATATTGGCTTGAGACTCTTACAATTTTTAATTGTATGCATCCCGGTCTAGAAGTTTCCCTCTTCAACCACGACCTCCAAATGCCACCCTAGGCAAACCAATTGCCCAAGAACCACAGTCCACCACTGCAACAAGGCACAGAGCCACTGTTTGGCTCTGCAGCCACTCTGTCCACTGGTGACCTGGGCTGTGTTTCTTGGATCCACAGAAAGCAGACAAGGAAACCATTCCAACTTGACTGGTAACTTGTTTTCCTCAGGCTACCTTGGTCAGGTAGGGGTTGATGCTGATGCTAAGAGGAGCGGGGGGCATCCCCTCCAATCACTTCAAGGTAGGTGAACTGCTGCCAGGGCAGAAACGCCCTAACAACATCAGCTTCTGTTAGTGACCAGGGTTTGCATTATTCTGTATAGTGGGAGATCAGGGCTAAGCTGTGATGCTCTTACTCTAAGAGGAGTAAGCCAGCACACTCCTACAGAGGCTAAGAAGGACTCCTCTGTGGGAGAAGGGGCACCTCATGATCTTGTCCTCCCACAGATGGGAGCAAGCAGCAAGTATGATTGGCACTCCAGATTTATTTCACCTTGTATTCAGTGTTTGATGCATCCTACACATACTTGGTTGCCTTGGTACATGGTTGGTTGGTTGGTTTTAGAGAACATTTCTGACAAGAGCTATGCTACTTATTTGGCACAATCTCTGCAGCAGAGCAACTGCTCTGGGAGAAGCAGTTGTGAGATGCAAATTCCTGTCCATCTGGGCTGCAACATGCTGCTGGTGTCAGGGGAGGCATTTCACAGCTGTGAGTAACTTGTAAATGAAAAGCAAAGGGACTCATGCAAATCTGCTAAATCCAACAGCCACACTACCCCTAAATAGCTCCCCATAAAAGCAGCGTTACCATTGCAGCGATATTTCAGGTTGGACCAAATGATGTTTTCCTGAGAGAAGCAGAAAACTCCAAGTCGTCCTCCACGCATCGTGGTGTCTATAGTTACACCAGAGTCTGCCACCAGGTCAGAGCCTTCATAAAACCTTGCCCTTAATGAAAACAAACAGAAGCTCTAAGTCTTTTCAAAGGCTGCAACAGGCACAGAAGTTCTCTCTTCAGCCACAGTGATTCTAGCCTTGGACATGCTATCCTCCCATCTAACTCAGGGGAGAAAAAGCTCTGCAGACTCAGAACTGGAGCAATCTCTTGATGGGCAGAGAGTGTGTTTTGGTGGTTGCTGGACTTTTGCATATCCCTCAAAAGCCTTGGAATGTTGTTTCCCCCCCCTCTAGTCAATCAAGGTGAGACCTGTAACTTTCCACAGTCAGTAGCTATCAGAGAAAGCTGAAGGCAGCCAGATGGGTATTGCCTCACACAGCTTGAGGCTAAACTTTGATTCTGGTTATTGGGTTTTTTTTGGTTGGTGTTTGGGGTTTTTTGGTTTGTTTTTTTAATAGGCAAAGTCTCAATCACAGCACTTGGACTCTTCAGCTCGACTGTGCGATTTAATAATGCCAGTGTGGTAATTCTGGTACCAGCTCTGACGATCTGGCATCCTCTCGTCTGGAAACCCATCGGCAAATTCCCAAACAGCTCTGAGGACAGCTGCACCTTGACGATTCTGCAGTGTGCCCTGTGCTGAACTCTTTCAACAGGACCCTGCTGGAGCCTATTGAGTTGTTGCAGCTCTCTACACCAAGTCTCAGCCTCAGCCATTTACTCTGGGATACGGGATAAATGACTTAGAGGATGATGTGCCCCAGGATGCAGCCCTAGTGAGGCCGCAGCTTGGGTACTGTGTTCAATTCTGGGCACCACAGTATAGGAAACACATCAGGGTCTGGGAGCGTGTCCAGAGAAGAGCAAAAAGGCTGGTGAGGGGGTTGCAGGGCATGTTGTACGAGTGGCTGAGGGAACTGAGATTCTTTAGTCTGGAGAAGATAAGGCTAAGGGGAGATCTTACTCCTCTCTACCTGAAAGGACATTGTGGAGAGACTGACGTTTGTGTCTTCTCTGAAGTAAATAGTGGTGTGACAAGAGGAAATAGGTTTAAAGTGTGGCAGGGGAGGCTGAGATTAGACTTTCTTTACTGAGAGAGTGGGCACAGGCTGCCCAGGGAGGTGGTGGTGCTGCTATCCCTAGAGGGGTTCAGGCATGTAGATGTGGTACTTCAGGATAGAGTGTAGTGGCCATGGTAGGAGAGTTACAGTTGGACTCAGTGATCTCAAAGGTCTTTTCTAACCTTAGTAGTTCTATGATGAGCCTGGAGGGCCCTGCTTTGGACAAGGAGACTGGTCTGACATGCAAAAGAACAGTGAGTGGTGACAGGAAAAAGTTCCTGTGCCTTTTCATAAAAAAAAAACAAACCAAAACAACCAACCAAAAACCACAACAAAACAAAAAACCACAACCAACAAAAAGCCCCACACTACCCACAAACCACAACTCCTGTTATGTGTCTGAGTTTAACTTCCCCAGTTTGCTGAGGCAGTCCAAAAGTATCTGCACAATGAATAGAACTTCTTGTCTTTCAGATTTCTGTGGGAGAGGCTGAATGAAGTCATTTTTTCCTAGGCTTCCTTGAAGCCTCAAAGGACCTCTGCAACACATTGTAGTCTGTGGCATCTAGGCTAAACAGACCACAGTGACATGGACAAAATGCTGGGGAGGTTTGCTTCAAGCCTGAATGCTTTTAGCTTTTGAAGGACTTTGGACACTGACTTTGCTACCTTTCCCAAGTTGCAGGAGGCATTAATTAGGCTGGCTAGAGAGACTGCAGTCACAGGCAGATGTTTGCTCGTGAGGCAGCTTCACTAACAGCTTGGTCTAAACCGAAGTTGCCATTGAAGATCTATTCCCTATTGCCCTGTGGCTGGGCCACAAAACTTTTCAGTATAAATGTTCACAATCCATTTCTGCATAAAGTCCAATATTCTTACTCCTGTGCACCAGAAAAGTGGAGTAATTACATGACCCAGGTACTGCATCTCAGCTGCAGGGTGGTGATTTTTTTGAAGAGCAACTGACTGACTTGTATTTCTGCTCTTATTGTAAGGCTGTAAAACCTGAGCTGATGATGCCAGAGCAGTTTATTGTTTGCATTTTAACATGAACCTTGATCTACAAGTAGAATTCCTGCTGATCTGGATGGTTCAGAGGGAAGCCTCCTGAATGGTGTTTTCTTCAATAAGCTTCCCCCCCACACACACACCCTTTCCTTCAAAATAACAAAATTAGATTTGTTTGCCAAACACTCTCAATATGTGCTATCAAATCTGTAACATCAGGATAATCACCATCTTAGGATCACAACCTTTAAGGGGACAGCTTCTATGGTAATGGCATCCCAGGATATGGACCTGAACTCTTACAGTTGCAGCAAAAATATTCTAAAAGATGGAGATGTTGTGAAATGCATTGCTCTTCTGATCCCTGGCCACCAGTAGCTCAGAAAACAAGATAATAAAGCCAGAAAAGGGCTGATTTGGGTAGGGCCCAGTTACAACAGCCAGATGGTACAAAACTTAAAAACAGGCTCAGTTTAGAATTGTTTTTTCCTAGGGAGAGATCTGCAGGCTGCATTTCCAAAGTCTAACCACCAGTGCACAGCCCAGACATATTATGAATTCTTAGACTATCAGATGAGTTAGGTGTGAGAAACAACACTTCAGCCAGACGTGTGTCTGTACTCGCTTGTTTACCCTTCCCTCTTACCTGATATACCCAACCTGGGGTCTGTGCTGCAAGAACCAGCGGTAGGAGACTTTGTCTTTCCACCCTACATTTCGGGGGTCCTTCCACAGCAGCCTGACCTGATCACTGGTATCCCCTGTGTGCCAGAGAGAGTTACGGAGGTGCTCACCAGGGCCTGTCTTGGATTTCACAGCCTGCAGAAATACAAATTTCCAGTGCTTACCACAGAGAAATGTCACTTTCAGGCACTCCAAGGCTTTTTGATGTGGGGATCGGGTCTGTAGAATCTCCCTCACTCCTGCTCCTAAGCCCTTAACTTCTCTTACGTTGCCTCCTTAGGTGCTCAGCTGCTTTTCTATGCAAGCTGTGGCTATCTGATCAATTACAGTTAGAGGATAATGAGAGGAAAGACTAAACCCTCTCCAGCTGGTGATCGGGGCAGGACTGGACATTAAGTTTCCTTAAAAAAGGCACTACTAAAAGGCCTCTGTGGCAGCTGCCTGACTTAGCTGTTTGGACAGCTGTTGCAGGGAGAGCACAGTAGCAGCTGTCAGGCTGCACAATGGTTTGGCTAAGGCACAACACGACAGCTTAGCCCATAGCAGTCAGATGCTGGGGTGGCATGGCCAAGACGTGCCAGGATGGCACAGCAGGCTGTGCTGACCACTTGTGCCCTCAGCTAGGAACTCCAACCAGTACCTTTAGCTGAATGCCAGGCTCTGCAACAGCTCTGAAGGGAGTTGCTTGCCAGTACGTCTGTTCAGTTTGTTTCCACATGACCACGTAAAAGCTGGAGCTGTCTTGGTAACCAAAAATGAAGCCAGCGTAGTCGTCATCTGTCACTGTGTTCACATGGAAAGTGCCCTCGAAGTCAACGCCATTGAAGGCTGTGTAGCCTGAGAACACACGCAGGTTAAAGACAAGTCTGCAGAAAATTGGTTCACATGCTGTAAGCTTTCTGCTGTAAAACCTGAATCTCAGCAGAGGGTACGTACCGACGGCAAGGCCAGGGTCACTGTTCATAGTCTGTACAATTTCCATGCCCTGTAAGAGTAAGTTCAGGGTGGTCAGTGTGTGTGGTAAGCTGGGTTGGATAAGCCTGGCAAGCCTCTTCTGACCTCCCTCTAGGATCACCCCTATGCACTCACAACATGTCTGTAATGCTGAGCATGTCACACTCTGAATTAAAGGGAGAACTATCATCAAATACTAATGTTTCTTTTTCCTACTACAGAATTTGCCATACCGGCACTCTGGTATTTTCTTTCCCTTCCCTATCCTTCTGGAAAGCCTCAAACCTGGCCAGCACTGGAGATGGGACAAGATGGGGAAGTGAAAAGGGCTGTGGCAGGGCAGAGAGATTTTCTTAGGCTTAGCTCATAGAGCTTGATCATGGAATTCAGGATCTAACTCACTGCTAGCACTGGGTTTGGGAAGGTGTATGCATCTCAGCTGGCCTGGCAGAGGCTTTGGCAACGGGAATAAATTGCACATCCTTTGTGTCTCAGGACACATTAGCCTCCTGAAGGCTAAATTTTGTTAGTGTAAATAGTAGTTATTGGACTCCATCTAAAAGGAGGACTCCATCTATACAGCAGGTTGGACTTTCAACTTCTGGGAGGAACTTTGGGAGCCTTTGCTATAGAATCTTTCAGCAGGGTGGCAAAAAGCCAATCATCCTGTAGTTATTTTAGATTATTAGAAGCATCAAGCTAACATGTATCAAAAGACAATTTCTTCATTACAACCTCTGTAAAGCAATCAATGAAACAACAGCTTCTAACTTTCACTTATTTGTCAAAGGTTCAGCAAATACAGGGACAGTTTTACTGCAGGTGTCAAATGATCTTTCTCAGACAGCTAAAGACAACCAGATGTATTTTTACCTGGTTTAGCACCACCCAGTTGGGATCAATCTGTGCATCCCCCTCTGGGTCCAGCACCACTGTCTGATAGGCTCTGAAGTCTGTCAAAGTGATCTCTGCATTCTCAGGGCACACATCAATCCGATCAATCACTGTATCCTGGTCAAAATCAGACTCGCAGATATCCCCAACTCCATCACCTGAATGCATCAGACAAGTGAAAGCAGATTTATGGTGCAGCAAGTACAATAGAATAAACCAGGTTGGAAGAGACCTTCAAGATCATCGTGTCCAACCTATCATCCAACACCATCTAATCAACTAACCCATGGCACCAAGCACCCCATCAAGTCTCCTCCTAAACACCCCCAATGATGGCAACCCCACCACCTCCCTGGGCAGCCCATTCCAATGGGCAATCACTCTCTCTGTGTAGAATTTCTTCCTAACATCCAGCTTAAACCTCCCCTGGAGCAGCTTGAGACTGTGTCCTCTTCTTCTGGTGCTGGTTGCCTGGGAGAAGAGACCAACCTCCACCAGGCTACAACCTCCCTTCAGGTAGTTGTAGACAGCAATAGGGTCTCCCCTGAGCCTCCTCTTCTCCAGGCTAAGCAACCTCAGCTCCATCAGCCTCTCCTCATAGGGCTTGTGCTCCAAACCCCTCACCAACTTTGTTGCCCTTCTCTGGACACACTCCAGCAACTCAACATCTTTCCTAAACTGAAGGGCCCAGAAGTAACCACATCTGGCAAAGTCATTGGATCAGAATCCAAAGAAACAGGTGGCCCAATGGTTACATTTTCCAGGGAGAGGACCTGAGGACCCCCACCTAAGCCAAAGGGCTCCAGTGTGTTGGGGTCCCTCCTGGGATCAGTGTATGCATGCACAGTGACTGGGTCCAACTGCATATGTGCAACACCTGGGGAAGGAATTGGTGCTGAAAACACCAGAATGGTTCCTGAAGGCCCATCTTACCATTATCATCTTCCTGCCCTGGGTTGGGGACCAGCCGGCAGTTATCAGGGCCTGGGGGCAAGACGTCAGGGATGCCATCGTTGTCATCATCCTCATCACACTCATCACCCAAACCATCTTTATCTGTGTCCAGCTGTGAGCTGTTAATGATGGTGGGGCAATTGTCTGTGCTGTCCTGGTGCCCATCACCGTCACTAGGATCAGAGAGACAAAAGGAAATGGTGCATCAGCATCAACTGCTGCCTCTGCTTAAGACACAGCATGGGTACCTGAGCAGGAAACACGCAGGAGACACCCCCTGGAACTGGAAATGGACCAGTGATGCACCACAACCTGGTATTGCTCTGGTGGCAGAAGAGTGATGAGACAAGGAGCAAACAGAGACTGTATGATAAGGTGACAGGAAGATGAAAACTGGAGCTATGAAAGCACTCAGATAAGGAAAACAAAAAGAAGCCTTACATGAAAGGGAAAAGATACAAAAGGCCAAGATCCCAGATGACATCCACTCCTAAAAAGCATGCAAAGCACATCCAGCAAGTTCAGTAGAAACAACCAAAAGGCACCCAGGAAAGAGCTGGTTCCTGCTGTCACAGCTATGATCCATAAGCACACATCTTGGTGCTGGTGAATGTGCACGTGTGAGTGTGAATGAAAATTTACAGAATTCAGTTACATTCAAAAAAAGAGGGGAAAAAAAAGATGTTACCTCACTAAAAATTCTGAGCAGCATTCTGGTTTTACAGCCAGAGAACTACTCTGAATGCAGCTCCCACAGGAACTCACAGGAAGCTTGTGTGAACAGCGGACTAAAGGTGAAGGGCTCCGTAACTACATTGCTACAGGTAAGTGAACCCACAAGGCTGATAAATCATAAGATTGTTTTTTAATAACAGCTCTTTGAGGAGGTACTGGAATTAAATCCAGGCTACTTTGAAGAACTACAGCTCTCCAGGAATCAGTAGCGTGCTTCTGCTCAAGGCTAGCCTCTTCCCCTTCCCTGCGGGTGTTACAAGCCACAACATGGCATACCTGTCCTGATTGGTATCGCAGGAATCTCCAATCAGATCGTTGTCAACGTCTGACTGCAAAAGGAAACAAAGTTCCAGTATGAGCTGCTGACAGCATCTGTTCAAATGGCAGTATTAAACCAAAACACAACCAAATCAAATACATGAAATTTTACTGACCTCTCACCTAGGAGCAGTGAAAGTTTTGCTAAGTAAGGACACCAGGATTTTGTCCTAATTAAACAATACCAAGTTTAACAAAATCACACCACTGTGACGTCTGCCATCAGGCTCTGTGAGACTAGAGCACACCCACATCTCAGAGCATGACAGTACAAGACACTGGCAGAGCAGGGGTGCTAACAACATCTCAAGCTACGAGAATAAACCTGGTGTCTTCCCTTTCCCATGTCAGGAGAGTCTGAACCTCCATAAAACTTTGCCGAATAACTGCTGTTAAAAATAAATACTACAGCTGCCTGGGCTGCCTCCTCCTCCTGCATTTTTTGGACCTCAGCAGACCCTCTCCCTGAGCCTCTGCCTGCTAACCTGATTTGGGTTGCTTATTGTAGGACAGCTGTCACAGGCATCGCCAACACCATCATTGTCCGTGTCCACCTGATCCTGGTTGGGGATCCTCTGACAATTATCCAAAAGGTTCTTAATACCTATCAAAAAGTGGATTGGCTGTTAGTTAAAAACAACTCCCACATTTGTTATTGGATAACCTAAACATCAAGAACAGCGGAGATGCTATTCCCTTTCAGCAACTGCTTAGCCTTGCAGTTGCATTATAAGCCTGAACAGCAACTTTTTATTTACACGTGCACCCATTTGTTTCAGAGAAGTCAGAAACATCTTGCTAAAGAATTGCTTTCAAACCAGTCACACAAACTTCATTAATTACAACAAATTCATTCTGTCCTACTCCTCTATCACAGCTTACAAAAGGGGAAAGTTCACCTTCTTTACATTTGAAGGACTGTAATTTTTCTAACTTCTTTGAGGCCTCCCACAGCAATGAAAATAATACATTATGTAGCTCTCGGGCATCTGGACAGGCAGTAGCTGAATACTCTTGGACCCCTTTAAGGAATTACTGAGTGACCAATGATCTTAACTTACACATGAAACCTGGCTTAGTTTATCTGTTACAGTGTTTGGTGATTCCAATGGAAGGTAAAAATTACGTATTAACCTAAATAAAAAGGATCCCAAACACAGGCTTCATAAGGACAGACAAAGCATGCATGACACTTAGCAGCTGGTGACAGGAAATGTCCTGACACGTGGCACTTTCTGGGTAAGTTTCAAGAATATCATAGAAGCTGGAAGCGAAGGATTACTAACCATCTCCATCCATGTCATCATCACAAGCATCTCCTTTCCCATCACCATCTGTGTCTCTCTGGTCATTGTTCAGGATGTTGCGGCAGTTGTCACAAGCATCTCCAAAAATATCTTGGTCACCATTTCTCTGGTTAACATTGGGAACCAAGACACAGTTATCCTGCAAGAGACATGGATCCAAATAAGGCACGAACCAGGCCCTGAATCTTCAATTTCAACTTTAGTGGATTTATGTAACTTGTATTTTATTCTACTTTCACAAAACCAAACTGATTAATGTAAACAATTTGACATTTTATGTGACTATTAGCTCTGGATCAAATGTCGCTGGTGTCCTCAAAGCTCTGCTTTTGAACTGCACTGTGGGAACACATAACCCATTTTGGTGCCCAGGCTTCCCTACATGGTCCTCTTCAAAAGCTTCCAGTTGCCATTCAGAGACTCTGACAGGGTTTGTAGCTGCTGCCAGTGAAAGGCCACTGCCCCCTTGTGGTAGAGACTCAAACCAAAACCAAAACACTTGGTGAAAAGGAACTTTCCAATGCAAAAAATACAAGTCTGTATTTTTTATTATTTTTTTTTCCAGACAAGCTGCTATTGACTAAGAAAATGTTATAGAATAGAATAAACCAGGTTGGAAGAGACCTTTGAGATCATCAAGTCCAACCTATCATCCAACACCACCTAATCAACTAGACCATAGCACCAAGCACCCCATCCAGTCTCCCCCTAAACACCCCCAATGATGGTGACTCCACCACCTCCCTGGGCAGCCCATTCCATGGCCAACCACTCTTTCTATGAAGAACTTCTTCCTAACATCCAGCTTAAACCTCCCCTGGAGCAGCTTGAGACTGTGTCCTCTTCTTCTGGTGCTGGTTGCCTGGGAGAAGAGACCAACCCCCACCTGGCTACAACTACCCTTCAGGTAGTTGTAGAATGCAATGAGGTCTGCCCTGAGTCTCCTCTTCTCCAGGAGCAACCCCAGCTCCCTCAGTCTGTCCCCATAGGGCTTGTGCTCCAAACCCCTCACCAACTTCATTGCCCTTCTCTGGACATGTTCCAGCAACTCAACATCTTTCCTAAACTGAGGGGCCCAGAACTGGACACAGGACTCAAGGTGCGGCCTAACCAGTGCTGAGTACAGGGGCACAATGACCTTCCTGCTCCTGCTGGCCACACTGTTCCTGATACAGGCCAGGATGCCATTGGCCTTCTTGGTCATCTGGGCACATGGCAGGCTATGTTCAGCCTACCATCAACCAGTACCCCAAGGTCCCTCTCTGCCTGGCTGTTCTCTGGCCACTCTGACCCCAGCCTGTAGCACTGCATGGGGTTGCTGTGACCTATGTGTAGAACTGAGCACGTGGATGTGTTAGATCTCATGCTCTTGGATTCTGCCCATCTGTCCAGCCTGACAAGGTCCCTCTGCAATGCCCCTCTACCCTCTAGCAGATCAACATCTGCCCAAATGGTCCAAGTCCACGTCCAAGTGGTATACATTTTCCTCTTCCTTCCTGCACACCCATGACCTCACACAGAGAGGTAGAACAGAGCTTAGTAGCAAGACACAAGTTACTCGATTCCAAGGGTCCTGAAACTGCATACAGATTTACAGGTGAAGGAGAATTTAACATCTTTCCTTACAGAATACTAATAAAACCAGTTGTTTCAGCTACCAGAATCTAAGGTTGGCCTCTGTGGCCAACCTTAAGAGACAGACCTTCTGTGATTGTTAATCTGCCATAGTACCACATGGACATACAGATATATACTGAATAGAGTTCAATTTGTTATCTTCCTTAGAAGAGCATTAAGCAATACCACAGAAAGATCTTAATGGGGAACAACTGTGAGGATACAGGGTGAAAACAAAAGAGCTTTCATGATCTGAATTTCTCTCTGATGTATTCTGCAGTAGTGTTCCCACATGGAAACATCCCTTGCTTTGAGAACATAATTCATGTGGATTGTGTACCCCTTGTGGAAAGTGACATCAGGTCAACCTGCTCTTAGAGCAACACCAATGCAGGTAATGTCGCTGAAAGCCATGGTATGGAAGAGAGTGACAGAAGGACACAAGTTCTGTACACAGAAAGCTCTAGAATTCAATGATAAAATAAAATAATAAAGCTTACACTGCTGGGTAAGAGCCTGAGGTTTTTAGGTCTTACAATAGTGAGCATTATGTAACAGAGAAAGGCAGGATTTAGAGAGCTGTTGACAGTGATGGGTACAGGATAATCTTTGGCAAATAGCAGTGAGTCAGATTTCAAAATCTCTGCCTGCTGCAGTAATGTGAAATCCTTCTGTCTGCACAGCACCTGATCATTGGGAATGCCATCTCCATCTGCATCTTCATCACAGGCATCTCCAATCCCATCACCATCGGCATCTTCTTGTCCAGAGTTTGGGACAAATCTGCAATTGTCCTAGACAAAAAAAAAAAAGAGACACATCTGGAGTTCTAGGGGCAAACTCTGTGCCTTCCTAAACTGAATTACTTTTAGTATTACAGCTTTAATCAACCAAATTAAATGTAACTTATGCACAGGAATTCAACAACCTGAAAAAAACCCACCAACAGATTAACGCATCTAGTCATGCTTCCACCATTCCTTCTCTTCACCTCCTCATGCTCTGAATTACTACAGGATGAAGAAAGAATTTCTTACCTTTCTGCAGTTTTCAGCAGAGCATGAGAGTTCTTCATTAGGGTAGCCATCGATGTCAACATCTTTTCCACAAATATAACCATCACCAGCCCAGCCAATGCCACACTATCAATAAAACACTGTGGTAGTACTACCAAAAGGTTAATGAGTCGCTGTAGCAATATTTGAGAAGGAATCCCCACATCACTGTTGAAAACACTTACAGAAGGCATGGACAGACAGTGAGGTACAATGAGGTTCACTTCAGTAGCTCTCAGTGTGGAAAGAAAATCTTGGTTTAAAGCTCTTTGTATCTAGGTGTGGTGGGTTGAGAGGAAAAAGCTCTGCTTTCCCTCCCCCCACTGAGAAAGAAACTGCGGCTAAAACCCAGTTGGAGAAATGAGAGTATATTTTACAAGGAAACAGATTATATGTAACACAACAAATACAGGTATTTTACAATATATACAGGAATACACAGCAAATGAACTCAACCAGAAACCAGATCCCCCACAGAGGGGGCCTCCCCCTGTGCCCCCTTCACCCCCCTACCTCCCTTCTCCCCCAAAAGAGGTAGAAAAGAGATAAGGACGGTTAACAGGGCAGGAAAGAAAGAGAGGCCTGGTACAGGAGTTAGTTAGTTAGTTAGTTAGTTCGTTCTTATCTCTTGGCAAGAAGCCCAGAAGCAGTCCAGCTGAAAGGGACAGCGCAGAAAGGAAGACAGAGAAAGTCCCAGCCGCGCTGGGTCTAACAATCTCACCTCCCACCTTACTTGGCCAATGAAATTCATTTAGAATACCAAAATATTTTATAAACATTTAGCCAGTGTGCCCCTATCTTAAAGGCACAGCGTCAAACGGTCACACTAGGCACAGCTATAAAGAGCTAAGACTTGATGTTAAATGGAATGTGTACCTGCAATACCTAATGATGTCAGTGGGAGCTGTGTAGATTTCATATAGGCGCTGCTCAGCAATCAGTTTTGGTTCCTTACTCAGAAAATGACAACAGGGAACTCAGGCAAAATGTGCACCTAGCACATAAGGGCTCATAGCTAGATGGGATGACTGTTTTGTTCAGTAGCTCAAAAATAAATTTGCAATTAGAAGTTTTAAGAGAAAACTCTGCTGTTAAGAGAACACTGTGCTGACAGTTTGCATCAGCAAAGCAAGTGCATCTGCACATGAGTTTCTCCTCAGTTAATTCAACTGGTACTGTTTCAAAACAATGCCTAATTTGTTTTGTGGCTGAACGTACATGTGCAGAACTGCATGTCCACTCTGGCCTCCCCTTAAAACAAAGGCTTCATCTAGCAAATATCTAAGCATCATCCCATTACAGCATGGACTTAAAATATCCTAGATTCTTCTTCTTTGAAACAGATATGCTTAAGAATGAGACTAAAACAAGTGCTAGCAGAAGCACACACTATATCCAAATTAAGAACACAGGATTAGTCTCTTGCTTCCCTTTGCAAGCTGCTAGAAATAAGTAAAATATTTCAGTTAGACTCTTACAATGGAAGTTCATATGCCACTTGGTGCTCTTCTGCTCCCACAGCTGGTAAGCACAGTATAGCCTGCCTGTGTTTAGAATCTGTGACCTTACTTAGAAAAATACCATTGCAATTGGGAGGCAAATACAGACATATTGACTCTTCAGAGAGGATCCCTACTCACAGTGCTGTGGCTGAGCACCAGGAAAGGAATGCGTCCTTGTATGTCTTTTGTAGAGTGACACTTGACAGTTCTTTCTGAGGATGCTACAGAAGTCAAAAGCTATTCCCAAAAGACCTAACTACACAGACACAGTTAATATGGTACATGAGTATGGCTGCCTTACAGACATGCTCCAAGAAGAAAACAACTTCAAGACAGGCTTGGACCAGTTATTTTCATAGTTGGTCTGGGCCAGTGTGCCACAATCTTGTTAAAACACTCAACTATGTAAAATGACACAAAGACTTTCTCAGTTATAGACTAAAAAATGGTGGTTTTCACTGTCCAAATACATTAATTTATGAACTCACAATACATGAGACCTCTCCTCTCCTCTCCTCAATACAACGAGCATGGATACTGCATGGATTGAGGGCTCGATTTCTGCAGCTCCTCTCAGCCTGGCACCCCCTGGCTTGGTCTCCTGTATATCCTGGTTTGCACTGCCCACAGCGGTACGACCCCTGTAAGAACAAAACAGTTACTGGCCAGCCTTTGAACAGCACTTGTTTCTTTTACAGCAGGCATACGAGTGAGATTCACATCACACTGCTTATGCTGTACAAGTACATAGTTATTCATCCACTGAGGCCCCTTGCACTGTGAACAGACTTTGTATCTGTGAAACTCAGGTTTAATTCCCATGGTACATGCTGGAAAGATCTCAACTCTCATTTTTTTAGACCAGGAAAAGAAGTTAGAAAAAGTCAGCAACAGCTTCTTTATCACGCCTTGTCCCTGCCAGCATCTTTCTGAGCCTGGAGGTGTTTATAGCCCAGGCTGGATGAGGCTCTGGCCAGCCTGATCTAGTTGGGGTGTCCCTGCCCATGGCAGGGGGGTTGGAACTAGATGATCCTTGTGGTCCCTTCCAACCCTGACTGATACTATGGTACTTCCAAGTGGCCAAAATTATGTGTAAAATTCTAAGCAGCACTTGCTTAATCAGATTGGGTGCTCTTATTTCAGCATAAAGCAGGCTATCACTTTACCTAAACTCAACTGGCAGAACTCTAAATCAAAGACAGAAGAAAGTTCATCTTGTCTTTGCCCCACTTCTTATTTTTTTTTTTTTTTAGCTTAATGGTTTTTAAGCCAATTTGAGCCAAATTTTGTTCTTCAGAAAAGAATTTTGGAGCTGCAGACACAGTCATCCTCATTTACACTGCATGTAACCAGCTGCAGTGGTTTACCTAGACACATGCACACATATTTCACATTCTTCACACTCTCTCGTGTAAATACAAAGAATCTCAGTGTGTGCTGGGACAGTCACTATGTGAGATAAAAAATGACAGGTGCTGACAAGACAAGTCTTCTTTCGTCGTGTACTTACAGATTTATCATCTGTGACACAAATGTCAATTGAAAACAATCTTTGTTTCTCCTCATAAAGAAGAATTATTTTTGACATCTCAAGGAACAGGAATGGACAGATTTCTGACAAAGTTGTGCTTCCATCCCTTTATGAATCTGAGGCACCTCACACAAGTTCAATCAGGAACTTCATACAGCAAGTACAAAGCCTGTTGGAGGAACTGTCAGAACTACCTGATTTACTACCCAACCAAGCTTTACTTTTGTTCCCAGCTTCTTTCAAAATTGTCACTCTAGGATGTCTGCATACTTCCAGGATGAAGACCTACAGATGACTGGGGAGTAAAATAATCACCGGGCCATGCAAATGGTATGTCACATATAAAACATATTAGCCTGTGCACTTTGTCCGCTTGGATTCCCGGGTAGTACCTTCTGGAGTCTGCTGAATTTAATGCTCAGTATATTCTGTCCTACATCAGGCTTTGGTATGCATTAGAATAGCCTTTAAGGCAGTACTTCCAGACCAAACTGTTTCTAAAGAGGGAAAGGAATGGAAAAAAAACTTCACAATGATCCGTTCGGACAGATGGCAGGCCACTTGCTGCTCTCTGCAAACAGGGCTTGATGGCCTCCTGAAGAGGACCAGTCGTGTCTAGTCATGCAGTAGCATGAAAGAAACGTTCTAGGCATTAAGAGAACAAAAAACACCAAACCAAACCAACAACAAAATCCACAAAAACACCCCAACAAACAAATCCCACCCCCAAAAAAACCCCCACAAAACCCCCCCAGCAAGATAGAAATGTATTTGCCAGTGAAAGCAGCCCTAGAACAAGGTTATTCACATGGAAAGACTATGACCAAATGACACTTAGCTGCAAAAAAAGACAAATTTACACCTGCAAAATAATTTTAACCCTTTTCATGTTACAGAGAAAGTTTGCTCCACGCAGCTAGCTCTAGCAAAACAGTGTTTGATAGAGGGACAAGGAAGTTTGACACTCTCCCACAGCATCCTCCTGGAGAAACTGGCTGCTCATGGCTTAGAGTTTTACCCAGCAAAGCATTTGCACATCCATCTAAAGGATCAGGCCTAAAGAGTGGTGGTGAATGGAGTTAAATCCTACTGGCAGCCTGCAAGTGCTGTTCCTCTGGGCTCTGTGTTCTCAAACTGTGCCAGGGGAAGTTGGGGCGAGGAGAAATTTCTTCACAGAGAGAGCTGCTAGCCATTGGAATGAGCTGCCCAGGGAGGTGGTGGAGTCACTATCACCGGAGGTGTTCAAGAAGGGACTGGATGTGGCACTTGGTGCCATGGTTTAGTAGTCATGAGGTCCTGGGTGACAGGTTGGACTTGATGATCTTTGAGGTCTTTTCCAACCTTATTGATTCAATGATTCTAATATCTTTATCAATTATCTGGATGAAGTGATTGAGTGCATCCTCAGTAAGCACCAAATTGGGTGGGAATACAGATCTGCTTGAGGGTAGGGAAGCTCTACAGAGAAATCTGGGTGGGCTGAGTCAATGGATGAGGTTCAACAAGGCCAAGTGCGAGGTCCTGCACTTGGGTCACAACAACCCATGGCAATGCTACAGGCTTGAGGAAGACTGGCTGGAAAAAGGACCCACAGAAAAGGACTTCAGGGTGCTGTTTGAGAACTGGCCTAACAAGAGCCATCAGTGTGTTCAGGTGGCCAAGGCGGCCAACTGCATCCTGGCCTGTATCAGAAACAGCAAGACTAGGGAAGTGATAGTCCCCCTGTACTCAACACTGGTGAGGCCACACCTTGAGTACTGGATTTAGTTCTGGGCCCCTCACTGTATAAAGGACACAGGGGTGCTGGAGTGCATCCAAACAGCTATGAAGGGTTGTTTATTCCGTAGAAAAGAAGGCTGAGGGAAGACCTTATTGCTTTGCACAACTACCTGAAAGGAGCTTGTAGAGAGGTGGGAGTCAGTTTCTTCTGCCTAGTAACAAGCAATAGGACGACAGGAAATGGCTTCAAGTTGGACCAGGGTAGGTACACATTAGACATTAGGAAAAGCTCCTTTGCTGAAGGGGGTATCAAGCATTGGAACAGGCTGCTCCTGGAAGAGGTTGAGTCACCATTCCTGAAGGTACTTAAAAGATGTATAGACATGGCACTTAGGGAAGTGGTGGATTTGGCAGTACTAGGCTAATGGTTGGACTCAAAGATCTTAACAGTCTCTTGCCAACCTGCATACTTGTAAACACACATAACTGGACAGTGTGGAAAGAAGAGTTCCTGCTGGTCCTCAGGGAAAGCGATATGGATGCAGCTCAGATGGACATTAACGGTAAATAAAGTATTGCTTTTTTTCATTAGCAGACAGGCAAAGAGAAGGTTTGTTTGGTTTAGATGACCCTAACAAACAAATTGAATTATTCAGCTCTTCAAAACAGAGCCATAAAACCAATCCAGCCTCATGGAATTTTAAAACAATCAACTTGGTAAAGCCACATATGAAAAGGTACTTACCAAAGTGTTTATGCAGTGGGAATTTGGAACACAAAGTCCAAGTCCATTATTCTGACATTCATCAATATCTAAACAGACCTATCAATACAATAAAATCAATGTCAACTTGAGATCCATGTCTGAAGAAGAGTACCTAATGTTTAAGTCTAGTAAGGAGTTCTCCTGAAACCACTCTGAGGATGGCACAGGCACACCCACAGGCTAACTTTTCAATGGCTCTCCTGACACGAACTCGGAAGAGACACTGTGATATAGAAAATTGCAACTTTAGGATGGTCTCCTGGCTAACCCACAAGACTTTAGAAAAGAACCATGTTCCCCTTGTCGTGCACTCCACAAACATGCAAAAAAGTAAACTAAAACCCAACCAAACAAAAAGGTCTTTTCTACCATAGTCTTGCTATTTCAAAGTCAGATCACAGATATCAACAAAGCCCCTCTTAAAATTTATCGGGGATACCTATGAAGATAATGACACTTTCTTCTCCTTTTAAAGCCAAGCAAACACAACCCAGATGTTCTAACTGAAACACTCTTCCAAACTGCACATGACACTTACGGAACTACTGACGTGTAAGTAAAATGCAATACAAATACATTGTTATAAACCAGCACCTTGCAATGGTAGCTGCTGCAGGGATGCTGCCACTCACCTGCTTATTGCTCTTAGCATAGCTGAGTCCTATCCCTTGCAGGGTTTGTCCTGTATATCCTGGGGGACAGGTCTCACAACGGAAACCTGGTGCAGTGTTCACACATCGCACTCCGGGGAAGCAGGGGTTGTAACGGCACTGCAAAGGGAAAGACAAACCCAGCACATGCTCACGCTGCAGCAGCATCCAGGCTCTGCCTACACAGACCTCTCAGTCAGTGGCAATGTTACAAGCAATGTTTGTATGTCTTCTGTTCAGAGCTTGCTTACAGAGGAGTATCTGTTGCCTCTGCAGGTTATTTCTGACCCCAGCAGCTCTTCAGCTATCTCTGTAACAGATCTTTCATTATAGCTTGCAGGTGACAGTCCTCTGATCTCTGACCTTTACCCTTTCTGGGCAAGCTCAGCTCCCTCAGGGGCGAGAGCACTCTGGAAGGGTCCAGACCACAGTATCATGAAAGCCACACAACTCCAACCCACCACATTGTTCTGCAGTTGAATTTTGTATACACATAATGGACAGTAGTATTTTCCTTACTTATATTTGGGCAAGTCTCCTAACCAGAAGTAACCCAAATAAGCCAGATAAGTGTGGATGTCTCAATTGCACCCACACGGTTCTTGACCAGAAGCCCACAGACAACCTTCAGCACTTCTCCCAAAATACCACACGCCCACAGCATCACTGCTGGCCTGAAGGCACTATCAGCTTCATTGCCTCATGAAGTTTTACAGAGCCACAGTAAGCAGATTCAGTGGCCTTGTGGGTACCAGGTTAAGAACCACATCTTGCCCTGCTGCCTCTACAACATCCACACCACTTGGTAGGTTATGTTTTAAGAGTACCAAAACCATTAATACATTATGATGCTGCATATGGCTCAAACACAATAATAAATAAGAAACATGGAAAAGAAACAAGTGTTTTTAAAACTCTGTTTCAACACAGTTTTAAAACACTTCAACCCCAACTGTCCACAAAAAAAAGGCAGAACAAACCAAACGATATCCACGTACAAACATACAACTTTGAATCAAACAAGTAACGAGAGAGCAAGAAAAAAAACAATATATCTTTAATATCAAAGTGTGTTTGACAAAGATTTGTTATAAGTAAGTCCCCATTTAGCTTAAGGAAAATGTAAAACTTAGGACAGACATTTTGTGCTCGTTTGCTGTGGATTTTTTATTGCAAGCAGCAGAGGGCACTCAAATTACACTGTATACAGAGCAGAGCTGCAACCCTCAAGATACAGAGCATCAGCATATGCAAGTAATGTCTTCAAACTGTTAGTGAACAAGGGAGCTTATTGCAGAAATGGTAACAGCCTCAGAAAATATGACTGGCAGGTCTGGCAGAGAAATCTTCTAGACTTGGCTTTTCCCAAATTTGTATATGAACTTTCCATTTTCAATGCCAGTTGTTAGGAAGCACAGAAGTAGTTTATTCAATAGAAAGGTGCTCTCCCAGAAGTGGTTCCTGAAGAGCTTAAAACCAAAACAAACCTCAGCTAACTCAGGAAGAGAATTAATGACACATCCCCTTTTGTTAGATAATGGAAAACTCTTGCCACTCTCTTTTTTTTACACCCGTGCACCCATTCATGAAAATCCAGCTGTTAAATGAGATATTTGCTGATGAACAGACCTCACCAGACTACATGGGCATTCCAGTAGCAGTGTCCACATAAAGGCTTCACGTAAGCAAGAGTGTATGATATCCTTTTGGCAAAATTTCCTCGCTGTTTCTAATGTGAGACCAGGTCTACTATGTGGGATGATGGCACGAACATGAAGGCATGCAAATCTCCAGTGGCAGAGCCCGACCACTCACAGAAAACCATGTTCATGTCAGGACTCCAAAGAACAATTTATCTTCCCCACCACCGCTGTCGTGGTTAGAGTTGCTCCCAACAGAGGAGATTATCACTGGGCTGTTCCTCACTATAGGTATTGCTTAAAAGATGGAACCCGTTTGTACTGGTGGGCTCCACCTAGGCTGACTTGAGTCTCTCACCATGGCTGTTTGTAACATGAGACTCACATCACAGCCTCTTGCATTCTCATTTCAGAGCTTCACCTCCTTTGTTTGTGCCTTCTGTTGCAGCAGACAGTCCATGCCACAAGAGGAAAACAAGACATTGCCTACATCTCAGAAAACTGCCATGCTCAACCCACTTTCTCTCCCCAGTGTTTTGCACAGACAGATACAACTTGGGCATGTCACATCCTCTCTGCTGATGGGCTACAGTAAAGAGTTAAATCACAAGAGCAGTCAAGGCACATCTACTGTTGGCTTGGAAGGAAAGGGGGAAGGGGGAAAGGAATTGCTTTTGTTGTTTTACAACATTAGGCAGGTACCCTGGTAGTAGTGTGTTCCCAATTCTCCTGGTCCCCTGTTCTACTACATCCAGGTGCTTTTCAGAAAAAAAACCAACAAAACAAAACAACCCCCCCACAACCAACCAAAAACTAAAGATTATCATTAAAAATAACCACATAGAAAAATATGGAAGGAAGCTGTAAGTGGTTGTGTTGTTTGTGTTCCGAGTAAGTGTCATATTCCAATTAATGCAGGTTTTATTTAATCTCTTCAGATACTGTAACTTATTTAGTCCTCAGTATAAGCAAGCTCTGAATTTCTAACATAGTACAAGAGGGAAAAATACTTAAGTCAACATTGTCAATTTTAAACACAACCATAAAGAGGCAAAAAGAAACAATAAATGTTCATTTTCTTTCACAGACATTCAAGGTAAGGCTGAAAACATGGCTCCAATTTGGGTCAAAGACAATACCAAGTTTGGTTCAGGAGCACTACGAGTTAAAGAAACGAAGCCCAAATCAACATGAAGTGCTTCTGCAGCCTCTAACAGAAGCTATAGCACTTCTTGTGGAATAGAAACACCTATGTCAAAAGCTTGGTTTTGGTGGGCATTTTTTGTGTGTGTGGTTGTTTGCTTATTTGGGGCTTTTTGTTTGTTTGTTTTTCAACAAACCAAATAACCAAACACCACCACCACCACAAGAATTTTAAACTTCTAAGTGACTTCTCGGCTCACCAAGGTATCTAAAGTTCTCACACATACAAGCTTCAGAAAGTTTCAGCAACACCAAAATAGGCAGGTAGACTCAAATCAGAATAAACTAGCATTCACTGTGCAAGCAGTCAGTAAATTGGAGACACCAAGCATCAGCAACCCATTGATATGTAAGAAACAGTCACTTTTGAGCTTTTGTTTTTAGTATTTTTTTTCCTCTTTTTAAATTCAATGAAAGTCACTAATTTACCTCATCAATATCTGAGCAGGTAATTCCATTTCCTGTAAGCCCTTCAGGGCAGGGGCCGCACTGAAATCCCTCTGCTGTCTCCATGCACCTGACTCCCCTGAAGCAGGAATTAACTTCACATTTGGGTGTACTGCGCCTAGGAAGCTGAGTTGGAAAATTCACAATTCCCAAACCTTTAATGTAGAAAAACACAACAGTTTCAGTGATTGAAAAAAAAAAAACCATCATGACTTTCAGCTGGCAAGCCCTCTGAAGAGATCCCTGAGATGCTGCAGAACAGGGGCCTCCACATGCACAGCTGTGCTTTGACTGAAGAGACTTCATGCTGGAATGGCCAAGCAACTTGCTGCATCCCCAGGCAGGGGAAATTAAGTCAAAATTAAGGCTATTTTGTGAGATCCACATGCTTTTCTGGGCTACACAGGGAAGCCTTCCTCCTAGATTAGTCCCAGTACAGACCTGCTGCTGGATAGGGGAGGAATCTCTGAAACAGCGACCTTGGGTGGCCCAAAGGTCTCAAGGCTGACAGTACAAGTCATTACTCTGGCTAAATTTCCAACACTACCATTTCAAAAGTAAAACAGTGCCATGGTTTCACAAAACCTTATCTGACAGTCTAGAAATAAGAAGAATAAAGAAACAGCATTTGTCAGACCATAAACACACAGCAGGGCACACAAGTACATTGGCTTAGGTGCACAGAGGCCTGAACAACAGCAAAGATTTCTGAGACTCTGGCACGTGCTGAGCCTTAGTAAAAATGCATGTAGGATTTAAAGACTTTTTCTTTGGCACTTACTCAAAGTTTACCCTGTCTGGAGCTCAGCTTGAGTTTTGATGAGGCTGGGCAATGGAATCAGCTAAAGGGTCTGATGAGTTTATGGCTTTTTGCGTTGTCCAGTGAGGGGGTACTTTGGTTTTTATACTGAGTGCATGTGCATCCTGACTGTCAGTTGTGTAGGAGGGCTATGAAATGGCATTTGGGAAAGCACTATTTTTTTTTTCCATGTAGCAAAAAGATGGAGACAACCTTTTGGGTCTTACTGCCCAACAGTGACCACCAACTTTCAGATGACTTTAAGGTGGACTCCAAGGGATCTTCTTTAGATTGACAATACCAGCTAGAGCAGAAAATATTTCCTCCCTTGCCCTTCTGATATTGTTCATTCCTGGCATGATGCCTGCCTGATATTGTTCATGCCTGGCAGGCAATTTCTCCTTCTCCATGAACAAGTGGCACAGCAAGAACTGAGAGTACAGGATGAGTGCTACTGCTTGGTTTAGTGGGGTTTTATCCCACGACAGGTGATTGTTAGGTCAATGGATTGTTAGGTCTCCCCCAGCTAATGAAAACCTACTGTAAATTTTTGTCCAATACATCTAGAATGTTGGGAACAGTATTTTCTAAAAGTATTTCTTAGAAACAAAGCTGATGCAATCAATACTGATTTTAAAATGACTGTACATCCCATCTGGTTGCCTTTTAAAGGCAGTAACAGGAATACTCACCACATGCTTGGCACTCAGCTATGGTATTTCTCAGAAAAGTGGTTTCCTTGACCTTGAGGATATAGAAAATAAACATTTAGATACAGGCAGCTCCAGTTTGCATCTGGCTGCCAGAAGAACCATTATCTTTTTTAACTCAGCATGCCACTTAAACCATGCAACATAGGTACTCTATCCTGAAATGAGATGCTCTTTGTACTCTGTAAAATTAAGGACAGCCATAATAGTGGTACTTCAGTTCAGCCTTCCTCAATAGGAGTTTTGCAAATTACATGCTTAACTTAAAGCATGCACCACCACCAATTCCAGCTCTGATACTCACCAGCATGTGCAACAAATGCAATTTCCCTTCTGTTCAAGAGGCCTGCCTCTAACAGCAGGCTGGAATGGTTACTCTAATTTCTCTAGGATTAAAGACACTATAGAATTTCTGCATCTGAATAAGCAAATCTCCTACACTCCCACATTCAGTGACACACCATAGGGAGCACAGGGTACTAGGACCTATAGGGTTATTTTTTATCCACTGTGTTGTGCCTTTGAGGCAAGAAATTCTACACAGGAGCTTACTGCTTATGGGAATTCTGCCCTGACTATCAAAAGTAGCAAGCTTAGGATATTTGACATTGAAGCCTTTACACAGTACCTGTTGTCTAAGAAGGTCTTTCACATCTCCCAGTATCTGGTTCATCTGCATCATCTGACCCATCAGCTGCCTATTAAAATCACCTGCAGGGAAACAGCAATGAAAGAGCACACAATGCACATAACTCTCCTTCACTTGCCATGAAAATTGCCAAGATAAAAGATGGAAACACAATAAAGAGCCAAGCAGTGAAGACACTACTGTTATTTAGCACTGTAATAACTTTTTCATAGAGAGAGTGATTGCCCATTGGTATGGGCTGCCTGGGGAGGTAGTGGAGTTGCCATCACTGGAGTTGTTTAGAGGAGACTGGATGGGGTGCTTGGTGCCATGGTTTAGTTGATTAGATAGTGTTGGATGATAGGTTGGACACGATGATCTCGAAGGTCTCCTCCAACCTGATTTATTCTATTCTAAATGCCACATCTAGCTCTGATTTTTATAAAGAGATTTGCAGGAACTCAAGGCTTTTCTGGACTAAGCTCTACTCTATGCCATAGAAACAGTCAAAGAAGAAACCACTCCACAGAGAGAAAAGTAGTCTGTGATTTTTCCACCATTTCAGTGGCAAAGCTCTCCAGTTAGGGCCTAACAACACTGGTAACTTAATGCCGCTAGCGTTACTGGATCCCCCAAGCCTGGAACCAGCAGCCCTGAGTGAAACTTCAGCATTTTATGACTGGGTTTTTGCAATAACTTGTTTGGAACAAGACGGGAAAGTACAGGCATGAAATATCGGAGCACACCATGAGAAGTCACCTCTCATTAGTGTATTCCATGTTACCACAACTCAACAACAAGTTTGTTAATGCAAACTCTTCAAAGCAAAGTTACCCTGCTTTCTGACCAAGCTCACCATGCAGGCCCCACCATGCATCAGGAGTGCCTGCTTTAATTAAAACAGTGCTTTTAATACCTGTGATAAGTCATTGGGCTTTTCTTCCAAAAGGCTGCATAAGTTTCACAGCTGCATTTGCTCCTGGGGAGTGTAGAGTTTGCATGGACACACAAAACATCCACTCAATATGCTATGAATGAACATCAAAGCGAGTTCTCAATACCAAGCAATGAATTAAAGACCTCGATGACAAGACCAAAAGTTACATCTGTAATGAGCCATAGCAAAGGACCAGAAACAAAGCAAGACATGAAACTCTCCTCTGTTAAATGAAACATTAGTTTTGACCCAGTGACAGAAGAGAAGCAGAGAGCAGGTTTAGCACAGTAGCTCATAGACGTTTCTGTTTGCAGCTGATTTCTGAGTTTGTAGCTTTCTTCACCAGCTATTTGCCTGTAAGTTGAAAAGATTGTCTATCAAAAAAACTTCACAAACACAGACTCTTTTACGTTCTAACCAGGCAGGACAGTTTGATATTACGCCCAGTGGCTTCAGGGAGGTTTATTCATGTGTTAGTTTTGTGAATATTGACAGTTTATTAAAACAAACAAACAAACAAAACCACACAACCAAAAAAACCCAAAAAACCCAACACAAACCAAACAGCTTTCCTAATATTTACCTCATTGTTTTGTACTTCAGGGAATGTCTGTTTCCAAACATTCTAGTGGGAATTGTCCAACTTTTCACATATTGTGTTTCTTCATTACAGATCTTCTCATCAAAACACTGAATAAGTTTAAAGACTTGGGAACCACCTGTTTCCAAACCTGTCTCTATTCCAGTCTCAACCTGGTCTTTCTCTTATTGGGAAGGAGAGCAGAAAAACTTAGTATCATGTGTATTTCAGAATCCCATAGTGGAACTTGAAACACAGGCTCTCAGGACACATGCTGGTGCCCTTGTTTTGCTTGGTGGTTTTTTGGTTTTAAACAAAATGGTTTAGACATTATTGATTGAGATCTGCAAAAAAACTCCCAAGATTCCAGATGCTCTTCATTGGCTAACACCCAAATCAAAACCAGATCTATTCTGTCCAGTTAAATTTTGCAGACTGTTAAACTTTAAGGTCGACTAAAAAGGTTATTCTGCCACAAACTATCATGGATTGTTTGAAAATTCAGACAGCAGAGCAGCAACAGATGACTGTTTTTTTCTCATCCATTGAAAGTCAAGCCCTACAGTGTGCACCACCTACAGCACAATGACCAGTGGTTTAGAGAGGCCTTTTAGGGAGCTATTGGTTCACAGTATATTGTGAAGTGACTTTCCCCAGAAGTGAGCAGGGTATGCAGAAGTTACAGTTTAAAGCCACACAGTTATCTGGTCCTATCATGTAGCCGCACTCATCCATACCCCGCCTACTGTGGCAACACCCCAGGTTCAGCTCAACCCTAGCTCTATACTCCAAGTCATCAACAACCTGAGTAACAGAATGGCTTTCACAGCAATAATTAAGTTCAGAGGCAGATCTGAAGAATTACTGTCTAGCAGGGAACTGAATTCCTTTGACACACTTACTATTTGTAAGCCTGAAGTCATGTCAGGGAGCTACCCTGTCTTTCTCTTCCCAAGACCTTGCCCATATACCATGGTTTGGGTTGGAAGATCTAGTCTAACCACCTTGCCATGACAAGAACATGTTTCACTAGGTCAGGTTGCTTAAAGCCCCATCCAGCCTGACTTCAAATACTTCCAATGAACGGGGCATCCACAATTGCTCTTAGCAACATGTTCCCCGACAGGGCTTTGAATTTAGAGCAGGTAATCAACTCTGTTGCTCAGCTAATTGGCCCAGGTAGGGTAAATGCACAAACAACAGTGTATGTAATTGCAGGCCATGATGAAATGCCTCACAGACACTTCTAGTTCTCTTGGGAGCAATACTGGCTCAAGCATCCCACTTTCCTCCATCCAGGAAAGTTAAGAATCCTGAAGCATCATTGAAAGAGACTGTGGTTACTTGGTCAGAGATAAAAAATATGGATGATGGCTGAGAACAGTCACCTTGCAGCCTATAAGCCTTTTCTTAAAGAAACTGTGTACACATGCTGCATGGGGAATTACAAAGAGGCAGGTGCAAAGTAAACAGAGGGAGACATCTCCTCAGACTTGTGATTAATTTATTGCTAGAAGACGTTCTTAATCATGCACTCAAAACTGGATAGATTCATGGAAGGAAACATACCTTTCCTTACCCCATAGACACAAAGGGACAAGAGAAAAGAGCAGAGCGTTATTTGAACTGAGCCAAAACAATGCAGCCAAGGTCAGCAGAAGCCAGCACAGCACAAAGCCAGTATCTCACAGTGCAAGGAAGGTAGATCTCTCTCCAATGGGATTGTTCAGAGCTATCATTATTTTCCTGTTTACACCCAAAGGTGATTTATTTACATTCTACCACTTTCTGTTCAAGATTTGTGGAAAATTTTAAAGGTACAGCCTAAAACAACCACAGTTCAGTACGAAACAGAAAGACTCCAAATCCTGATGGAGAGCTCTGAATTACCATGAACTACTGGAGAACAGAAAGTGTTCAGGCAAAACTACAGTGTAACTACACTGTAACACCAGTCTTACACTCTTACCCGTGGGTCTACATTGGCATACTAACTCTACCAATAGCTAAGTTAAAAGAATCTTTGGTCTGGTGCAACATTGGGTTCCCCCCTTGCAAACCACTATGTCAGCTTCAAGTACCTTGCATGAACTAGATGATCTCCAAAGATCTTTTCTGATCTAAATGATTTTCTGATTATGATTGCATGCAGCAAACTGATCTCATCTACCAAATCCAGTGCATCTGTGGTACCCACACGGGACCAAGGGAAGACCCAACTACACATGTTCAACCTCTGTCTGATCACTATATTGTCATCCACATTGCTTAGGTGTCCATAACTTGGACTCAACATGAAGGGAATGCAGCTGACATAGAGCAAGCAATGGTCAGGCACACAGTCAAAGCTATGCAGTTACTCAGAACTAATGCTCTCCCAAGACTTCTCCAATTAATATGCAAACACATGCTTTTACCAAGATATATAGAACTCATATACAGGTGTCACACCCCTATACAGCTAAGCATGTGCATTCCAGCTTTTTCTGGCTGAACGCTAAGCTGTAGTTATCTGATATACTGCTCCTGTAAAAGGGCATTGTGAAGCACATACAAAGTGCAAGGCAGCTGAGTTAATATTGCTGTTGGAACACTTGCATGTTTTCCTTTGGTAGATCTGACTTTCAGACTTTGAATATATTAATAATAACAGTAAGCAACTGAATTTTGAGAGCTGCAGTCAGAAAGAGACGGTATCTCTCTGTTTCACTACTACATGTACTATTGATTGATGAGCAAAAAGCTACAGATGAGAAGACTGCGAGTCTGCAATATGGAAACATTGCTCACAGAGCCATGAGTTTTTCCCCATGGTTACCACATATTAACATACTGTATGTACATTGTGAACCCATTCTTATCCCTCACATGCAAAGTAGAAAGGCAGATCAGCACTAGAAATGAGTACAGATGGGACAGTCTAACCCAGGTTTGCTATGTCAAGATGTCTGAGACCACTCTTGCTCATCACAAAGAATTGTACCCTTTATGTTGTTCATTGATGCCATGTCTTCTGTTTGCTGGACGATCTGGAATTGAATTCACAGAATCGCACACAATCACAGAATTAACCAGGTTGGAAGAGACTGCCAAGATCATCAAGTCCAACTGATCATCCAACCCTAACTAATCAACTAGACCATGGCACTAAACACCTTTATTTTCTTAAACACCTCCAGGGACATCAACCTGACCACCTCCAATGGGCAATTACTCTCTCTGTGAATAAGTTCTTTCTAAGATCAAGCCTAAATTTTCCCCTGCACAGCTCTTCTTCTGGTGCTGGTTGCCTGGAAGAACAGACTGATTCCCACCTGGCTATAGCCTCCCTTCAGGTAGCTGTAGATAGCAGTAAGGTCACCCCTGAACCTCCTCTTCTCCAGGCTAAACAACCCCAGCTCCCTCAGCCTTGCCTCATAGGACTCGTGCTCCAAACCCCTCACCAGCTTGCTGTCCTTCCCTGGACACGTTCCAGCAACTCAACATCTTTCCTAAACTGAGGGGCCCAGAACTGGACACAGTACTTAAGGTATGGCCTAACCAGTGCTGAGTACAAGAGCAGAATGACTTCCCTGCTCCTGCTGGCCATACTGTTCCTGATCCAGGCCAGGATGCCATTGGCCTTCTTGGCCACCTGGGCATACTGCTGGCTCATGTTCTGTCAGCTGTCAACCAGTATCCCCAGACCCCTTTCTACCTGGCTGCTCTCCAGCCACTCTGTCCCCAGCCTGTAGCACTGTGTGGGGTTGTTGTGGCCAATGTGTAGAGCCCAGCACTTAAGATGCATTAAATCTCATGAAACGGTGTGAGATTTGTCCAGCCTGTCAAGGTCCCTCTGCAGAGCCCTTCTACCCTCCAACAGATCAACACCTGCTCCCAACTTGGTGTCATCTGCAAACTTACTGATGATGGACTCAATCCCTTTGTCCAGATCATCAATAAAGATATTGAACAGGATTGGGCCCAACACTGATCCCTGGGGGACACCAGCTGGCTGCCAGCTGGATGTGGCACCACTCACCAGGCCTGGTCCTCCAGCCAGTTTTTAACCCAGTGCAGAGTGCTCCTGTCCAAGCCATGGGCTAACAGCTTGGCCAGGAGCTTGTTGTGGGGGATGGTGTCAAAGGCCTTGCTGAAGTCTGGGTAAACTACAACCGCATTCACCCAAACCCTGGAGATCTGCAGGAATTCTCACAGCCTCAGCTCCTTCCTTTCTTCCCTGCTCACTTAGCTCACAATGCTTAGCACAGGCAGAAAAGGAATTGGTTTTGAAGCGGGTTTCCAGTCCAGAAGGCGACAAAACACTCGGCTAACTTGCAGGAGGACTGGTGGCTGCCTTACAATAGCTTTTCCCATGTGGACCTGCAGGCTCTGTAGCTGCAGCACCAACATGCTCTGTAGTCTACTGTGTCCTTCTTCATGCCTCATTCCTTCTCCCTCTGGAAAACTCCAGTGATCAACAGAAGATAAATGCTGGCCACATGGATAAACACATTAATAGGTCTTGCTACTCTATCCTTCTACCTATATTCATAAAGCCTGAAGCAGTATATCACATTTACTTCCTGTGTGCAACTGACTAGCATTCAAATACTTAATATTTTAAGCTGATACAAAAGTCTGTTCTTCAGACAGGCTAAAAAGCCTCTTAATTATTACAGATTCCCCCCTCACTAGGGCAACAACTCATTGCTTCAGCACCAGCAGCAGTGACTTTTTTTCCAAACCAAACAATTTTAAAAACATTTACAGGAAATTATCATGTCTGTAACTCAGTCAAACAATTATACTTGTCTGCAAAGCTCCTCCACATTTTAAATATTCATTCCATTAGCTTCTTTACACTGGTATCCTAAGGAATGATTTTAACTCCTGGTTGCAGATCTTACCAGTGTACTGAAGAATAGGCTCAGTTTGTTGAAGAAAACAATCCTGCAGGTTCCCCACTTGGGCAAGTGTTCCGCCAGTTACCAGCTTCAGCTCATCTAGTGCATCCTGGACTCATAAGAAAAAACAAAGCTCATAATTCTGGTACAATGGGGAAAAAAGGTGAAATATCACACAATGCAACTTTTTAGGTAGGATGTTCATTTCCTAAGCATGCAGGATTCCTCCACCATCACCCAGCACTACCTGAACTATAGTAAAATCCCTAATCTCTGCCTTTCAGATTTTCACATAGCTGTGATTTTATTTTGGACTTGTTTTCCACTATTCTGATTCACACTATCATGCACAATTTTTTGTTGAATTGAATACAAAACAGTCTTTTTCCGCCTCCCTCTCCCCACACAGGTTTCTATTAATGTTAGGAATGTGGGCCCCTTAGTGATTCTCCACATCAACAGGCTCATTTTCAAGCCTGTGATGAAGTAAAGGGCAGCCTCTAGACAAAATGCCTTTATACCTTCTAGTGCATATTTTGCTTTACCGATGATGGAAGGTGATACTGTCTACATCAGACTGCTGATGCTGACATGATAGGAATTTCTGTCAACCCCTGGCTGGCAGATAGAGGAAGGAAAGCTATTGTAATCAAAAAGATTGAGGTTGGGCTATCACACTATGTGAGTCTCCCTCCTTACTGTGTCTTTAGTCCGTTTGGCTTATCATGAGAAGGAAAGCCACATACGCAGACAAGGGTTGCTAATACTGAATGCCTTAAGATGCTAACAAAAAGCTGCCCTTACTGCATCAGTTAGGTCCATGCAGTAAGTCCAGCCTCCAAGAAACAGCTGGACTTAGGCGAGAAAGGCAGCAATTTATTTCCTCTTACAAGGTAAAAACTGTTTAAATTGACTTACATAACTATTATTTGGTTCAGCAAAGCTAAGATTTCACCAGTTACACAGGGAACTTCTATTTACATTTATTTCTCAAATTAATAACTCAAGAATTACTGAATCACTGTTTTACAGAATTTGGCTGCTGCAAAAGCCGAGGTCCAGACTCAGAGGTTCCTTGATGATCCCTCTAAGAGCTCAGCCTGCTCCCAGTTTCCCCGCTCACCTGCGGCTTCTCCTGGAAAGTGCGCAACTCTACCGCTGCTGACCTCTCAGACAGCATGGAAAATGCTTTGGGCAGGTCCTGAACAGCACCTACTTGCAGGCAGTCCACATACAACTCTATTGTGTTTGATCCCTGCTGCAGGCCACTTAGCCACAAGATGACAGCATGGGGTTTACCATCAGCCAGACGGATGTTGCTTAAGATCACTGAATTCAACCTCCCATCACTCTTCATATAGCGCAGCACCACTAGTACAAAAAAATACACAGGACTATCAGAGGGTAACAGATAACCCAAGGCTGATCAAAAAAGGCTCTATGGAAATCTGCACTTGCTCTGGTATTTTTCCACATATCAGCTTTTGTAAACACATCCCACATGCAGATACAAATGCTAATAATAAATGGGACATTGAATTTCAGAGCAGGATTACCAGGACTCTTGAACAACTTCCCACTTGAAAAGCACTGCTGCCTGCACAGTGTTTTCCACTGCTTTCTCCAGGCTTCTCTAACTGGCTTAACCCAATGTCACCTTTCAAGGCATAATATGATACAACAGAGAAGATGTAGCAAACAGCCTGCAGTCAGTATCTTAAGAAGTACATATTTGACAAACTGAGCAGAAATGTACAATTAGGAAAAAAAGATAAAATCGAGTTTCAGTGATGCACACTGCATTTAGTGAAACCCTCTGAGAGTGTGTCTAAATACATCTTTAAAGAATCCAAAGGAAGTATGATTCAAGGCAGTTCTTTGTAAATAAAACAATACAGTATGTAAAACTAAAATATAATGCAGGAAAGGCATATTCCACCCCTAAGAGTTGAGAGGGGACTTAGCCCTCTTTCTTTAAACCATTAGGGTATGACCTGCTTGGCAATTCATACAGAAAATTCTTATTGTACTAAGTAAAATACACCACTAAGAACAGCAGCAGACAAACAAAAGCCTTTATACACTGTGAAATATTACAAAAAAAATGCTTCTTTCCAAAGGATATTTGATCAGTAAGCTAGTATCTGAAAACTAAATCTCTTAGACCAGCTAGCTTGTTCTCTCCACAAAATCTCTCCCTGGCTCTCCAAATGCATATTTACGGAAGCACTGAGCTAAATGCATCTAGACAGTGTGTAACTACTCTGCAGTATTAGATAGACCTTGTTTCAAAGATCTCACTAATCACCAGCTTCAGCTCACTCATTCACTTATGGCAACAGTTACACACCTTGAGAAGTCAAGCTGAACAGACGACAGGCACCTAAACAAGTTCCAGCTCTTGTGAACATTTCTCTGAAGTTCACAGAGGGCTGCTACTGTTTCATCAAATATGATGTCTTAACAGGAGGTCAACTAAAAACTGTGGATGTAGTGGAGGGGATAAAACGTCACTCATCCCACTTCTATTTAACAAAGTATTATCCTACCTCTGATCTACTAGCATGCTCTCTGATGCTGCGATACCTTGTTTGTCAGCGACCTCCTGAATTACTAGGTACACGTTCCCTACTTTTTTCTCATCGTTCAATCCAATCATTGAAAGAACCCAGATTCATACCAGCATTAACAGAGCATCTTTAAAGTCTACACCCGTACTGAAGTCTTCAGCAGCTATGATTAGTGTCAGGAATGTTTTGATTGCTGTCTATATCAAAACACTGCCAGAGCTGAGATTTCTGAAAAGCTGTATGAAGTTCAAAGTAACTTGCTAAAAGTAGCATCTACTGGCAAGCCCCAAGGTCTGACAAGACAGTACATTGAAGGCATTTTACTGTCATGAATATTATACACACCTGAAAGCAAGATCTTTGGATCTGGGCCCTGCGTTCAGAGTGACAAAACAGCAGTAAGCTACAGACTAAAAGAGAAGACAGTAGCCTAGAACAGACACTGCCAGAATAGCTTCAGGACAAGCAGCAGTCTGGCTTGGCAGAAGGATCAAGTATTCCTCCTTCAGCCAAAGGCAAATACCCATCTGGTACACTAGAGTAGGCTTTGGAAAGAAGATATTGCTGGATGATAGCCTCTGCAAGATTTAACTCATGCAAGCACCTGCATTATGTGTTGGTTCCCAGGACACTCTACACTGTCATTCATGAGAGTAACTGGCTCAACTTGTACTGTTTAAGAAACATATTTTCAACAGAACTTCTAATCCTGCCAGTAAATACAAATTGCTTCATATAATTGTTAAGTTGCATCACTTTTATACACTTAATTCCTTTGCTTAGTAAAGGAATTGCTAAAAAAAATAAAAAGGTAAGAACTCCCCGAAAGTTAGGCAGTTGCCCAGTAATTCAGATCTGTGCTTTAATAACATTTAGCCATTACAAACTATCAGGTACACTATCAGGTACCTTTCACTGGAAAGCCTCCTTGGTCTATTAGTTAAATGTATCAGTAACAATCAGACATGCAGGTTTTTGTGATACAGGTGATCAACCACTTACTTAGCAACTTGTTAAGCCAGTGTTAAGAATTGTGTGACACACACTGATAAGGCTGCATGACCACCTCTTGCCCATCCCTAAAACATACATAGCAAAAAAAGTTCTTATTCGCTGATCTCGAAGGTCAACCACCCCTGTTTTATCTAACTCACTCCCCTACACTTCCCATGCAAAAGGTGTGCTTTTCTTCAGCAGATCAAATAATTTTTCTATGTATAAAGTGAATTTCTCAGTTGAGTTTCTTTGACTATTGGACTCAACTGCTCAATTACAATATTTACAGCAGCAAATTATAGTGGCGAAGTCAAGGGAGCAACAAAATTTACACAATTTGACATTTTTTCTTTGAACCTTAAATCTGCAATACATCCTAGATCCAGTCTAGAAAGCGATGAAAGGTAACCATTTCTAAAAGTCTGCTGAGTTCATACTCTGACTCCAGATTAAGTCATTTCAATAAATGGAGAGCACTTGAATTCACTCAAAAGACCCTGTCAGTACTAGGAATGTTTGTCTTGTGTAGTCACATCTAACCTCAGAGCAAGAACCTGCCTTTTATATGCATGAGGCAGCAAGTACCGTGTGTGCCTCACATTCCTGACTAATATGAACCAGTGACTGTCCCAAGGGGGAAAAAAAAATGACAAACAATAACACAAAACCAGAACAAAACAACAGAAAGAAAAAAAAAGAAAGAAAGAAAGAAAAAACAAACAAAAACCCACCAACCAACCACAACCAACCTAAACTGACTCCTTTCTCTACACTTCATTTCCCCCCCCCCCTTTCTTAGCACTGCTCAGACCAAGTGCCAAGGCAGATTGGAGGCACCATCTGACTGTCAGGTCAGCTTCACTGGCCAGGAGGGAGCAGCACTCAGTGAGAGGATGGAAAGAAGGGGAATGAGAGAGGAGGTAACCAACAACTTAATCTTGTGAGGACAGGCATAAGCGGTGACTCACAAGCAGAAAAGTCAATCATGCAATTCAACATTTTTCTGTGACAATAACTACTAGTCCAGCAGTAGTTTTTTCTTACATATGCTAAACAACTCACCTTTGTTCGTCCGTCCCACTACCGTAAATTCAAAATATTTGCTGTTGTCAGATGAAAAATACAGGCCAAATATGGTGGCTGTGCTTTTTGTCTGCAGTTTGAATGTTGAGAGCAAATACACTTCATTCAGCTCAGGATCACCAAGTGCTTCTTGCAAGAAGTTTGTTCCCACTCTCTTGTTAGAATACGGAAGGAGATCAAAAACTGAAAAATAAATTAATTTCAGCAGCAACTTAAATATAATAATGTCCAAAGAAGAATGTATCATAGTATCAGTCAGGGTTGGAAGGGACCACAAGGATCATCTAGCTCCAACTCCCCTGCCATGGGCAGGGATACCCCACACTAGATCAGGCTGGCCAGAGCCTCATCCAGCCTGGGCTTAAACACCTCCAGGGATGGTGCCCCAACCACCTCCCTGGACAATCCATGCCAGGGCTTCACCACTCTCATGGGGAAGAACTTCCTCCTCACGTCCAGCCTGAATCTCCCCACCTCCAGCTTCAGTCCATTCCCCCTAGTCCTATCACTACCTGATATCTTGAGAAGTCCCTCCCCAGCCTTCTTGGAGGTCCCCTTCAGATACTGGAAGGCCACAATTAGGTCACCTCGGACCCTTCTCTTCTCCAGACTGAACAGCCCCAACTCCTTCAGTCTGTCCTCACAGGAGAGGTGCTCCAGCCCTCTGATCATCCTTGTGGCCCTTCTCTGGACACGTTCCAGCACGTCCATATCCCTCTTGTAATAGGGACTCCAGAACTGGAGGCAGTACTCCAGGTGGGGTCTCACCAGAGCTGAGTAGAGGGGGAGAATCACCTCCCTTGACCTGCTGGCCACACTTCTCTTGATGCAGCCCAGGATCTGATTGGCTTTCTGGGCTGCAAGTGCACACTGAGAGCTCATGTTGAGCTTCTCGTCCACTAGCACCCCCAAGCCTCTCTCCTCAGGGCTGCTTTCCAGCCAGTCACTGCCCAGCCTGGATTTGTGCCTGGGACTGCCTCGACCCAGATGCAGGACCCTGCATCTTGGTCTTGTTGAACCTCATGAGGTTGTCTTGTGCCCACTTCTCCAGCCTGTCAAGGTCCCTCTGGATGGCATCCCTTCCCTCCAGCGTGTCTGCTGCACCACACAGCTTGGTGTCATCAGCACTCAATGCCACTGTCCATGGCACCCACAAAGATGTTGAACAAGACTGGTCCCAGGACTGATCCCTGAGGGACTCTGCTTGTCACTGGCCTCCACTGGGACATGGACCCATTGACATCCACTCTTTGGGTGCAGCCATCAAGCCAGTTCTTTATCCATCTAGTGGATAAAGCCCATCTAGTGCATCAAGCCCATGCAGCCTGAAGCCAACCCTTGGAGAGTGTATGCTCTTTGCGATTTCTACATGGCTACTTTAAAAAGACTCTAAGTTGTCCCACCTAAAATAAACAATATGAAAACAAAAATTAACAATAAATATAATCCTTGAAGATCATCTAGTCAAACCCCCCTGGGCACTGGCAGCAGCACATTAATCAACCTGATCTAGTGAAAGATATCCCTGTGCCCATGACAGCAGGGTTGGACTAGATGTCCTTTAAAAAAAAAAAAAAACCAACAACCAAAAAAACCCCACCAAACAAAGAACCCAAACCCAAACAAAACTAACGGAAAAAAACCCCAACCAACCAGTAAAAACAACAAAGGAATTACTGGTAAGCTACCAACAAGTAAATACCTAGCCTTCAAAATTTAGGCACTCAAGTATTTTCAGGTAGATCTCAAAAATTCTTCTGAGGATCCACCTCATTAGAAAACTTTCTAACTTAGCTCTGCTTTCATAAATTCAGATGCTTGTGTTCATATTTCAATTAGCTTGAGGATCCAGCATCAAGATTTTCAGGCAGATTTACAGTGTACTTACCCTAAGAACTATTTTGATGAGATTTGCAGGGCACCAATTAAAATGCTAAATAGACAAGCAAGCAATATGGTTTTCCTTACCTTATTCTCATTTCACAGACTTATCAAAAGATATTAATAAATAAGACTCCTTTTTCCTTATTGCCACAGATAAAGAAACACAGGCCTGACAACAACAGAAACCTGAAGACACAATGGAACTTGTCTCAATTCTTCCTTTTTTTTTTTATACAATGCATCAACATTGTCTCCATACACTACAAGCCAAAGATGGCTGCAAAGTGCTCAGCAAACAACCACATGGGCACACAGACTTATCCACAAACATGTGGAAAACCTTTTCCCTTGTATTAGAGCCTTGATTCAGGCTGCTTCCATTGCTCATTCTGGAACATTCATTCATCCAGACACTAATGTCATGCCTAAGAGTCTGATATTACACTAGAGGGTATGTCATCCAGCCCCTTCATGACATTGAAACAATAAGCCAGGCTTTTCCTCAATATCCCTAAACCCACAATGTCTTCAAACTATTCCATTAGGTTTCCTTACAATCTCTTGTACCAAGCCACTGGTATTAAATCCATATCTTTCCAATATAGTTGGATAAATTACAACACACAGGTGTTATTTAAATGTAACAGCACATTTAGACACTGCACACCACTACCATTCCATGGGTCTACAAGAGCTAGGCCACATTTTTCACCCACACCAGCACACCACCATAGAGCTGCCTCTGTGTAAAGGCTCAAATACCAGACACAAAGGCACATGATAGCACATTGCACCTTACCTTGCATTGAGCCTGCGATTGTATGGCTAAGTTTAGTTTCCTAGGCTTAAAAATGGCGGACCTTTGCAGATGAGTGTTTTGTACCCAGCATGACCTCAAAGCTTTTTTCATTGCCTAGAGTGATGGGGCCATCCTACTAATCCAGTGTCTCCATACGCTACAAGCCAAAGATGACTGCAAAGTGCTCAGCAAACAACCACAAGGGCACACAGACTTATCCACAACTACGTGGGAAACCTCTTCCCTTGTATTAGAGCCTTGATTCAGGCTGCTTCCATTGCTCATTCTGGAGCATTCATTCATCTAGATCTAGACATTCATCTAGATCTAGACAGATCATCTGTGATCTAGACACTAATGTCATTCCTAAAAACAGTGAAAGAGTATTTTCCCTTCATCCCAGGAAACACTGAAGTACAGATTATTGCTTAATTATACACTGGTACTGGGTCCAAGAATTCTGTCAATTCTACTGAGACTTTCCAGGAAACAATACATAAAGAATCAGGCCTCGATTTGCATGCACTTGTAATATGTTTGTCAAACAACTAAGACAACACACATGTAAGATGGACCTGATCAAAGTCCTTCTCTTTCACTCATTTCAAATTTACAGCATTCCAGGACAGCCTGAAACCAGTAACCAGTGATCTAAGGCAAAAGGCTCAGCACTTAATCACATTTAGCACACAGAGAGCAAAGCAATTGCCCAAGCAAGAGACTGGAACACAACTCACTATACCCTGCAACACCATTTTGCAGGTCATCATCATTCATAAAATGCATCTGTCTCCTCAGCCAGAGCACAAAATGTAGATAAGACCCTTCTCTCCAGTCCTTCTATATCTATTGGCTGATTTGATATCAATTATTGTGAGACTAATTAATCTCTGCTGGAGTCACACCCCTAAAAATACAGGAGGAATATTACAAAAGCAATGACTAAACACTGGCAAAACTTGTCTGACCTTTCCCAAAACATTTCTTGTCATTTTAAAATTGTGCACATTGAAATTCATGTTCATATTTGTTTGATAGTTGCACTCTACAAGGCACATTGCCTTGACGGGCTCCTTCAGCACTATCTTACAAAAGAAACCCTCTTGTGGGATACCTTCAGTGACCAGGATGTAGATGAAGTATGTGACTGGATCCATCCTTCACTATAAATTACACACATGCTAGCAAAAATACCTAGTAGAAGAGCAGTGGGGTTATGAAAGCTCGCTTTCCATCTTTAGTAGAGCTCCTAGACCTTAGGGAGACAATCGCTTCTTTGGAAGAAAAGGGGGAAAAAAATCCACAAGAACTTCAGATTGCATTTGCAGAAGAATCACAGAATGATAGGAATTGGAAAGAACTGATGGAGATCATCAAGTCCAAGCCCCTTGCCAGAGCAGGAATCTCAGGGTTTTTTGGTTGTTGTTTTTTTCTCATCTCCCAGGAAAGGCAGACTTGAAAACAACTGCACAAAAGCCTGCTGACGCTGGAAGGCACAAGCAGCTGGTTTCAATCCATACAATCAGAGTGAGAATTCATGTGTGCATCTGAGCATGAGCGTGCAAACCCAAAAGCCTGTATTAAGTCCACCTGTGACAGGGATCAGGAATTCTCTCCCCTGCCCACCTTCTGTGGTTTTCAGAAGGGAGCCACTCCCACGAAAATGTTCCTAACAAGACACGAGCTATGCTGGTGTAACAAACAGCTCCTCGGTAATCTGCTCAAAAACATCAAGACTAGGTCTCTAATGGGAGTTAAAAGTCATGATGGGAAGTCATGAAGGGATATGAAGGAATGAAATTAGTGTCATACAAGAGGATGGAGCTCAAAATAAAAAACCCTCTCTTTCCCTTAATTCTGCTGCCATGTTACACCAACTTTTTGAGACCTTTTTTCAGCTTCTCTGGTCACTGCTAACCATAATAGCTCTATGTAAAAACTGCTTCACTTCAGTTCAGCACTTTTCAAGATAATTAAGAATTGCTTAAACACCTGGAGTGAAGCCCTAGCCCGACTGCAACGCATTCTGACAGACTGTAAGAAGGTGAAAAATCCACATCGGGAGTGATGGCTTTCATTGGCCACTGCCCCCACAAGCTGGAAATCTACTTACATTTTTAAAAACACAATACCCTATTTCTGAATAGGGCAATCTTCTGAAACGTCTTTGTATCAACAAGGACTGAAGTTTTTGGAAATGCAGTTAAATTAGTCTGATTTGCTGTCTCTCAAATCTGCTTAAGGAGGGAGTGACGATTAAAACACCATTTCACTGGAGAAAGCTAACAATGAAAAGAGAAGCAGAAGCAGCTGTAAGGCTCCTGGAGCAGCACGAAGTTACACTAACTACTGCACGCAGTAGCTGACCTGGCTCGTCACAAGCTGCTACCGGGGAGCAATACTTTATTCATGCTCCAAAATAAAACGGCTCCTGCCTGACTTACTGCGTCGCGCAAATAATGCTGGATTTAGAACGTGGCTGTTTTCATACGCACTTCATGAAGCAGATTTTTCTCGACGAGTTTTCGCTGCTCAGCAATTCGCTTCTCATTTATGAGAACTTGCAACTAAAAAAGTCAGACGCTCAACACACCTACCAACACCCTTATAGAGCCAGACCAATCTATGATGATTTTAGGGAGGTAGCTGACTGAGAGGTTACACCACAACCTCCTCCGGTTCCTACTGCGAACCCAGCCGGGCAGCCGCGGCAGCAAAACTGCTGCAGCTCCGGCTCCCCTCGCACCTGCGGAGCTGGAGACTCCCCAGCCCCCGACTCCGTAAGGGCAGCGCTCCCGGCGCAACGGACGGGGCGCCGTAAACCTGAAGGCGCCCTAGATTTAAAAATGGAAAGAAAGGTTTGCTAAACCAAGGTAAGAGGGGCACGGGAGCCCTTACCTCGGGGTGCGGGCGGGATGGCGCGCCCCGGGCACAGCTGCAGGGCGAGCGGCAAGAGCAGCAGGGCGGCGCCGCACTCGCACCCCATGGCGACCGTGGGCCAGGCAGGACAGAGCGGCACAGGACGGCACACTTCTCTGCAGACCCCGCCGTTTAACAAGGGCGGCTCCGGGGCTGGGGAGGGACGGCAGCAGGCGGCAGGCCATTGGCCGGAGCTGCCCCGGCCCCAGGGGCGGACGGGGGCTGCACCGGAGTTGGTTCGCGTCGTGCCGTCGGGGGCCGGGCCGGGGAATGGCCCCAGGGCGGACCAGAAAAGATCGAACCGTCGAGGCCCAAGTCGGGAAGGACTGACATAGGTGGGGGGTGTCCGAGCCCAGGCAGAGCCCAACACCTGTTGGGATTCCAGTTGGAGTCTGCCCTGAAAGGAGCCCTGAAAGCTGAGGCGTGTTTAACAGCAACGGAATCCGAATGCATGGGGGTGCACTTGGTGCCTAACTTGGTCTGGGTAGGAATTTAATTCATCCACTTTTCCTAACTGAAGAGTGTGGCCAAAAGGGGTCATGCAGATTACAGAGTCGTGCAAACCAGGTTTCTAGAAGACTCTGACTAGTGAAGTGCAGATAGTATCATCAGGTCCTCGATTTCATTTAGAGAGTTCAAGCTTACCAGACTGAGGCTTCTGAACATTTTCACTTGTCTTCACAAACTCCTAGCCCTAATGACTTAACCAAAATAGTTTTTTTTTAAAGACTTATGCTTCCAACTACAGCAATTATCTGTATTGTGTGCGCCCCAGAATGTCGTTATCCCATTGTTTCTCTTCCCAGAAATTCTAGCCTCTGTGTTGCTGATGTTAAGAAAAAACAGAAGGGAGAAAGCATCAAGACTCTTTGGGGATGCACAGCTTTGCAACCAGTTTCACAGAATCATGCACTACCAGGCTGAAAGGGACCTCAAGGAGCATCTGTTCCAGTCTTTACTGGCAAAAGCACAGGCTAGATATGATGACCCAGCACCCTCTCCAGCTGAATCTTTAAAGTGTCCAATGTTGGGGAATCTACCACTTTCCTGGGTAGATTATTTCGGTTGTTCTGATTGTTGTAGTGAAAAATTTTCCTCTTGTGCCTAATCAGAATCTCCCTGGGAATAACTTCTACCCATTACTCCTCAATTTTTTCATGTGAGTCCTTGTAAAAAGTGAGTCTCCATCTTCTTTGTAACCGCCCCTTAAACACTGGAACATGGTGATTAAGTCTCTGGTAGCACTTCTCAAGGCTGAACAAACCCAGTTTCCCAAGCCTTTCACACAGGAACAGAATTGTAGGAGTTGGACGAGATCTCCAAGAATCATCTAGCCAAACCCCTCTGCTAAAGTGGGTTCACCTACAGTAGGTTGCACAGGGCTGTGCTGAGATGGGGTTTGGGTATCTCCAGAGGAGACTCTCTATTCCAGTGTTCCATCACCCTCAAAGTGAAGATTTTCTTTATGATTAGGTGGAATGTCCTGGTTCCAATTGTTGGTGCCTGTTAACCTTCCTGTTTCTGGGCACTGCTGAAAAGAGTCTGGCACCCTCTTGGTATTCATCCTTTAGGTATTTTTAAGATACTGGTAAGATCTCCTCTCAGTCTTCTGTCGTCTAGCCTTTCCTTGTAAGAGAAATGTTCTTGTCTCCTATCATCTCTGTAGATCTCTGCTGGACTCTCTCCAGTAGTTTCTTATCTCTCTTGAACTGGGGAGCACAGAACATGTGTGACCTTGCTACCTCAGAGTGGAAGGAGAACCTCCCTTTAGCTGCACTCTTCTTAATGCACCCCAGGATACCATTTGCCTTCTTGGCCACAAGAATACACTACTGGTTTGTGGTTAACTTGCTGTCCACCAGGACTTCAGGTCCTCCTCTACAGAGCTGCTTTCCAGTAGGACAATCCCTAAGTACCTGTATTGGTACTTTCCTAATATGGCAGGCTTTCCAGCCCTTTGATTATCTTTGCAGCCCTTCTCTGGACCTTCTGCAGCCTGTCCACATCAATTTAGTATAGTGGGGACCAAAACTGAACACACTATTCCAGGTGTGACTTGGTAAGTGCTTAGCAAAGTGGGATCATGACTTCTTTGTCTCTGTTGTTGATGCCCTTGTTGATAGAATCCAGCATCCTTTTGGTTTTCTTTACCACAGCAGCACACTGTTTACTCTTACTGAGCTTGCTGTCACCAAGACCTCCTGATTCCTTTCCACAGAGCTGCTCTCCAGCCAGGTAAACCCCAGCCTGTGCTGCACTCCAGGTGCAAGATCACACATTTGTCCTTGATAAACTTAATAAAATTCTTTACAGTCCCATCTTCCACCCTATTGGCGTCTTCCTGCAGATTGGCTCTCCCTACCTAAGTGTTCTCTTCCCTGCTTAGTTTGGTGTTATCAGCAGACTTCATCAGGGTACATGTCATCTCACAGGTCACACATGAAGATACTGAACAATGCTGGCCCCAGTATTGGTCCCTGGGTGACTTCACTTGTGACAAGCTGCCAGTTTGAAAAAGACCTCTTTACCACCACTCTGTGTGTGTGGCCTATGAGCCAATTCCTCACCCACTGAGCAGATTTCTTTGTCTAGACCATGTTTTTTCATGCCCACATGCAACTGCCTATCAGGCAAGCTACCCTTCCTGATCCTGCTTTCTGCTCCCAAAGAAAGGGGTCTCCCATGGGACTCATAGCCTCAGGAGAGCTGCGAGGCATTTCACCCAGTCAGGAGCATGTGGTTTCCCAACTTTCTGCATGGCCTTCTTTGATCTGTGCATCTCAGCATGCCTCAGCCCTGCAGATGAGCCTCTATCTCATAAGAAGAAACTAGTCATGGCTGGCCCCTGCTCACAGCAGAACACAGTTGGAGTAGTAGGAGCTGTCTGATACTATATACATCATAAAAATAGGGACAATAATAGGAGGGTAATGTTATGTTAAGTGAGAAAAGTAGCACTGATTAATATTCAGCCACATCAGGCTTGGTGTATACAGCTAACAAGCTTGGTGAAGAACAGCCGTTGGGGGGCTTATTGTGAGCAAGGCAAGACACAGCATGCTGTGGGGCTGGGGCTGCAGGGCACACCACAAAGGGTCTGCCTGAGCAGCTCTGCCACTGCAGGGAGTGTGGGGGTGGGCTCCTCTCAAAAGCAGGTGCAGCAGGGGGATTTTCAAATGCCTTCAGCTGGCCTGTATTCACATGCCCTTTAGTCACCATCCTGACACTATATATACTAGGAAACACCGTGCTGCTTATCTTTTTTTTTTGTGTAACAGCACTGACTCACTCCTTTAGGTGCTCATTTCTGCTGTCCATCACCATGCTAGAGAGTGCTCTCTCACATCCAATGTGTCCCAGTACAAATGCTGTGTACTGGGACATAGCTTTTAAATCTATGCTTTTCCATCTATGTGTCCACACAATAAGAAACACTTTGCCTTCACTCCCACCATCCTTGCCTCTGCAGTGGAAGTAATAGGATGATGTGGTGATGTCAATGGGCTAGCAGAAAACTGCACAGTGGAGTGAGAAAACCATAGCAGTGGGTGCAGAGTGCTGTGGAGCAGGGACAAAGAGGGAGAGTGAGAAAGGATAGAGCAAGCAGCAAGGAGGTAGACCAAAAAAAAAGAACAGAAAGAAGAAGGATATACAGTGCCACAAGCTCCCTAGAAAGAAGTCTCAGTGCAGAACTTGTCCTCAGTCTAATGGATAGAGATGCCACAGAGGCTGCAGTCACAAATACACGGTCCTGAAGCAGCACAGATGTTGCTCTGCTATTAAGGAGAAGCCCTTCATCACCAAAGAGCATTCTTTGAAAACACAGGCTTAAATGCAAGGCTCAAAATCATCATGAAGGTCTGCCAAATCATCACAGTTCCTTATTAAAGAACTCAGTGGGAACAGAAAAAAAAGGGGGATAAAAGGATAGTAAAGTTTTGCTTTCAGGTAAGAGAACACCATCGATTATCTTCAGCCATTTATTATGTAATTTATTTGAGTTTATCAAAACATACAAAATGTTTTCTTGACAATTTCCCTTCTCTGTCAAAAGTATTTATTAAATAGCATATCATTTTCCGCTTCTGATTTAACTACAGCTGAGTCTCCTGCTGATCAACCCTGTGGGAGGAGGATCTTGTCACACCTTGAGTACTGTGTCCAGTTCTGGGCCCCTCAGTTTAAGAAGGACATTGAGACACTTGAATGTATCCAGAGAAGGGCAACAAGGCTGGTGAGAGGCCTTGAGCACAAGCCCTAGAGGAGAGGCTGAGGGAGCTGGGATTGTTTAGCCTGGAGAAGAGGAGGCTCAGGGGAGACCTCATTGCTCTCTACAACTACCTGAAGGGTGGTTGTAGACAGGAGGGATTTGGTCTCTTCTCCCAGGCAACCAGCACCAAAACAAGAGGACACAGTCTCAAGCTGCACCAGGGGAAGTTTAGGCCTGAGGTGAGGAGGAATTTCTTCACAGAGAGAGTTGTTAGCCATTGGAATGTGCTGCCCAGGGAGGTGGTGGAGTCACCATCCCTGGATGTGTTCAAGAGGGGATTGGATGAGGTCTGTGGTGATGGGTTGGACTTGATGATCTTTGAGTTCTCTTTCAACCTTGGTGATACTGTGATACTGTTTATAGCCGTATAGAGTTGTTAGTGTTAGGTTTGTTACGGCCATATTATATTTTTGATTTGCATACTCTTATTCTTCTTGCTTATTCACCAAGAATGCACATGGAAACAGTATTTGGCCAACAGCATGCTGCACAATATGACAGAAGGGAACCATATATATCTCGTGAAAAGAAAAGCATATATACAAACAGAAGCTTAAGCCCATGTTTAGATAAACTCAGCCAGTACATATAAAGGTGACTGCAGATTTTGCTGAATTTAAACTATTGGAGTATGTTACAGACTGAAGAGCATTTTGTGCTCAAGCACAACCTTCTTTCAGGGATTTTCATGAAGTATAATATTATCTTCTTTCCTAGTTAAACTTCTGATTGTCATTTTCAATAAAAGCAATGGAATAGTATCTGTTGCCTTTTCACTCTTGTGTATTCTCTGAAGTACAAACTCCAACTTAACTTACTGGAGATTAGTAACTTGGATAAGAATCAAAACATCATTATTAGACATTGTGTTTTCAAGAAACTGTCATAAAGCCAGTATCATTCTCTAAGTAGGTTTCTTACAGAAATACATGATTGTGATTTTTTTTATATAGGATCTGCAAGTAAACCTCAACTGTTAAAATATTTGTCCTGTTTATTTATATAAATCAATAAAATTCTATGCATACAGAATACAGAGAAGCTGCCAACATTACAGATTTTGCTTTGCAGAAGTGTCTGTGACTTGTTTGAATTCCAAGTAAAGGGGTAGGCGAAGTAGAAAAGAATCCCTGCTGCTTAATTCAGCTTTCATATTTTGCTCTTAATATGCATCAGGACACTCACTGTTTGTATGGAATGATATGGATGATTAAAAATCAGGATTTGTGGGCAATTAAGATATAGAAGTCTTATGCAAGTGAAATGTTAGCGCTAAACCACATCCTTTCATGTTTATGTTGACTTTTCTGGGTTTGACCCTGTCACATTTTCATGAAAATTGTGTAGAACGTAAGGTTTCAAAAAATGTTTTACAAGTTCTGCTTTTTCAGAAATATAAATTGAAGTCCCACTTTTTCAAGTCAAGGCATATATCCATTCTGAATGCACTTCTTTACTTTCTATTTACACTAATAGAAATTCCACTCAGGCAACCAAGAGGAAAATGTTTCTGAAGAGCCTTTAGGTGGGGGAGGGAAGAAGGTGCATATTGCCTTTTTTCCATCTTTGCTCTGGACTTCACAACAGCATACAGATGAACTGGGCCCTAAGGCAATGCAAGGTACATTTACACTCATATTTACCTCCTAAGCCTTCTTGCAGCCTGCCTTAAGAAGAGCAATAAGCTCACTTATCCTCCTTATAGAAATAGATGTTTGGGATCACAGCTGTTAGGAGCCATCATTACCTCCAAAACGTCTACATCTCCTCAAGATGACCATAGGGTGAATAGAGAAGTACCTGGACAGATTGACTGAATGTTAGCTGGTCCCTTTAGGAAGGAAAAGAGAAGAACCTTGTCTTTAGTAACAGGTACCTTATGGACTTCTTTACAGGGAGAAATGTAATGTAACCCTTATTAAAATATGTTTTTGCTACTGTTAACATTGCTAGTGGTGTGTATAAGGATTAAAAATGGATACATGTTTTTTCTCCCATGTTCAGCATTAACTGCAGCAGAATGTTCTCAGATCTGTTATAGATTTTTATCACAACCCTTTCTGCCACAAATTTCATGCAGATCTGAACCCATAGATCAAGGGGGGAGAGAGGACGGATGAAGCTTTGCCCTTGCTCTCCTCTTTATGCATAAAAGACCTAGCTAAAGGTCTTTAGTGCAGGGTTTTGTTTGTTTGTTTGAAGTCAGTGTGTGGTATTTTTTCTTTGTGTGGGAGGGATGGAAACATACTTGACTTAGTATTTAGATGTGCTGTGGCATGCTCTTCAACATCTTTATTAATGATCTGGATGCGGACATTGAGTCCATCATCAGTAAATTTGCAGATGACACCAAGCTGGGGGCAGGAGTTGATCTGCTGGAGAGTAGAGAAGCTCTGCAGGGGGACCTCAACAGGCTGGACAGATGGGCAGAGTCCAACGGCATGAGATTTAACACATCCAAGTGCTGGGTTCTGCACATTGGCCACAGCAACTCCATGCAGAGCTACAGGCTGGGGTCAGAGTGGCTGGAGAGCAGCCAGGCAGAGAGGGACCTGGGGGTGCTGGTCGACGGTAGACTGAACATGAGCCTGCAGTGTGCCCAGGCAGCCAAGAGGGCCAATGGCATCCTGGCCTGCATCAGGAACAGTGTGGCCAGCAGGAGCAGGGAGGTCATTCTGCCCCTGTACACTGCACTGGTTAGGCTGCACCTTGAGTACTGTGTCCAGTTCTGGGCCCCTCAGTTTAGGAAGGAGGTTGACTTGCTGGAACGAGTCCAGAGAAGGGCAACGAAGTTGGTGAGGGGTTTGGAGCACAAGCCCTGTGAGGAGACGCTGAGGGAGCTGGGCTTGCTTAGCCTGGAGGAGACTCAGGGGTGACCTTATTGCTCTCTACAACTACCTGAAGGGAGGTTGTAGACAGGCGGATGTTGGTCTCTTCTCCCAGGCAGCCAGCACCAGAACAAGAGGACACAGTCTCAGGCTGCGCCAGGGGAGGTTTAGGTTGGATGTTAGGAAGAAGTTCTATACAGAGAGAGTGATTGCCCATTGGAATGGGCTGCCGGGGGAGGTGGTGGAGTCACCATCATTGGAGGTGTTCAGGAGGAGACTTGATGGGGTGCTTGGTGCTGTGGGTTAGTTGTTTGGGTGGTGTTGGATTGGTTGATGGATTGGACGCGATGATCTTGAAGGTCTCTTCCAACCTGGTCTGGTCTATTCTATTCTAGTCTATTCTAATGTCTGCACTATTGCTGAAATGGAACAGCTGACGACTGGGGCCACAGTAAAAAAAACCACACAATGGGTTGTCATTATAACCTGGTCAAAACTGGTACCATATGAGGTTGAGTATTTTTAAAACTAAATTGCTGACGACTACTTCTTCACATTTGAGCAAAAGCTGCTTTTTTTTTTTTTTTTTTTGCTCCTGTGGGAAGTCAAAACTCCGTGTGTAATGACAGAGTCAGAATAGTGTGTTCGGAATAGGGTGGCACAAGCCGCTGTTTCACACTTAAAATGAAGGTGACTCAGTGTAGGCGCCCGGCGTTTCCTCACAGGGCAACGGCTTCTGCTCGCCGCCGATCTTCCCCCTCAGCGACGCCTCCAGCAGCCTCGCCCCTGAACCTCGGCCGCAGCCAGCTGTGGCTGAGGCCAGGCCAGGCCAGGCCGGGCCCTCCCTTACGCAGGGCCCCAGCAGCCGCCCGGCCACACACGCTCGGGAGGCGCCAGCGGCCTCTCACGCGCGCGCCTACCGTCCGCTCTTTCGTCCCCGGGGTGCGGTCGGGCGCCACCATGCGAGGGCAGCAGCGCCGCCCTTCCCGGGCCAGCGCGGACGGCGCACAAGATGGCGGCTCCCATGGAGCTCAGCTGCTGGGGAGGCGACTGGGGGCTGCCGTCCCTGCACCCGGAGTCTCTAACCGTTATGGTAACGCCTGGCGCCCCCCCCACCCGCGGGAGGGAAGGAGGGAGGGATGAACGGACGGTCGGCGCTATGGGCTTGCCTGCCGCCGGCATGACTGTCCGCGGGGCTCTTGCCCTTGGGAAAGGTGGCTGCGCCGCCACCGAGGGGCGCGCTCGTCCCCGTAGCCTGAGTGCCTGAGGCTGGGTGCGTTCCGGGCGAGGGGCCCGCCGCCGCTGCTGTGCTTGGCCGGGATGACGCGGTGGGGCCTGGCGGGTCGGCGCGGCCGCCGGCCTTTCCCCACAGGGAGCTGCCTCGATGCGGACCCTCGAGCAGGGCTGATGCCCATTCTGAAGGCGCTGTGCGGTCTCCGTCGCCGCCTGGTCCCAGCCTTAACTGGTAGCAGTTCCTAGGAATTAATTAGGGCACTGCAGTCCGACTAAAAGCAAATGCGCATTTGCTTTTCAGATCGGCTTCTGTACCCGAAGCCGCTTAGAACAACTTTTAAAGTTGTATTACACTTCCTTACACATAGTGACTGCATTTCCCCCTCCCCCCCCCCCCCCCCCCCCCATCTTTTTTTGTAGGCTTACGCCAAATTTTCTGGTGCTCCCCTTACAGTGAATACTATAGATAACTCTTGGAGGGCTCCAAAAGGTACCACCTTTGTATTTGTTTATTCTTTTAATTACAGTCACGTTTAAGATGTGGGTTTCCGGTTCTGCAGTGTTTCTGAGTCTGCTGTGCTTTTGTGTTCATGATTAAGTTCCTCTAATGAAAGCTGTCTGCTTTTGCCATACAACAATAAATGACTTCACAGGATTGAGTATGATGAATTTGTGGAAATAAAATAATAGAAAACAAAGTGCCTCAAAGGACACTTCATTAGAATGCGTTTAGGTGAAGCAGTGGGCAGGCAACAAAGCTGTGGGGTCAATTGGGTGCATGTATTGATTTAGAGAAGGATGAGAAACTCAGTAAGTTTCATGTATTATGCTTTTATTACAGCTCTGGACACAGGGTGATCTTTCCCAAAGGCCTGTGTAACAACAGAGATTTCAGTACAGGCTTATATGCAAAAAGTTATCTATCTAAAGTGACAGAGGTATGTTGCTATTTCACAGAAAATCCAGGTGCTTGCTGCCTGTACAAAAGTTATCTATCTAAGAATGACAGAAGTATTTCACAGAAAATCCTGGTTCTTCTTCGAAGTCCATCTGCCCCCTCCTGTATTCCAGCCAACCATAATAAGGGGTTCATCAGTTTCGTCATTTCATTAAATTGGGTGTCTCCTTATCAACTCTGTTTTACTCTGTTGTCTTGTTAAACTCAGTAATTATTTTTGAAGAATTTTCCACTCACCAAGGATTTTCTGCTTATCAGTTCCCCCCTTCCTTACATCCAATAGTATATTCCTATATTATATTTTCTTAAAATAATTTCTTGTTTCCAGCTCATGCCTAAGGTTATCATTCTTATACTTCTGGTATGATTCCACACCACTTTTTCCAGTACACATAACTATCTTAATCAAAACTAATATTAATACTATTAATATGATAATCATTGCAATTCCTACCAACAGCTGTTTAAGCCAGGAAATTTTGGGCATCCATGAGGTTAATTCTTCCCAGAGGTTTGAAAATCCGTATGATGTATCATCCTTGCTCACCTCATGTAGTACTTGCCCTTGTTCCCATATTTTTTGTTCATCAGTTTTAATTTGTCCTGACTTATCTATGTAAGTGCAACAAGTGGTGTTAATCAAGGCGCACTCACCCCCCACCCATTTCTGCTGTAATAATATCCAAGGCCAGATTCTGTACTGCATCAGCTACTGAGCAGTGATTTCTGCATCATCTTTCTCATGCTGACAGTTTTGAAAACCACTATCAGATGTGGTCACCCAGACTAGTGGCCCCCAAGTCCAACAGTTAAATTAGTTCGCAAAGCCAATTCCTGGCTAACATTTAAATATGTATTTCCTTCCCATCCCTCAATAGTATTAACCAACAAACAGGCCACAATTACTGATACATCTTGAGCTTTTTAGGGGTCCCTGGGATTTGCGTTTTCGTTATCCCACTGAAGTCTTCTTGACTCGGGTGTGGTGGATCCAGGCAGCTTGTTCCTTGATTTTTAATGGCTGTGAAGGATCAGTAGCACCTGATACAGTCCTGTCTACTTGGGCTCCAGAGGGTTCTCTGAAAGAGGTCTGACATAGACTACTGGACTGGTCTGTCTAACCCTCTCACATGGGTTCCAATCACCTGTTTGTTAACAGTGCTCAGGTTCTCACATATCTGCTGAGCACACTTGTTCAACATTTCCTCTCTGAATTGCCCTGTTTTGGAAGGGTCCATAGTTCCTACTACATAAAATCTTTCAAATGGGCTCAAACCTTCCTTTGTCCTTTACTTAGTTCGAATTCACAACAGGGCAATTGGTAATGCTTGTGGCCACAGAAGGTTTGCTTCCTGTCTGATTTTTGATTAAATGGTTTATTTTCTCCACTTGTCCACTTGAATGTGGATTAATAAGGGGTGTGGAGTTGCTAGTCAATCTGTAAGATTTTACTTGTTGTACCACCTTGGCCACAAAATGAGGTGCTCTGTCTGAGGAAATAGCAGCAGGTACCCCAAAACGAGGTATTGCCTCTTGTAACACTGTTTTAGTAACCTCTGGTGCTTTGTGCGACAGGGGAATGCTTCTGGCCAACCAGAGGTGTCAATACCAACAGGTGCCTGTATCCCCACTTTCTTGGGAACTCAGTAAAATCGATTTTCCATTGTTGTCCTGGATAATTTCCTTTGCTAATCTGTCCCAACCTAACCCCTCTCAGTATCACAGTATAATTAAGGTTGGAAGAGACCTCGAGGATCATCGAGTCCAACCTGTCTCCACAGACCTCATGACTAGACCATGGCACCAAGTACCACGTCCAATCTCCTCATGAACACCTCCAGGGATGGTGACTCCACCACCTCCCTGGGCAGCCCATTCCAATGACGAATGACTCGCTCAGTGAAGAACTTTCTCCTCACCTTGAGTCTAAACCTCGTTACTTTGGGCTTAGCCTTAAGACACACCTCACATTGTCGGATTATCTGTTCTACTGTGATGTACAACTTTTGTGCTATGCACTCCTGAACCAATGTTCCATACATGGCTTCTGTTCTCCAATGAGTCTTGCATGTTCCATCTGAACAAAAGTCCAAAGAAGGTTAGTAGGTATGATTAACTTCCCATCCAGTGTCTTCGCCCAGCCCTTTCCTCTCCTAATCCCTAAGAGGTCTTTGATTAATTTCTCTATGCTATACACAGGTTCTGGCTCTTTTTGCTCAATTGACAGTTTACCATTTGGGATCAAAACAAACTCTGCCACCTTCCTCTCCTCCCTGGCCACCCTTTTAGCTGTTTCATCTGCCAGTCGATTGCCTTTTTCTTGACTGGCATTCCCTTTTTGGTGTGCTTTGCAGTGCATTACGGCTACCTTACTTGGCTTTTGCACTGCTTCCAGCAGTATTTCTTATGCATGTTTAGTACCTTTTCCTCGAGATGAAAACAATCCTCTTCCTTTCCAAATGGCTCCATGGGCATGTACCACCCCAAAGGCATACTTGGAGTCGGTCCATACATTTGCATATTTTCCTTGGGAAAGCTTAAGGCCTCTGGTTCTATTACCTCTGCCTTTTGAGTGGAGGTGTTACTTGGTAGGGCTTCTGCCTCGATTACCTCTTCTCCTGTAGTTATAGCATACCCAGCCTTTTCTCCCTGGATCACAAAACTGCTTCCATTGGTGTACCAGTTGTGTTCTGCCTTTGCCAGGGGTTCTTCCTTCAGGTCAGGTCTGCTGGAGTAAGTAGCCTCAATTGTTTCCAAACAATTGTGGATAACTGGTTCTCCATTACCTCCCTGGAGGAAAGTAGTTGTGGAGACAAACCAGTTTTGCCCCTTGGCTTCTAGAGCACCAGAGACAGTATGTGATACTAGGACTCGGATCTTCTTCATAGAGGGGTTTGACAAACAGGCCATAATTATAGATCCACAACTGGCACCACCCTGTCATTCCCCAAAAAGTTCAGAGTGCTTTTACTGTGTTTGGAAGTGGAATAGAACATGCAGTCTCTGTTCTTTCAGGGCCCAGTACTTGCTGTGCTGCAGTCAACTCATATGCCAAGTAGGTTACTTGCTGTTGTACCATTTGGGCCTTCTGTGGGGAAACTTGGTACCCATTAAGTCCCAGAAAATTCAGCATACTCACAGTCCATTTTTCATATTCTGCGCTGGTCTGGGTGGCCAGCAGGATGTCATCTACATAGTGTAGCAGAACAAGCCTTCTGGCTTGTCCCACTTTTCTGATTGGTTTCCAAGGATAGTGGGACTGTTCTTAAATCCTTGGGGCAAGACTGTTAAGTTAATTGACATTTTTGGTTAGTTTCTGGGTTCTTCCATTCAAAGGCAAACAACAGCTGGCTTTCAGGGACCAGAGGTAAGCAGTAAAAGGCATCTTTTAGATCCAAGATGCTAAACCATTCTAATTATGTTCTTAATTGGGTCAAAAGGGTATATGGGTTTGCCACCACTGTATGAATATCCTTTATTATTCTATTTATGGCCCTTAGGTCCCCACCCTCCAGCTGGTTTCCTTACAGGTAAAATTGGGGTGTTATAAGCTGATTCACACTCTGTTAGTAGCCCATACTTTAGGAATTTTTCTACAATAGACAAAACTCCTTCCCTATATTTTTCCTTAAGGGATACTGTTTTAACCCAACTGGTTGAGCTCCAGGCTTAAGGTCTGTTATCACAGGTAGGGCATTTTTTGCCCTTCTAGGCTGCTCAGTGTCCCAAACCCCAGGATATACTTGATCCTTTATGCTTTCTCTTATTTTGTTTTTCTCTTATTGAGGGCTCATTAGTGCACGATGTAAGACCTCAATTATCTCTTCCTTCCTTATTCTAAATTCTACCTTCCCCTTATTAAATTTGATTTCAGCTCCCAATGCTTCTAGCAAGTCCCTTCCTAGTAATGACTTTGAGGCATTTGACATATATAAAAACTTAGATAAGCCCCAGGTTTTACCCTATTTATATTTAAGAGGTTTAAAAAATATGCCTTCTCAGTTTGACCTGTAGCCATTACCGCAGAGACATAGTTCTTACCCAAAGGTAACAGTGCTTGATGTAAGACTGAAAAGGTCGCTCTCGTGCCAACTAGGAATTCCAGTTTATTTTCTTTTTCCTCTAGCTCCATTATAACCAGAGGGTCTGCTAGGGTATTCGTAGTCTCCTCCAGTCCTCCTTAATCATCCTCTTCCAGTTGTGCCTCTGTCCTATTTATCTTTTTCCTTTCTGGACATTCTCTTTTCCAGTCTCCCTTCTTTTTACAGATTGTACATTGATCCTTTTCTAACAGTACCATAGTAGGCCTTCTACTTTCCTGCAATGCTGCTACCAACATCCTCTTTTCTTTTCTCCAATTCTCTACCAAACAGACCACCAGCATACAACCAACATTCCCACATGAATTCTGCCTCTCAAACTTTTACAAACACTTTACCCTGGTTATTGCCAGTTTTTTAAAATAAAACCTAAGGAGCATTTTTTCAAGATTTCTCCTTGAAATTGACCTCCCTCCAAATCCAGTCATTAACCAATTTGGCAGAAAATAAACTGCCTTGTGTTCCAGCTTACCCTCAGATACCAGAGGGGCTGGGCTTAGATTTTGAGTGTTGTCCAATTCTATATAGTCATAACTTTAACTTCAACATCAAATTAATATGCTTAGACAATAATCATTTTCCAACAAACAAAATACAAGATAGCAAAGATATCTCAGAACCAAAAAAGGGCCTCCAATCACAGAACCAAAAGAATGCCTTTTTTCATACAGCTTAAGTGAATTTTTTTTTTCCATGCCAATTTGCATTTCACAGAAAATGAAATTTTAGTACTCCTTTACATTCTCCAACTTACCAGCTTTATCAGAATATAATTTCATGTCCTTTCTGGGGAGATACAACTTAATGCTACTTTCTTGTTCCTTGCCCTTGTGAACCTTACCTGTTACTGTCAAACATATATATATACATATATATATAGTTTAAACAAAACTCTTTACCTCTCTACTTCCAAGCGGACTCAAATTATTTCTTGGTGGATTTGCTCCTTTCCTTTCTTTTTTCCTCTCTGTTGGGAGGGAGGAGCAGGGAAGGGATTCTCAGCCTTGCCCCCATGTGAGCTCTTAAGTCCCAGTTAAGGCTCAAACCACTACACTCTTCAAGGTCCATCTGCCCCTTCCTGTATTCCAGCCAACCATAATAAGGGGAGTTCTTCATCAATTTTGTCATTTCATTAAATTGGCTATCTCCTTATCGACTCTGTTACCCTGTTTCTTTTTAAACTCAGTAATTATTTTTAAAGAATTTTCCACTCATCAACTCCTAGGATTTTCTACTTAACAGTATCAGTCAGGCAGTTGGAATGTTTGCTATAGTGAAAGCAAAACTTTAAGCTTTTTGCACTTATTTATAGTGTTAATAACTAGGTTTGTGTATAGAAATAGTGTGCTTTAATTATACATAATTTAACAGGCTGGTACCCTTTGAAATGGAATGTGAGCCTCAAAGTGTGACTTGCACCAGCTACGATGTTTAGTACTGTGTTAAGTTAGAGAGGTTGCCTCTGAAAAGGAGGGATAATCTAGTTGCCAGAGAAGTTAAGGTTTTGGAGAGGACTTAATTGTGTTGTATACTTCTACTTGCTTGTCTACTTGCTCAGGAGTTCACCTACTCTCTTGGTGCATTCCAGAGAGTTAAAAGCACTGCAGGGTTAAAATACTCCATCATTTACGCTTACCACATCATGAGTTTAGGCATTATGGTGTTCATGCCGAAGTTGCACCTCCTACTCTTGCTTTTCAGTGTACAATTTTTATGTTAGCAGAAAATACCAAAAATTATCTGGGTGTACTTGCCAAAAGTTCATTGGCTTTCTTCATGCCCCAAATACATAAACTCCATTAAAAAAAAACATAAAAAAAAAATCTCCAAATAGTGAGTATTGTTGATAAGTGACAATTTAATACTATTTATCAGCACAGTCATACTGGGCTCATTGTGGCCTAGTTAAAGAGATTTTACACTCTACAGTCTTTGAAGTTTGATGAGTGAAGGCTGACCAGTAAGCTTCTGGCATAAAGGAAATCCATGGTTATGGAGTAGTTCATATTTATATTGTGGCATCTTGGACAGTTATTATTGCAAGGTTAGAGAAACAAGTGGTTAAAAGGGATTTGAAGGGGAATGGCATATAAAAATTGGAGAAGAGGGAAAGAGGAGAAGTGAATGAGTTGAGAGGGTGGTTTGGCTCAGCTGGAATTTTTGTTTGAAGTTTAACATCTGAAACCCAGACAAGTATCCTGCTTTTGGAAGTACCAGATACCTGGCATAAGACGTTGGCTTCACTCTGATTGGATGTGGGCTTTTTTCTAGTGCATTGTTATTACTGAAGGACACAATACCCTAACTGTATTTGTGACCTTAGTGTAACTTTCTTGCTATGTAAAGCTTAGTTTATGTATTAGGAAGTGTCACAGTATGCTGCATAGAAGAGGAAAGTAGGTGAAATGACTGATTGCTTTCTAGTTAGAAGTCATCCATGTAAATTGTTCACTATTATTTATGCCTTCTAGGAGAGGTACCAGTTCTGATATCAGAAGATACCGTTATTTCTCAGCCAGCAAAAATACTAAACTTCTTAAGAAAGCAGGTGGGTTTCTTCCAAAAGATTTGTTTTCTCTGCCTTGTAGTGACTCTACATGTCCCCTGTATACATTGATGCAGGCTTCTGAAAACCTGGAACTCAATTTGGACCCAGTGCTTTCCTGTTTTTCCTACATGCATGACAATTACAAAATGCATTACAGATTACAGGTTGGTATTTGAGAGTTTGTTAATTATGTGAAGGATTTAAAAATAGGCACAAGAAATCCATTTATTGAAAAGGACAACAAACTGGCCTTAACTAAGCAGTTTCTCACTGAGCACCATGCTCTTAATTAAAATACTTCTAATGTCATTATGGCTTTGCAGACCTAGGATATTGTAATTTGGGAAGTGTGATTTTAATGGCTTAAATGAGCAATGTTCTCCCAGTGCTTTTTTGTGCTTTAAGAACAGTACATGCAGCATTGTTTTTAATCCACATGGTTTTTCTTTAGCTTGTAGCTTAAAAGTAGCTGCATGCATTTCTTAATACACATCTCAGTATTGCATAGTGAACTCTTGCTTGCCTTTTGCAGATCTCTGAGTGTTTTATTCACAAAGATTAAAACTATCTGGTTTCTTCTTTTCACAAAGTATAAAGATGTCTAACAAAGCACAGTGTCATATTCTTATTTCTAAGATGGTCCTCCACTCCACTACTATGATTTTAGAATAGAGATTCAGTTCCTGTTTAGTCAAGAAAATTATTTGATGAATGCCATGTTCATGAAACTTCAAATCTTCATGGGGAGAAAAATGGAATCTTAAAGCTCTGCATTTGAGATGAGATTTTAGACAGTTGTTTTAAAACTCTAAAGTACCATAGCCATTGAATGCCAAAGATTCCTTAATGTTGGGGGAAAAAAAGCCCTCTTTGAGTTAAACAACAATGCACTGGTTTTTTCCAGATACCTGGGGGTCAGCACTGACCCTTTGGTTGTATATTAATGCAGTGAATCTGCTCTCCTCAAAATCTTAGCAACGCTTCTAATGTACCTTAAGAGGATCCCATGTCAGAACTAAAAGCTCAGACAGCTGTAACAGCATGAATTTAACTGTGCATTTGGCCTCTTCTATTGTTAGCATCCAGTTGCCAAACTTTCAGAATGGTAATTAAAAGCAAAAGATGGGAATTCTTGCCTTTTTTTATGCTTACACCAGCTCAAGTGCCAGTTGTTTTGTCAAAAATAAATACAACGACTTGTCCGAGGTTTGCTGCATCTCTAAATCCTGAAAAATTGTCTCTATCTCTGGACAGTTTCTTGGAAAGCAAAGGTGTGGTGGTGAGAGAAGGCCCTCTAGGCATAGGAGGCCCCCAAAACCTAAGAATGGGAAACTGGAAAAGTGAGATGCAAGGTTGTTTGACATAGCTCTCCCAAAGAAGTAAAGAAATTATAGTGGGCTTTCTGTCCTGAAAAATGTTACATTTACTGACTTGATAGTTGTTCAGTTTGAAGCAATTTTGGGTGGCTTTGATGATCTTTTGGAAAGTTCTGTGTAGCACTACTGGTAATACAGTGTGTTTGTGGGTTTTGTGGTTTGTTTGATTTTTGTTTTGTTTTTTTAATTTGTAGAAATATAATGCTGATTATGAATTGTCTGCAAAACAAGGAGCTGATACACTGGCATATATTGCACTACTTGAAGAGAAGCTCTTTCCTGCTTTGGTAAGTATGGAGAAATACTTTCTAATGCTCAGAAGTTTTGGACGTGAACACTAGAAGAGGCATCCAATGTGAGAGACTAAATTAAAGTCTCTCAGACATAGTTCTGTCTGAAAAGCATTTGCTTTTTCAGTCCATTTTTGGAACTACTGCCTAGCAACTTCTGAAAAGGAAAGAGGTGTGTGTTTGTGGGGTGTGAAATAATAATAAGGAATTTGTAAAATGCATTTTATAAGGGTACCTATGAATGCTTTATTCTTTTATGTGCTCTTCAGGAAACAATATCCTGAAAACAGCTTTTTGTGGCCATTTTTTGTTTCATTCTTTTGAAAAAGCTTTGAGTAAGATGCAGTATGTCTGATGTGGGTTGCCCAGCCATGCAAGCCTTTTGAATGATCAGTTAGAACTTTTGAGAAATTAAAATACTGTCAGTAGTTTCTTTTTTGAATTCTAAGTAGCACATGGCTGTACCAATTTAGTGTACATATATATTAGAGCTATAAAAATCCCCTGACATTGTTCCTCTTGAATAACTTGGGCTTCAGTATGTACAGCAAAAAAATGCTCTGGCCAGCTGGTACCATAGTCTGGCCTCTTCAGCTGCCCCACAAGGTTTCAAATTTGTGATTTCATAATATCTTTTGTTTGAGGTTTATATAAAGTTGGAGGAAAAAAAAATGTAGAAAGTTCAAGTCTGATGCTGCACATCTGCAACTTCTTTTAAATGTGTTTTCTATGTACAGTGTATAAGTGTGTGTGTACATATATATATATGCACAAATAGGATTGTGTAAGGAATTTTATGTATGTGTATATTGGTCTACGTAATATCTTTGTTGTCTTTCTTTAAAATGGAAGGTAGCTGTTTGCTTAATTCCATACTCATACACTCAAATAGAGCCTGATTTGCTTAAATTACAATAGTTCCTGGTGTTTCTGCTTCTCTGATAGATCTCAGACATGAAAGTTTTAAGAAGATAGCTACTGTTCTTACTCAAATGCCAGTCATGTTTTTCTTTGTATTGCTACAGCTGCACACTTTCTGGGTTGAGGCTGAAAATTACTGTAGTGTGACAAAGCCCTGGTTTGCATCAAGGATTGCCTTTCCACTGAGTTTGTATCTGCCTGGAAAGATGTCCAGAGAAGCACTGAAGAGGATATTGCTGACTAGGGGTGGACCTCCACTCTACAGTCTCACTGAGGTGGAAGCACAGGTGTGTGTTGCATAGTAAAGAGTGTATGAGTTGGTACTGTGAAAGACAGGAGCTGAAACAGTCTAGCAGAGTGTCAAATAAGGAGCAGCGCTCTGCATACTAGCCTTGCTGTGCCTAGGGCTCTTAAACGGTCTTGTGTCTCATCAGATATACAGGGATGCCAAGGAGTGCCTAAATCTCCTGTCGAAGAGATTGGGAACATCTCAGTTTTTCTTTGGAGATACGTGAGTGTAATTTATTTTTGTTTTTTTTCTTTTAATGACTAAAGAAACAGGTACCACATGACTCTCTAAACACTGAAACTTCTTCTTAAATTTGATGGACTGTTTAAAGTGCTACATGGTAGTTTTGTCTCACACCCTGCTTTTCAGATTAATCTGAATGAGCACAAACAGGGCACAATATGATTTTTGGAGTAAGGCAACGTGGTGCCTTCCTTGTCCTGTATTTTTACACGGAGATAGAAGCTTCCTAGAGCTGCTAAGAAAATGTGTTTTACCTAATTAGTTAATGTAGCATCAGAGAATGCTTTTCAAGCCATTGAATGTCACTTCCTGTGCTTGTATGTATAAATAGTGCTGTAAGCCTCAGATGTTACAGCTACCTACCTGGGGAAGGAGTGTAGGTCTGAGAACACCCCTCCTGATATGGTGTGTGCAGAGAGCAGGAAGTAGATACTGCCCACAAAGTCGCAGCAACAGGTCCTAAGAAGGATTTGTTCCTTCAGCCACTGAAGTCAGACCACTTAATGAGAGACAATCCTAGCACCCTGGCATACAAGAAAATGGTGCATTGTAAGTGTCGTGATGCCTTACCTCAGACACTGGGGTGGTTTTTTGTTTTGTTTGTCCCTCTTTTCAGGCCTACCACCTTGGATGCCTTCGTGTTTGGTTTCCTTGCACCCATTTATAAAGTATGCTTTCCTAGAGTACAGTTACAAGAGCATTTGAAACAGCTTCCCAATCTGTGTCGATTCTGTGATGATATTTTAACTTGCTACTTCAGGTTAACTGTTGCAGGTAAGATGCATTTCTTTTCCTCTTTTTTATCTTGCATAGTATTGTTTGGATTAGGACTCGAGGATTCCATCTGTGAGTTGAGGCAGAATTAGATTTTGTGTAGGTTATGCTATTGCTTCTTGGGGGAAAATCAGGTAAAGAAACTTCTGAAGTTGTGCAGAAAGGATTGTAAATTTAAAGCAAGCGTTAATAATCAGTTTAGACCCTGTGAAGTGTTGACAAAATGCACCTGCATCTGTGCTGTGGCTCATGCTTAGTACTTCTGTTATTCCCACATGGAATGGCTCTTCTGCTTAAATTGTTCTTAGGATAAAAGAACTGCATGACCTTTCTCTCCAATGTAGGTTTATTTTTTTACAAGTTTAAAAGCTTTTGTAAATTACCTTTTCACTCTTCATCTTTCTACCTTCACTCTCCAGGCCATTCTCCATCTGGACAGGATACAGCAGATGCTAATCTGCAGAAACTCACACAGCTTGTAAATAAGGAATCCAACTTGATTGAAAAGGTCACTTTTGCTTCAGTTTCTAGATTTCCTGCTTTGTTGTGGTTGGTTATTCACAGATATTCTTGCATGGACATTTTAATTGCTTATTTTCTAGTGAGTTTATATTGAGGGGCAGGAAGAATAGTGTCTAATTTGAAAGGAGTAATGAATGAGGCCTCTTTACTTAAATATTATTACAATCAAAAGAACATTGTCTTCCAAGTGTCCACACTAAAAAAAGTACATTCCAGCAAAGGAGGAGGCAGATGAGTTGATCACAACTCAGAAGCTGTTCCATAAGTTAAGACTGATCACAAGCTCTCCTTGCTCCCAGCTGAACACTACAGTGACTAACTTATAGTCACTTTTCTGCTTGTTCTACATCAAGGTTTTGCTTCTTTATATTCTTTGTTTCTAAGGCTGTCACTCAGCACCTGTCAAAAGCTATACAACTTAAATGAAGAATACTTGTGAACAATTAGTCTACTGATGCAGACAGAGCACTTGAACTAGAGAGCTACAAGACATTTCTTCCTGAAAAAATTCAGTGTATGAAATGGATCATTAATTGTGAGAAGCTTCTGTAGCACTAGTTATTGACTGCATCTCTTCTTTGTGGTATTGAAGTGCAGCTGTGCAAGTTTTAGAGTGGTTTACACAGACATTTGTCAGGCATGATTTAGGTGAAGCTGATCCAACCTCAAGGAAGTGGAATGGACTAGACAACCTCTTGAGATTTCCTGTGTGTGCTGTTCTGTGATCGTGTTTATTCTGCAGCATCTAGACTCTTTTTGATACCACATTATGCATGGGGAATTAGATGATTCCCTATGAGAATGTAAAATCTTTGTATTCAGAAATTAATTTAAACCTGTCTTTGAAAAGGTCTTATCACAACTTCTTTGTTAAATGCTTCTTGAAGTATGTAACTGATCTAAACTTAGCCAGCACCTCCATAGCAGTTCAAATGTGAAAAAGATTTGTTCTTGCGGGGTACTTAATGTGCAAAAACATCCACTGATGTTAGCAGTTTGGCTTTTGATCTGCTTTCTATCAGCGATTGGCTATTTCACAAAACTGAAAGTTTGATCTCTTAGAAGAAGGTAGCAATGTTGCTTTCTTCAGTAATCTTGATGAAACTGAGACAGAAGCACACCTGTTTGCCCTGGGTTTGATACAACAGATGTAATGGATACCAGCTCTAACACACGCACTTATTTGTGAGTGGAAAGGAACCAGTCCACTAGTTTTGACTGGGCCTGAAATAATGGGGTGAAAAATACCCCAAACCAGCATTAATGATGGCACCTCTGACAAATAGACTAATTGTATAGTTATGGTTTGCCACATTTGGCTCTCATTATTTCTCTGCAGATGGATGACAACCTTCGCAAGAGTCCCCAGCATCCCCCTCGAAAGCTAACGACACTCAAGCTTGCTGCAGGTGGAGAAGAAACAACTCCGCTGAATCGTTTGTCGCCTTGACAGCTTTTGTTGCCCATACACATGTGTTTGCCTTCAACTCTTATGAGCACCAGAGTGTATTTTTTCACATGAATGTTGTTTTGCAAGAAAAGGCTCTGCTAATGGTTATAAGTAGGGAAGAAATACAGCTTTACAATCTCTTACCTACCAGTGCTTTTAAGACATTACATAGTTCAGGCTGATCACACACTAAGCTAAGGCAAAAATTAACACAAGGCTTATTCCTGCAGATGTTAAAGTGATTTTGTACAGCGTATTTTTTGCATTTAGCCTAGCAGAAATGTTGACCAAAATTTAAAATTCCCCTTATGGAATGTTCAACATTATTTTGTAGCTTTGATTTTACTGTAATCATGTTACTAAATGTGAGTGGGTATACTCTTGTATCTCTCTGAAAATTAGGAAGTCCAGTTGTAAAATCAGTGAAAGGGCTGGGGAAGCAAATGAGATGTTGTTCTTCATGGCAGTGGAGAAGTGAAAATCAATAGGAAGTTAAATATTTTTTTATTGTACTTTCATGAATGCTTTGGGGTCTTGGATTTTAAGGTTGGTTGTATTTTTTAAAAGGTTGTCCTGTTGTACTTTCAAGGGGATTGCTGAAAAGCATTACTGACATTTCACATGTACTTGGTATTATTAGTCCTGTGTGAAACAGGCATAACCTGCACATAGGGTGATATCACATGCTGCAATGCTGTTAAGTTCAAATCAAAGAGGACTGACAGGTAGTGATATGGAGAAGCCTGACAAGAGACTTGACTAGCAAACATTCAGCTCTGTGTTGAAAGTTACTGGTTAAGGCTTTAGGAGAATGTAGGCTTTTCAGTTTGTCAGATGCCTTTAATTAGTTTTGTCTTTTTTTTTTTTTTTTATAAGCACTACAGTTCATTCAAAAACTAAAAAGCATCCAAATTTTTATTGTTTGACAGTCTGGTTTAGAGTTCTTTTATCTCTGCAAATGTATTGCATTGCAGTGCATATTTCTTCTGTTTTATTAAGGGACTTCTATCTCATTACGTTTTCTCTTAGCATTTTCCCATGGCAGTTCTAGAGACCCAAGCAATTCTGTTACAATAGAGATGCTGTAATTTTCTGTTGGCATCATACTGGCAGATTCTTCATGAGTGGCTGTAAAGAGAATTAGTAAAGAGATTGCCAAAGTCCCTTCCAACATCTGTGATTCTGTGAGCACTTTGGATACAGAGTTCCAGTAGCTATATACATGGATGACTGTTGTGCTTTTTTTGCCTTTTCTGGCCAAACTGAAAAAGTCTTTCAGATTCTCTGCAGCTACTAGTCATGTTTGGGGGATATAGAGAACTTATTTCCTATTTATTAAGACAAGACTGTAGATTGTGTACATACTATACTTTCAGATTTCATAGGAATGTAATATCTTTAACATTTCTTAATTGAAATGTTGAGTTTCTAATGAGCACTTTAAAATACTGTTTAAGCTTCATGCTTTTACTGGAGTATTTGTTTCAGTGATTTGAAGTTAATACAGCTCATGCTCATGATAGTTGCATAAAATGACAATCTACTACATATAAAATTAAGTCAAGTATTTAACATTTTTACTGCCTATATCTTGATAAGGTTTAAATGAGATCAAGTCTACAGTCTGCATTTTTTAAAACATGGCTATGGAGAAGATGCCTTAGTTTGTTGCACTTGTGAATATGTACACTCAGTCTTTAAAATCTCTTTGTAAAAAAGTCATTGTTCCAAGATTAAAATTTTTGATTTTTAGTGTAGCTTTGCTAGTGGTTTTCTGTGGAAATTATGCCAGGGTTTTTAGAACATTTTTCTTGTGAAAAAGTTTGTCTTGTCTGGGGGGGGAAAAACAATTAAAAAAAAAAATCCAAAAAACCCACAACCTAAACCTATGGACTGCTAGAACAAGAAACTGCAATCATTTAGTGTATCTGTGACATCAGATTTTAAACTTTGATCCCAGCTCTTCAGTTCTGAACCTTTCAGCACAGCTGCTTTTGGGAAGGGGGAGAAGGGAAGCATAGGTTTTCTGGTCTTACTAAATGTGAATGTTGGGCTACGTGACCACAAACCAGTGCCCAAGTAACTTACTGCATGGCATAGGACAATGGGTCTAGAGATCACAAGGTGTCTGCAGCAGTGGACACCATTCCAGACAACTTGTGAGGGTCCACAGCCATGCACCTTCTTCCTGTTTTTTGGTGTGGTGTTTGTTTTTGTTGTGTGGTTTTTTGTTGTTGTTTTTTGTTTTGTTTTTTGGTTTAGTTGTTTTGTCTTGGTGTGTTGATTTTTGTTTGGGCATTTGGGTTTTGGGGGTTTGTTTTTGTTTGGTTTGTAGGTGGGTTTTGCCTTTTTTTTCATGTGTCGTCCCCCTCCCCTTTTGGGTTGGGGGTTTATTTATTTATTTATTTTCTCCTCTTCTCTTTTTTTTGTTTTCTTTTTCCATGATGTTACTTCTGCTGATGTAGTTTAACACTCCATTAAGTAAAGCAGCTGATTGTATTTTATTCCTGGTTAAAATGGTTTACAGACTCAATTAAGTAGGTTTCCTCTCTTGCTTGTCATTGCAGTGTAAACCTGTGGTGGATTCACCCCCCCACGTAGCAGGTGCCTACCAAGCTACTGTATCACACCTCTCCTAAAGTGGTCAGGGAAGGGAGAATGAACAGCTTGTGAGTTGAGGTAAGGGAGTGATCATTTGGCAGTTACTGCCACAGGCAAAACAAACTCTGTTTGGGAAAATTAGTTTAGTTTACTACCAATCAAATCAGGGTAGGATAATGAGCAGTAAAGGGAAATCTTACAACACATACCTCCCTGCCCCTCCCCTCTTCCCAGGCTCATCTTTACTCCCAAGTTTTGTACTTTTCCCAACAGCAGCAACTCAGCAGGATGGAGAATGGGGGCTGCAGTTGGTTCATCTCATGTTTTCTCTACTGCTCACCCTTCCTCATATGAAGGACTCCTCACACTCTGTCCCCTGCTTCAGTGTGGCACCCTGTCCATGGGAGATGGTCTTCCATTAACTTCTCCAATGTGAGTCCTTCCTACAGGCAGCAGTTCAGAGCTGCTCCAGTGTGGGTGCTTTCCATTAGGTGTAGTCCCTCACTGATGGATCTCTCAAGCATGGATCCTCCACAGTGTCACAAGTCCAGCCAGCAAACCTGCTTCAGTGTGGGCTTCTCTTTCCATGGGGCCACATGTCCAGCCAGGAGCCTGCTCCACTGTGGCCTTCCCACAGTGTCACAGCCTCCTTTGTGTATCCCTGTGCTGTGGCTTGAGATCCTTCATAGACTGCAGGGGAACAGCCTGCCTCACCAAGGTCTCCATTCCAGGTTGTGGGGGAATCCCTGCTCTAATGCATGGAGCACCCTTCTTCACTGACCTTGGTGTATGCAGAGCTGTTTCCCTCATGAATTCTCACTCCTTTCTCCCAGCTGCTGTTGCACAGGCTTTTTTCCCTTTCTTGAATATGCTGTCACAGAGGTGCTGTCATCATCACTGATGGGCTTAGCCTTGGCCAGTGGAGGCCATCTTGGAGCTGGCTGGCATTGGCTTATAGCACGTACCCCAGAGCTTTCCACTCAGCACCTGGCCACTGTCGTCTTTCAGCCCTAGCAGTACCGGTGGAAAAGCCACTTTACTCCACCTAGCTGGCCCAGGCATTTTAGCCATCATACATGCTCTGGCTTATGCTGTTGGGACCTCCCAGTTGTGTGCCTGTTGAGCAGCAGCTTTAAGCAGCTTTGCCTCATCGAACATTTAGTCCCTGAAGCAGCTCAGGGAGCACCTATGGGGCAGCTTTACCTCCAGAGCTTGGAAGTGCTAGTCCCTTCTGGGGAAGGTGAGAAGTGGTAGAGCATAGGCACATTCTGGGTGAGAAGCTATTCTGTTGACTCAGCCACTTGCCAAGCATATGCCCATGTGATGTCTGGCATACAAGCCTCTCAGCAGCACTGCTGCTCTGCATTTCTGAGAGACCCAGCATTGCAGGGGTGATAGTGCCGTACTGTGTGTCCTAGTCTGGACAGCAGGGCAGAAGCCAAGCTCCACTGCGTTGGTTTACTCCTTGAACTACGAGATCTCCCCAGCTACCGGGAGGGCTAGGGGCAGCTCATTCTGGAGTAGAGCTCTATATCAGAGGTGGCTACCAGGAATGCAGGTGAATTTTTGCATGATCTCAGGGATGTGTTGAAGCAAACAAGGGAACAAGGCAGTTCAGTGGTTCTTGTACTGCACCGGTTTGCTAGGTTTGAGTGAAGCAAAGCTCCTGGGAACAGATCCCAGGTACCAAATGACATCAGATCAGGCTGGAATGAGAAGCTGGGAGGGAGAAGGAAAGAAAAGGTCAGAAAGTGAAAGGCATCAGGGGCATCTGCTTTAACCCTCACTAAAGTGTGTGTGAGATTTTCCAGTATCACTGTACCTGAGCTGTGAAACACAGCTTCACTATCTACAATGTACTGCTCTTGTGGGAAAAGGTGAGTGGAATCTATTGACTTGCTGCAGGTTTTGAAAAATAAAAGAAGTTACCGGTAATGTGGTAGGCCAGTTTGCCTCAGTACAAGGCCAAGTGAAGAAGGCTTATGGAGTTTCATTAAAAGCTGTGCTGAGACCAGCAATGATAGGACAACTTCAGTTGTATGACAAGTAAGATCGTGCAGTAAGTCAGCTGATGGCACAAAGTTGTACCTCAGCTATGTTCAGCTGCCTCTTGCCCATTCCCTTATTGAACCCACATGGGATGTTTTTTTTTTCATCATGAATGTCAATGTTCCAAATTTTTCCAGTGTTTGAAGTGCTGTATGTGGGGTCTGTTGGTGATTTACTGTTATCAAAATACAGAATGTTTCTGGTCCTTAAGTTAACTAAGAGTGCAGAGAAATTGCATGACTTTGGGTTTCAAGAAGGCTCATTAAGTAGAAGCAGTTCCTGTGTAAGCATCCGGTGCCCAGCTCAAATTTGCCAAGCTCTTTGACAAGGGTGGCTAGGCAGCCCGCCAGTTCACACAAACACCTCATGGTTTTAGTTTCCAAGAGCATAGCTGTGAGAGAGGGATATCACACAAAAGGAAGTGTGAGTCTCTGCAAAGCTGCAACTTAACCAAAGCAACCTTCAAGTGATGGAGGTGGGAGTCCAGTTTTACTTTCACAAATTGCAGAATCACAGAATGTTAGAGGTTGGAAGGGACCTTAAAAATTATCATTGAGTCCATCCCTCCTGCCAAAGCAGGATCACACTGCAGCAAGTGATCATTCATTGGTTGCTGCCAGCTGATTTACTACTGGCACAGCAGCAACTGTTTAAATGGCAGTGATGGTCATACTGGGAGCTGTCCTTCAGTCGTTGAGGAACAGGCTGTTGTCCTTACTGTACTGCACACAGCATCCCTGTTTCTGCCTGTTTCCCTTTGATGCCTCACTCTCTGTTGACTATCATAGTTATTATCTCCTGTCCTTGTTCTCACAGGGCTAAGAACAGGGCACCTGCAATTACTGCTTATTTAGGTAGTTAGGTCAAATGAAAATGGCTGGTTTTCTTTTTTCCATGCATTTTAGATGGTTTTATGTCAAATCTTAGGTCTCCTTTTCTAACATTGCTCCATTCCTACAGCCAGCTATTTCAACTTATATTTAACTAGCATTACATAGTCAGATATTGAAGGGAAAGTAGGTTTTCATGCAGGATCCAGCCACGGGGTATTTCTGAAGGACTCAAAAATCCCCCAACACCCAGAAAGATGAGAGAGGGAGCTTTTGGTCTCACTGTCAGCAGGAGAGACCAATATTTGGTTAAATGGGGCTGGGTAATGGGTACTTGGGTAAGGATTTCCCAGTGAGTTTTGCTCTTAGTTGTGGCCACAATGGGAGACATCTCTAGAAATGCCTAAAACCATCACAAGTAGCATGTTCCACTTCCCAGCAGCAGCCATGGGGAAGAGTAAGGGCTGCAGCAACTTCAGAGCCAGTGGCACATATTCTGCTGAAACTGTCGCTGTTGGAGGATGTGAAATTTTGAAACCTATTTATTCTACCAAAAAATGTACTGTTTTGTACAGAAAAGATTGCTCATACTCACATAAGAAATTGGAGAGGGAGGGAAGGGAAATATGGATACAGAACAGGCACATATTTGCCTGGAATAGTTTATACTCTGTGATTATATGGCAGAGGGATTTAATCTCTCTGCTCTGAATTAAGGAATGAGAACTCATTTGGCTGCTCTACAGCTCTAGGTAAGTGTCTGAACCAGTGGATTAGTGGCTTTGCTGCAATGAGCAGAGATACATTATTTTCCACCAAAATCCTTGAAAGGTTGTTTCCTCTGTGCAGAATGTGAAAAACTCAGAAATGCTCCTGACTTCCATGGCAGAAGAAGGAAGTTTCCCATCTGTTCTATCTGCTTCCTTAGCAGCTCACAAGGACTGTTCTGTTTTTCTGGCTTCCTTATTTTAGCTGAGCCAGGTAGCTCTCTTCACAGAGGGGAAAAAAAATGTTGAAATGCTGTTGACAATCGGCAGCACCTAGTGTAGGGAATATATCAAGAGAGTGACGTGCTGAGAAGGACTGAAGTAGGACTATTTCCCTGAAGTGTACTTTGTGGGAGGCACAGTAGCTGCTAGATACCACCTGCAGGCATAAGCAGGCCTTGAGAGCAATCTCCAAGGAGAGTTTGTAGCCCTGTCCAATATGCATCAAATGCCTCTAGAGTCCAGTGATCAGCTGGGATTACAGTCCTCCAGTGGAAGACAGTGGAAAGAGTAGGACATTACTGTCTTGATCCAGAGAGGGAAAGAGGCTCAGTTCTTGCGAATAATTCCTGTGTTATGAAATTAGAGGCCGAACGAGGCCAAAACATCAACAGCGAGGCTATTTATTACACAAATAAAGTGGGTGGATCAGAAGGAGAGAGAGAGAATAGGGGGAGAGAGAAGAGGGAGAGAGAAGAGGAAAGGAATTACATTACCACACCCCTCACCCCCCTAGACAGTTTGGGTCTGTGGAGGAAAGGTGCTGCAGCTTTGGCATGGAGGAGATGTTGTCCTTGTTGGCTGTGCTGTCCTCTGAGCAGCCTTTTCAGCTCCATGAGTTGTAGCAGGTGGAACTTAGGACACGGAGAGAGGGTTCCTCTTGGTCTGCTTCTTCCAGGCTACATGGTGATGTCTCTCTCATTTTTCTCTCCTGGTATTCTCTCCGTTTTTCTTCAGAGCAGCATTGCCCCAGTCTTTGCCTTCTCTCTGTTTTCCTTCTCCTGAGCCAGTAGTTGCTCAGATATTTTTAGGTATGAGTCCAGGTGGTGAATATGCATATTCCAGAGAGTATTGATAGCAGTAGCCTCTGCCCATTATTTCCAGGGCAGCTGCAGTCGGGTGAGCAGTCTTTATCTATGCACCTTCCAGAGAGTCATCGTGGCGTCTGTCCAATACACATCAGCTGTTTTCTGGGCAAGCAGCAAAGGTGATTTTATCTTTGTTGAGTCACATCAAGAGAGACAAGATTTAGTCTCTCACAATTACCCATATTTCTCCTCAAATTAAAAGCTCAGCTTTCCTTTAGGTCACACTTAGGCACACTCAAGTCAGTTTGGTGTAGAAGGCCCCTGATTTACGCTGGTATGTCTTGATGCTGGTATTGTGCCATTTTGCTCACCAGCCTGAAGGAGACTGAACCTGAAGTTGCCAGCTGTTCTTGTAATTGTTTATTGAGTTTGATTTGAGAAGTTTCAACATACTGGGGTGCTCCCAGCATCCCAGCTTTGTCCTGGAGATTAATAACCAGTTGGCAGTAGGTCAGGAGACAAAATGAATGGATGCTCTTTGTCTTCAGAAATTCACCCATAGGCATGACAAGTGCTGAATCTGAACAGGCCTGATACACAGCTTAAATAAGAAAAGCTGGGATATCAGTGACAGAAAAGTGGAGGCAAAAGTCTCTTTTACTAATCTGTACTGTTTATAAAGGAAAACAGTCAAAGATGAGTCCATAGCAATTTTAGGGCCTTTTGTTTAATGGTCAGTGTGGACATTGTTAAGAGTATTTTCCCACTGTGTTTTCTCTTTTATCAAGATGTTGTCAGTTCTCTGCACTGACTGTTGCCAGTGCTCCTATGCTGAGTTTCTGAGTAGGCCAGATTCCTTGAGGGAAGCTCCTGGGTGCTGGCTGACTCATCTGACTACAGGAGAGGTAGATGTTCCTGAGAAATGCAAGGTACTGGCTTCCAGAGCTCCTCTAAATCTCACATGAAGTTTCTAAAGTGATTTGTAATCTGGAAAATCTTTACAGCATACTAGTTTGCTGTTATATTTGGCAGGAAGATTTCTTTACCTCCTTCACAGTAAGGGCATGCATTTGTAGAAAAGTCCTGCTGGCATCTGCATGAGACTGCACTTTCCACTTCAAAGTTCTTAACTCACAGCTCTGGCTCTCAAAATTCTTGCATGCCTGTTGGTTTCTTGTGCCTGACAAAGTCTGATATAAAAGAAAACTCAGCTCTGGCACAGGGGCAGGTGTCTCATTTCCTGTATCACAAGATGTGCACCTAGAGAAAGAAACAGTAAGGTCAGAGTGACATCTGCTTTCTGAATGTCATGCTATGTGAAGGCCTTGTTGTTGACAGTTTGCACTGTTTTGGTGTGTCTGCTGCTCTGTTAAAGAATTATTGAAATTGCATATTGCTACAGGAGACACACTGCAAAACAAAACCAGACCACATTTCTTCCAAAGGCTGTTTGAATATAGTAAAATAAGCTACACTTCAGGAAGTTGCCCACAGAATGCAAACCATCTGATTTTCATTAAGCAATTAACATCTAGTTCTTAACAATAATGATACCCTTCGCATTCTATTTCAGCCTGATTTTATTAGCTTTCTTGTGTGCTTTCAGCTTTAATAACACTAACAATTCCTTCTGTTGTAGGTTTAACAGATGTCTCCCTGGGTCTTGTTTTGGATAATTCCTACCAAAATTTATGTAATTAGCATATGAAGGTAACATGCCCTGAAAACAACTGAGATAGTAATTTGAAGTTGATACATATGCATGTAATTTGCCTACTAGTTTATGCTGACTACATCTGATGGCAGATATATTGACTTGCCCCTATGTTCTTGGCTCCCATGATTTTACAGAACTGTAAAGCTGCCTGGGGAGGTGGTGGAGTCACCATCATTGGAGGTGTTCAGGAGGAGACTTGATGGGGTGCTTGGTGCCATGGTTTAGCTGATTAGGTGGGATGGATAATAGGTTGGACGCAGTGATCTTGAAGGTCTTTTCCAACCTGGTTTAGTCCATTCTATTCTATTCTCTGCTATTCTCTGCTATGCTATGCTATGCTATGCTATTCTGTTCTAATTTTTCCTGATGCACTTTTACAGAAACCTCCAGTGATGTCACAGGATGAGCATTAGCTCAGCAAACAGAATAGCTTGACCTGGCATAAATGTTTGCACTGCTTGTGCTCCTCTGCTCTTCATCCTTTTCCAAGACCTTCTCAACTACTTAATAGCTGAATTCTGCAAGAAGTTAAAGGTAACTTGAGGTACATCACAGGAAGGTACCCTGTAGTGCTTGGTGGGATGCTGCCTTTCAGAAGGAGAACAGGCTATTTTCCTAGGCTTTCTATTACCGTATGGAAAAGGATATAGTGAACTAAATATTTTTGCAAGGAAATTATTTACAAAAAGATTTCACTTCTTTGACTCAAGCATTTCCCTTGTTTGACCCTCAGAATATAAAGACATGAGTTCTGCCATCACTGTTCAGGCAGAAAGCCTGAAGAAATTTTGGATTGAAAGAGTGATGTTATTTCTTGGACCTGCAACTTAGAACATCATTCTTACAGAATGGACTACATTGATTCTTACTGTGATTTAGTATCTCCTCACTAATGCACTTGTATGCTGAAGCAAGACACAGAAGAGTCTTCAGCACTTTGTTATATTTATTTGAACCACACAGCTGTAGGCTGGGCAACCTGACAAAATCTTCCAGTGATTGGCCTGTCTCAGCCTAGTGTGCAGCTCTGTCACCTCTGGAGACAGACCTCCCAGATGCCCTTGGAGGGCCCAGCTGCTGATGGGATCACTTTATTGGTTCATCAATGGTGAAAGCAAAGAAATTGTTTTACAGCTCACAGTATTACTCCAGAGAAGTTACAAAACAGCAGACCCGAACAAAGCTACTGTACTGGGAGCCTGTTGTCAGAGAAAGAGCTGGAGCAGCAAGCAGCATGTCCACAAAGAAAGAATCCTGCATGAGGGCCTGATAGCACATGTATCACCTAGGGTCTGTAATCCCCTTGCCTGACTTCCAAGGTGTGCCATCACACCTTATGCTAAAAGTACATTTTATTTTAAAATACTTTGGCAAAGGCAAAGATACTCAGAGTACTCGAATGGAGAGCTGAAATTTTGTATTGATTCCTCAAAAGAACTATCAGGGTAGATATTCTTAACCATGTGTTATTTGTTTGTTGAACTAACACAGTAATTTTTTACCCCAAAACATTTATCAGTAAGAATTACCTGGGGCTTCTGACAGAATTATTCAGACAGGAAAAAAAAAAAAGGGATTATTTCCTGATGGAAGCATTTATCTTGTTACTTCATAACGACTTAATACCCACTCTTTGGATTTCTTTGAATAACATTAGCTGTATTAGAGCATGAGTGAATTTTGTTTTCCTTCCTTTCCAAACCTCTTCCTTCACTGAAAATGGAACATAGCTGTGAGTGTCTTCCTGAGGAGCCAAGCATAGGAAGCAGGCCTGTAGGGTTTTTTCTAGAAGGTATTTTAAAGAATTTAAGGCTTTGGAGAGAAGAGCAGAACTTCAGTTGCTGTGAAAGTGCCAAACCTGACAACGCCTTGTCACAACAACAAGTCTCAGTTCCTTGCAAGCCTTGAGCAGAGCAACTGCAGAATTTCCCAGGAAACAAAATGCTGTCTGTCATGATACGAGCAGGAAATGCACTTCAGTTTCCGGAAGCCAAGTTCTCAATCACTTTAAAATTCAATATTTATTAAATAAAGTTCTCTGGTATGGAAATGAGGCCAGCAAACCAGACTATAGGTTTTGTGTCCTAAAAGTAAACCAGCGTGTCCCATTGTTTCAGTACTGACTCAGACTTTTCTCCTGAATTACTAACCCTATAAACAATCAGAATTACCATCCACAGGACATTTTATAGCTACTAATATTTGCAGCTTAGTTTAAAAATAGCAGTGTGAATATTGTGCAACAAAGCCTGTTTGAAACCTAGAGACCACTACATCACTGCTCTCCACATTTCAAATTTAAAACTCCATTTGGAGCATGGATGCTTGTAGCCAGTGGCATTTATTTAACATGAAATATTTTCCTTTAAGTCAATATTACTACAGACTAATGAAAAGGAACCCATAAGTTATGTTTCATGGATCATAGCAATTTCTAAGCAGATCTGTTTGTGGTATTAAATGAGTCATTATGCTGACTTAAACAGCATAATGAAGTTCTTTCCCATTCTTGGATATCAAGAGGAAGCTATGAAAATACTTCACCAGCAAGAGTGAGTCTGCTGCTCTTTGGACCTTTCACTTCAGAGGCAAGAAACAGAACTAGTAGATTGTACATTTTACTGACTGTTCATCTCTGCTGATGTACAGATTTTCCTGAACTTGAAAATTACACCTAGAAATCAAATATATGTAGAATTCATAGAACAGAGATAGACCTTCTTGTTGGCTTGCACTTGAGATGTGATTAAAGAAGATAGGGTCCTAGGTTTCTGTATCAATTCAAGCTTTGCAAATCTTGACTAGCATCTCTCTCAAGGACCTCAAGGATCATCTGATTGAACCTTTCTTGGGAAAATACAGTTTATATGTTTCAGCATTCTTTTCAGATGCATCTTAAAGGTGCCCAGTGTGAAGGAAAAGAAAGAGAGATGTATAAATTTTAACTGTTACTGGCCAGCAGCAAGAAGGCTAAAGATATCTTTTCAGTTGCCCCACTATGCAAATAAAATCTTTCCATTACTTCTCCATCTGTGCTAATAGATCAGAGTTAACAAAATAGTACTTTAAATAGAGTAGCTCTCACCAGCAGCTGATGTAAGTCCCTTTCCCATCTGCAGGGTGAAGTGAAGCTGAAGATTGATTTTGCTAGTCACTGGTATTGGCAAATACAGACATTACAATTAAAGTCTCCACTCTAGACATGGCATTCTTTTATCTATTCCAGGTCTTTAGTTGTAGTCTTAGAATAATGTAATATGTCCCTAATTGTATTTCCTTAGATTTCCCCCCCATACTCACTACTAAATTAATTAATGCAGTTGACAGAGACTAGCAGGAGCTCATTATGCTTAACCTCTGTGAACATTTGCAGCATAAAGGGTACCAACTCCTATTTGAACCACTTGCAGAACTTGGATAGTAAACCATCTGTTCCTAGTGTTCTTCTGTGGTGCAAACGGGATCCAGGAAGAACAGAATATTTTGCTAACTGTAAACCAGATACCACAATGGTGATCAGACTCCGGTTTCCTTTAATGGCTCAAGGTCTTTAAATTTTAATCACTTAAACACATGATGCCAGTAATGTGTGCAAAAAGCATTAAAACTGAAAAGGTGGCTCATTAGAACCGATGCTTCTGTTTGTGAGTAACAACTAGGGAGCACCACTTCACATGCACTTATTACTGTGTTCCTCCAAGAAAACGTAGAAGTTTCTCTGACAATAAAATGTGTTAGAGACCTCATCAGTTAAAATGAAAGGCTCCATCTGAGCAGGCACTTGGTGTACTGAGGCATCACTTGCAGCCCCTTGCACTGCAGAAGCATCCTGGTACTCTCATGTACAGTTCTTTTAGGAGGCAGAAAAGGTGTCTGATGCTTGTATGTCCAGCTTGGTGTGAGCAGTGCTGTGGCTATTGATTCAGTGCCAACACATACCCATGACTGATGGTAACTGTGCTGAGCAGGGGACAAGGCAGTCCTACTTCAGGCTGGCTTCAAGGAGATGTCTGTAACACAGTGCCCAAACCTCTGTGCAAAATTAGTAAGGGGCCTTTGTAAGGAGTGTCTCTCTGCTGTTTTCTCCAGGGAGGGATCATTCTCTTCACAGTTGTTTCAAGGGAACCCAGGGCCTGGGCATGGCTTGCAGGTAGAGCAGGAGTGTTGTGTTGCCATCCTGTCCAGTCTGGCTACCAAAGTAGCTAGAGATCATTCTCTTTGCTTTAACCCCCCCCATGCCTGAGGCCATGTTCTGCAGCTTCCTAGACCAGGGTGGTCAGACTGGCACACAGCACTGTGGTAAAGGGTGCCTATGCCCAGAATTATGCCCCAAAACATGTCACAGTGTCACAGTATCACCAAGGTTGGAAGAGACCTCTAGGATCATCGAGTCCAACCTGTCACCACGGACCTCATGACTAGACCATGGCACCAAGTGCCATGTCCAGTCCCCTCTTGAACACCTCCAGGGACGGTGACTCCACTACCCCCCTGGGCAGCACATTCCAATGACGAACGACTCGCTCAGTGAAGAACTTTCTCCTCACCTCGAGCCTAAACCTCTCCTGGCGCAGCTTGAGACTGTGTCCCCTTGTTCTGGTGCTGGTTGCCTGGGAGAAGAGACCAACCCCTTCCTGGCTACAACCACCTTTCAGGTAGTTGTAGAGGGCAATGAGGTCCCCCCTGAGCCTCCTCTTCTCCAGGCTAAACAATCCCAGCTCCCTCAGCTTCTCCTCACAGGGCTTGTGCTCAAGGCCTCTCACCAGCCTCATTGCTCTTCTCTGGACACGTTCAAGTGTCTCGATGTCCTTCTTAAACTGAGGGGCCCAGAACTGGACACAGGACTCAAGGTGTGGCCTAACCAATGCAGAGTACAGGGGCACAATGACTGCCCTGCTCCTGCTGGCCACACTATTCCTAATGCAGGCCAGGATGCCACTGGCTCTCTTGGCCACCTGGGCACACTGCTGGCTCATGTTTAGGTGGCTGTCAATCAGTGCCCCCAGGTCCCTCTCTGGGAGCTCTCCAGCCACTCTGACCCCAGCCTGTAGCATGTCCCTACATGTTTTGCTCAAACACCTTTTCCCCCTCCTTCTGGAGTGGGTACTCAGCCCAGAACTGAGAAAACAAAGGGCCAGATGCCAACAAGAAGGGGTAAACAACCCAACCTGCCTTGTTGGGGTAAACAAGAGCACAGGCCCACCTCATGGGATGCTTGTGCAGTGCTTGTGCTTCTTCCAAATAGAGGCATATTCTTTGCTATTGTCTAATGGTGTTGACCAAGTTTGACTATTGGCTAAATCCAAGACTTAAGCAAATCATAACTATTACCTCAATTGTAAACAAATCACTCTTGCTCTTTTGCTGTTGTGCTCTTTTGCAATTGTGCTTGCTCCTTGCACATGCTCTGCCTTTGTCTGCAGTCCAGAGAGAAGCCTGCTGCCTGGGAAGTGCCATCGTTTGCTGGAAACCAGCAGAGTCCTTCACATAAGCTGCACTGAAACTACAGCCAGATAGCATTGTACCCCAGTCCTGCCGGTAGGAGGCAGCTTTCTAACTATGCCCTGAAGGGACACAGCTCTGTTAGCCAAGACCCGGGGAGAACCAGGACCTCACCACCAACCCAGGAGAACTTGCCCAAATCCCTTTTGGCAGTTCTAAGCCTGTCTGCTGCAAGCACGAAGCTGCAGACCTGGGAGCAAAAGCCAGCCTGTGTGCCCATCACTATCAAGAGCCAGAACTGTGACCAGATGTTCCTGTGCCAGTTACTAAGTTGTAGGGAGAGGAGCTGCCTGTCACTCCACACCTGAGAGCAAAGTGCCAGGGCAATCCAGAGCACTGTCCATGCCCTGCTGGGACCACCTGTAAGTGTTCTGGACACCTCGCTTAGTTCTCAGCTGAACCAGGGGAAAAGCTACTCCGCATTGCCATCCCCTCCACGCTCTCCAGCCGCTTTGGGAGGGGAACTGCTTCCCCACAGCGTCCTGCGAACTATGCAGCACTGCCAGCACCAGGAGTCACTCAAGAGCCTGTTCCAGGTGAGCCAGTCTCCAGCACACCCCTGCAGAGCCCACACCACACCCCTGCAGTAGCAGGAGAAAGTTGCCTCCACCACATCTGGAGGGGACTGCCTTAGGGAGCCAGCCATGGCCCCGATGAATCACCCCCCAAAGCTTTGGCAGCAACCAGTGCAATCTTAGCAGCCAGCTTAGCAACGAGCCTTTGCAACAGGAACTGTATCTTTTCCAGTGTTCACAAGTTTAACATCAGTTTTGGTTCTGTTTTAAATCCTCGTGCTTTAGCCCACTTGGTATTGTAACCTGTGGTTTATAATGCAGCATCCCAGGAATGCACGGAGTTATAATTCCTAAGAAAAATTGGTTTAAGACTCTTTGAAAGGTTTCTTCAATTGTATGTGCTTGACACCTAGTCTCAGGACTGCAGTCAGCTGCCAGGTGCCTGCCGCGGTCCCCTGGTGGGCAAACGGCAGATTGCACCCTAGTCCTCTTTTCTAATTTGGTTCAAAATTGTTAAACTGTACCAGTTTATGGGATTATATCCATGAGCGTGCACTAGAAACTCTGCACACACACACACATGGATACTGATTAAAAGGTATTAGTAATTTTTATATTAATAATTAACATTGTCATTAATATCTCAGGTTTCACAATTCGTATTAATAACCACGATAAGCACCACCACTGTTTTGGCTGAAATGGGCTGCTGGAAGTTTCTTGTCCCTCCCCACTTGGAGCAGGACTGTTACTAAGACAGATTGGGCTGTGCCCAGCCAAATCCCAAAAACCCCGCAAGAAAGTGTCTCTGCACTGCCTAATGAGCCAATCTAGTTCTGCCCTGCTCCCCAAGAAAGGAGCCTCTCCTAGCATGCCATTTGAACCCCTATGGTAGTTTCAGGTGTTAATCTCTTTTTGTTGAGTTTCTGTTGAAGGCTGAAATTCAATGCTGCATTTTATTTCCATTCCACTTCCCAGCCTACATGTACATGACACACATGCAAGCAAAAGCCCCACCCAAAGCAGCACTGCAAGTGTTACAGGACAAGTGGGTGTATTTAGGCAAGCACTATTTTTTTCCTTCAAAGGATCATCGGAGTGGGCTTTTCCCAGACCTCTTTGGGGTTTGATAGGCAGAGCAGTATGCTGCAGAGAAGAAAGGGTGAGCTGGGGATTTTATTTCAGTTGTTAACACCAGACTTGGAAGCTCTACACAAAAGGACAAAAATTCTGGTTTAAGTGGCACACAACCAGAGCTCTGGTAAGCCTTCACAATGCTGGGAGGACCTAGGAGGTGTACATATGGCACATTATTCAGCACAACAGCTTATTTGAGGGTGTAACATATGCCAGGCAAGATGACATCAGATCTCAAGAATCTACATTGTACATTGCTGAGCTGATAACCATGACAGTTCTGAAAAGTGGGAGGAAAAGGATAAATAGCATTTTGAACAGAGGGTGGCAACTGGAATAAAAAGAGAAGAAAAAAGTTTACTTGAGTTTACTTGAAGAGCTGAGGAAGAGTCTGTCCTCTTGGAATGTCATAAAGTTGCAGGCATCTAGAATGGGGTTTGGCCACTGTTGCAGGGACAAACCCATATGTTTAAATGGCTTTGGTTTGGCGAATACAGCTATTTTCTATAAACACCAGCAGCTTTTTCTAGAACTGAACATTTACTAATAATCACAGGTTGGAGTTACTATATATTTCTGTCTTGAGCTGCTGGTGTATTCAGTAAGAAGCCTTAAGCCCTATGCTACATTTTACAATGAAGTATTTCCCATTTTTTGTGTCTTGCTCCCTTCAGCATGGACTTGCTTGACATGGCAGCTTTAGTAATGATAGTAATAACTTCTGTTGAAGTGTATCCAAGTATATGCTACAAAACATCCTTTCATCCACCACTGGGTGTGAAATAAGGAATTGTTCAAGTGTATGAAGCAAGTATTTAAATCAGATTTGAACATGGAATGAAAAATCATTTTGAAGTCAACTGAAAGAGTGTGGAAAGTTAAAAAAGGTAGCTGGCAACTGCTTGAATTGCAATTCAGCCAGTAAATCCAAGCTAATATCCTGATGGAAAATTATTACCAAACACTCGCTCTTACAGAGAGAAAAGCATCCATGAAATGGCAACTGCAATAAGCTGTGGGGATTTCTCTTTCATGCCTTGTGCCAAAGACGACATTGTATACTTGCAACACAATCCCATCATGCTCTTTCAAAGCAGACTTTGGTTAGCCAGCTAGTGCCGCAAGTGGCAGCATGCAAGTCATCATCCATAGAGGACTCTCATCTAAACACTGTGCTGCATCCTTTGCCAGACATGACAAGTGATGGAGTGGTTGTTGTTGACATAACAGGTTGGAAGGGACTTCAAGAGATCACTGGGTCCAACCCCCTGGCCGAAGCAGGATCCCTTAGTGTAGTCCACACACCCTCAGTGTAAAGTTTCCTCTCATGTTGAGGTGAAAACTTCTATGTTCAAGTTTGAACCCATTGTTCCTTGTCTTATTACTGTGCACCACCAAAAAGAGCTTGGCCCCCTCCATTTGACACCCATCCTTCAGATATTTACACACATTGATGAGATCCTCTCTTAGTCTTCTCAAGACCGAACAGCCTCAAGGATCTCAGTGTCTCTTCATAGGGGAGATGCTCAAGTCCCCTAATCATCCTTGTGGCTCTCTGTTGGAATCTCCCCACCAGTTCTCTATCTTTCTTGAACTGGGGAGCCCAAAACAGTGAATCAGACTAAAGATTAATAATTTTCTGAGTTGTTTCCAGAAAAGCCACAGTTCAGCCAAGCCCTGATGTAATTTCACACAGAACTTTACTGGTATGTACCTAGAATGTGCATTGTTCACTGCAAAATGCTGCTCTGTGATTTGGAAGCCCCTGTAGTATCAGAGAAGCTTGGGTAACCTTGTGACTTGCTGGAGGATGCATTTCATGAGTTGTGAGGTTGTGAGTTTAGGCAGGTGTTGACTTCTGCTGGGACATCAAACAGGACCCCAGCTACTGTTTTCAGGCAGACTGAGAAACAGGACATGGTGGCAAACAGGCATTTAATACTGGTCCATGGGCCTAGTGATGCTTTCTGTGGGGACTTCTAATTCACAGCAACAGCAAGCAGTTCACAATCTTAGCACATGCTTGCAGGACCCTAGGACTCACTTGAAGCTAACTGTGCTATTGGTGGTAGGAAATGATAAAGATCATTGATGTGATTTAGAGGTGCTTCAGCTTATAGACTTAAAAAACAGAAAAGAATAAGTGCAATAAAAAAAGCTGTTACAGAAATAGAGGAAGAATTTATTATCAAGTGGAAAGGCAACTTCTTGACAAATACAGAAACAATATTGCTACTGCAGCCCTTTGGAAATAAGAGGTGTTTCAGAGAAATTTAAAGTTACACTTGCTATGCAATGTCACTAGTGCTTTTCTTGTGTTCATCGATAGCTCAGAACAGCCAAGTGACTGCCATTGCAGCCAGTCAGTCCCAGTGGCAGAGCAGGAGATTGGCAGGGTTTTTTTGGTGTCCACATTGGCTTTCTGTGACCTGGAAGCTCAGAGAAGCAGGCTACCCCCAGCTGGGCTGTGGTTTCTCTCTTGAGGGAGGGGACAGGCATGGGCTGAGACCCAGCCATTCCAGGACCAAGGCCAATCAAGGGTGAGCCATCCAGGCGTGTCCTGACAGGCTGCAAGATCAGTTGCCTGTAGAGATCCAGCCCTGGTTGTAACTCGGCCAAAGGCTGTTGTTAGAAAAACTGGGGGTACCCAAACAGAAGCCACATGCAGACATGTAGGCATGGAGGCCCCCGGCTGCAGAAAGTGCCGG